>NC_143201.1:21286428-21597857 GCF_051530095.1 Phoenix dactylifera | reverse complement strand
GGGGGCGCGCCCCGAGCCGGGGCTGATCCAGTGATTCAGAGTAACTGCAGCACCATCAATCACCTTGGACCGGTGGACCCACGTGGGGTCAGCGGAAAAGAGAGAGAGAGATAGAAACAGCATCATCAGACGGCCGAGCTTGCTGCCTTCCGATCGAGACGGTCGGTAAGTCAGCGGGAGGCGGAGGGGAGGGCGCCGCCGGCGGCGGGGACGCGCCAGGCAGAGGTGGCGATTAGAGGGCGCGTGTGCCACCCGAGAGTGAGGCATCCCTCTTTTTCTTCGACGCGATAGCCATCGCCGCCGGCGAAGAGGGCAAGGAGCATGCTGGCTTGCTTGAACGCGTTGGACCCAAGGTGGACCGGCTCGAACCCGGCCCGAGTCATCCGTTCACGCCACTGGCCCAGCGTCTCGTGCCGCTCCGTCCGCTCTGTGCCCTCGCACGGCACCACGTTGCAGATCTGGCGGCCGAGATACACCTCCGACATCACCTGATCTTGCTGTCCCCCGCTGGCGCCGACAGCCCCCTCCGCCGCCGCTGCGCCGGCCGTGCCACCTCCCTCCAAAGAGTCGAACATGGTCGAGTAGTAGTGCAGTGCCTCCGTGAACCGCTCCAGGAACGAGCCGGCGTTGTGGTTCGCCTCCTGCTCGACCACCGTCACGATTCTCGGCCGGACCGCCCGGACCGTGCCCAGAACCTTCTCCAGCGCCCCCGGCCGAGCGAGAAGCCGGTGGAGCTCGAAGACCGAGTTCACCGCCACCACTTCCGGCTCCTCGTCCGCGCCGCCGTTGCCGTTGCCGCCAGCCTCCGCCTCGAGCATGCAGGGTTCGAGGTCGGCGAGGCTGTTGGCGACGTAGCCGCGGTACTGGAAATCGACGTGGATGGTTTCCGCGAGCTGGGCGAGCTTCCAGCCCACCTGCTGGAGGGCGTCGGTGTTGTCGGTCTGGGGAGGGCCGATGCCGGTGAGCCGGAGCGACGGCGGGCCGCCGGGGCGGAGGGCAAGGGCTTGCATCAGCGCCGGCCACTGCATCCCTTGCTTCATGCCAAAGTCGATGACGTGGACGCGGCGGCAGCCGGCGAAGGCCTCGAGGATGGCCTGGTTGGCGGTGAAGTGGGCGAACTTGAGGTAGGGGCAGCTCTCGTAGAAGTGCATCTCAAGAATATCGGAGAACGCGGAGTCGAGGGAGCAGTCCTGCTGGGGGTGGACTCGGTAGATCCGACGGGCCAGAGCCTCGGCGAAGTAGCCGGCGACTTTCCGCATCGCGCCGCCCTGGGAGGCGGCGAGCATCGAGATCTGCTTCACCAGCACGTCCGCCGCCTTGAGGTTCTCCTGCTGCACCGCCTCAGCGCAGGCCATCAGCGTGTGCACTAGCCGGATCCCGGCCTCCTGCGAGTCCACCACCACCACGGGCAGCGCCCCCGTGGCAGCCCCCGCCGCCGTGGACGATGCTTCCGTGGCCGCCGGCATCGCGGATCCCATCCCTCCAACGCAAGCTCCAATCCCTCCTCCTCGGGACGAAGACGAGGAAGAAGAGGAAGTCCTCATCCGTTTCCGATCCCTTGCGTTCACCTCCGCCGGCGGCTCCGATCCGTACACGACGCGACCGGGGGCGGCGAGGATGGGCTTGAGGTCGTACTCTGACTGGCGGCGGGGGGTGGGGAAGTCGACGGTGGTGACGGTGGAGCACTCAGCCGGATCAAGTATCGGGGCCGGGACGGGGGCGGCGGGGGGCGGCGGCAGCTCGAACTGGTTATTCTGGTGGTTGGGAATCGGGGAGGAGGGCAGCGGGGGAGGCGGGGTGTTGAGCTCGGAGAGCATGCTCTCGAGCCAGGTGGACAGGTCGGAGGGATTATAGTGGACGGTGTCGGAGGCAAGGTGGGAGAGGAAGGCGTCGTCCTGGGTGGCGCTGCTGCCCATGGCCATCTCCAGCTGCTCGAGCTTCTGGGCGACGTCGGCCATGTCCGACGACCGGACCTTGTATCCGAGCGCGGCCAAAAGCTCGTCCACTCCCCCGTCCTCGTCCTCCATCCCCACCATCTTGCCCTTCCCGCTCGACATCATCCCCGCCGCCGCCGGATACCCGCCGCCGCCGGCGACGCTCTCTTGATGCTCTCTCTTCATCTTTATCTCCCGATTTCTTTCTTCTTCTAGGTGAAATCTATTTATTATCTGGGTTATGGTCTATGGATCTAGGAGGTAGAGGAGATCTGGGATTGGAGGAGGCGGGGAGACTCGTGAGGGGGTCGCGGCCGCCAAGAACCGCCTCGAAGAACAATAACAAGGAAAAGGTGAAGGTATCGGAGAAAAAGAGGGGGGGGGGGGGGGGGAGGGATCCAGAGCCCTATTGGTGGAAGAGGAGGAACGGAAGAAAGGGGGGAATATGGCGGGCATCGATTGATCAGAGAGGCATCTTCAATCTTTACTCTCTCTGTATGTGTGTACGGATTCCTGCTTTCTTTTCGCTCGAACTTCAGCTCCCTCATCAGCCACCATAAATTAAAAGATTAAACAACAAGATAGTACCCGTATAACTTAAAGGGAAAGCAGTGAGGGATGAGGAGGGATGAGGAGGGGAGGTGTGGGCAGTCGTACCACAACCGAAAAATAATAAATAATCCCAAGATTCTCGAGTTGATTTACACCTGGACTTTAACAGTCGCGTAGTAGGCTGATCTCTTCGTACGAAATGTAATGTCGAACCTAACCCTGATGACCATCGCATGTTCTCTTTACACGTCGTCTCCCAAGAACAAAATATTCGTCCGAATTTCCTATTTGGCGAGTAATTTACACACTGGAAGGATGAGAGCGCCGGTAAGTAACCACACAGTGGCAACGGGCACAGAGGTGGGGGAGAGAGCCGCACCCACGCACGTGGGAGGGTGCCCCGCTGTCAATGTCACTACTTGAATTGGGGGCTGGGCCCACGGCCAGCACCACCGCCACCGCAGATCGGGCCCCAAGCCGCTGAGCGGCCGGCAGAGGCGGGATCCCCGTCACGGGATGGCACGCCTGGCTGGACCGGACGCGCGGACCCCACCTCGACGCCGTCTCAACCCCGTTACGGACGGCGGGTGACGGCATCCCGAAACGGCCTCGCCCCACTTTCCCAGCAACAAAATGAAATCCCCATCCACCCTCGTGTCGCCCTCTAACTCCCTTCCTGCCTTTTCTCTTTGCCTTTTCCCAATTAAATTATTTATCCACCCATTTTTTAGAATTATTTATTTGACTAATTTTCTCTTTTTAATGCTTTTATGGGCGCCGTCCGTCCCCATCCCCCGCATTTGCGATGGGCGTGACGTCGTCGGGTGGCAGCCTCCGCTCGCAACAAACGCAACGCCCCCCATAAGTGACAGATCCACGTCGACATCCGCATGTGATCCTCCCACGTGTCCAGATTCCGTTGGCACGTGGTCTCCACCCCACCTTGCAGCCCGTTGGAGCTCCAGGTCCTTCTCACACCACCTCCACTGTTTCCACCATTCGAACTCTTATCCCTTAATTCCTTCTTATCTAACCCCTTTTCAAGCCGATCGCAGTCGATATGACGAATCAACCAATCAAAATTCACCGCAAAGCCTTCGATACGCCGCCTCCATCCCGGCGTTAAATTTATACATTACTATTTACGATTACCGTAGGGATAAAAAAGGCTCGCTTTGAACGCATTCTAGTATCGCTCGCTGGTCGTAACACCTATCGCTAGGCCCGTGGAAAACGAAGACCTTCGATGCAAAGGCCGCTATGGACTCGAGGGTTTTTTTATTTGTCTAGGATGCTGAATATAAGATAAAGAATGTTAGGAAAGTAGACAAGTTGACTGCCTCCATATATGTCTGCCACTTTCTCTTAATGTCAGCCGGCCTTCGGCTTATATTATTTTTCTATGGTCTATTTGAGCTTTCCATGTTTGGCATTTCGATAAGGAAACTGGATTATTTGGTTATCGACAAGGTCCAGCCCAGTGCTCAGTCTATCACGTTCATTCTTAAAACCGTTAGAACAACCGTTATATTATGGGCATTTGTACAATAACAGAGTTTTACGATGGTATATTCATGCAAAATCTAATATTTAGAAGGGTATCCATGTAAAAAATCCTTTCTTTTATATAGAGGATGAAAAAAAAAAACAGTGACAATATTGTCGAGATCTAGAGAGTAATTTACAATAAACAACTAAGGCGATTAATAGGAAATTGAAGGATAAAAATGTAGTGCTGAATTTTGATATAAATAAATTAATATTTACCGCTGCCATCAATATATGATTATTGGATTAAAAACCAAAATAAAGTTTATAGATCGATGGTGTAACTCTTTTGTGAGAGTTCTTTTTTGTTGATGAAGAATTTATTTATGAAATTATTATTTGATATACCGTAGCAGAGGAACTCTTACGATTGAAATCCGAAAAAACTGTCTTCTTTTCCTGCTTAAACATTTAATTCATTCTTTTTTATATTCAAACATGTTTACAACAAAAAACCGCTTTGACTATGAATGCTAGTTAGGACTTGAAAATTTGATAGGAGTATGTGTATGCAAACTAGTAATGCTTGCATAAGCTATGATGAGTATAAAAACACCATCAAGTTATCTATAAAAACACGAATTGTTGGCGTCCAAAATGTATTCTCGTTGCATTACATACTAGGGGAAAAAATAACAAATATACTCTATTTGTTAGCAAGTGTTAGGTGATCACACTTTACATGTTTTAAATTTTCTTTGCAAACAAGAAAAGAAGGGAAGTTATATGAAACAATGGAGAAATTATATGTCTAGCACATAAAGTCATAAATCCTAATAAAAAAACTTTGATCTTCCAAGCGAAATTGCTAACAGTTGAACCCTCTAAGTTAGGTACATGGCCTTTTATTCCTGGCCCGGATTGCTTGCTTTAATGAGGTACAATCAAGATAATTATATTATTTGTTTTTGACATGCCATGGCATTAACAAAAATTGATGTCAAATTATTCATCGCAACGCATATTTAAATCACATTATCAATTTTATTTCTGGAATGTCCCTTCCAAAATCTCTGAATCCGAGGTAGCAGAGTTGGGCTTGAATCAATATTGAAATCGGAATCATAATCCGCATCAGCTGGTGAGGGGATTATACCTCTTAGCTGATTTCGTCTTATAGGGTTGATCAACCGAAGGGGATGAAGGCGCTGTAAGCAGTTCAACTCGACTATCTGGTGATGCGCTCGCATCGATGGAAAAAAATTTTACTATTTTTATAGGGTCTATAAAATTTTCTATTTCATTAAATATATTAGATTTACACCCACATGTATAATAGCGAGAATATATTAAATGGAGAGAAGGAGAAAAAGAACTAAAACTAATATCTACGAACCATGTTGCAGTATTGTCGAGACCTTGCGCTCATCCGATTCATGACATGTCAAAACAGATATTTGGTGCATGCATGTTTCTGTATGTGAGTGAGAGTGTGTTTGTGTGTATGCACGCGCGCGGATGCATATCTGCGACTGTGGGGGTTTATGTGTGTGTATGCATGCACACATGCATGCACATGTGTGTGTGTGTGATGAAAGGCCTTTTTCTTACATGCAGTGCATCTTGAAGTTCATGATAAAGATTAAAAATGATGATATGCGACAATATCAGCCACATTGATGTCTCATTCCCATATCAAGTTTTTCGGTTGAATGCATTCGAAGAATATTGCCTAGAAATTGCTATTTATTATTTAAAAATATAAATTGAAATAAAAAAAATTAATATTTATAAAAAATCTTTCAAAATTTAATTGGTAGAAAATTTGTCTAAATCGAAGGGTGTGATATATATTGTCCTAGGAATATAATTCACCCCTTACATGCAAGTACGCGGCAATCTCATCCTCAAAGTATAATAATCTGGCTCAGTTCGATCTTCTTCTGATGATCGCGAGTGCCAGGAAGTTTTGTCTCGAGAGACCCCTTCAATTGCCCAAAACAGAAATAAGAAGAAGAGATTGGAGGTGAAATTAAAAGGTAGAAACTGTGGAAGTAGAGTCTCTTTTGAACTGTAATAGAGTGTATTATGGAAAGTGGCCATATAAGTATTTCGGATAATTCTAAAGTAGTTTATTTATAGACTTTATGCGATGGTTCAGAAGATACGCGATGTTTTGAAGGCACCGTATCTTTTCGTAAACTAACATTCTTTTTAAAAGAGTAGGTCTCTTCAAAAAGAGGCATCTAAAAAATATAAGTATTCCAAAGCGTTTAAACCAACTAAAATTTAGAGAATAAATAAAAAAATAAATTATTTTTAAATTAAAATTTTAACGAAATGTAGTTACAATCAACTTAGCAGGCAAGTTAGAACAAAACTAAAAGCGGGTGAAAATGCAGAGGCATGGTAACATTATACAATTTATTTTCTTTAGAAAAAGACACAATAAATAGGCACAAGGGTCTAGATGCATTTTAGATTTTATAGATCATATCTAATGATTTTAAATTTTCAATTTACAGCTTTTATATTTAAATTTTCTAATACATTGTAAACAATTTGGAGCAAATTGAGCAAGTCATGCCATAATTTAATAATCAAAGACTCTTGTGGAGTAAAAATAAAAAGCCCAAATCAAAATCCGTCCAACCGTGATATCCATGTATGGTCCAACGAGGAACATCAAGATACTCTTCTCCGCCCTGTCCAGCTTTTCTTACCTTTTTTAAGTTACCTGGGAAGCGAATCAAATGGTTGATGGATTGGCAAACACGTTATGTATTGATCAATGTCAACTGGTTTGACGAGAAGAATTTTCTCATGATCTGATTCAGTTCATCCATTTGAGGTGAGGTCCTCACCCCCTGGTACCAAAAAACAAACAAAAAAAAAAAACAAGAAAAAAATCGGAATGGGGTTGAATTTAACAACAGATGTTGGATCCCCACTGGGACTTGCACTCGTGGTCTTCTATGGTGCAACCGTGCAACGGCAAAATACAGTGTCACACGGCAGGCATTGGAACGTGTTTGTTGGCATTATAGCAACAAAGTCATCACCATCCAACTGGGTGGTTCACCTCACTATTTCACGTCCCAGCAAATGAGATGGGCAAATAAATAATTTTTTTTAATGAATATCCTTCTAAATATTGAATTTTGTATGAATACTCTTTCAAAAATGATATTTGCATGTATACCCTCGTAAAACACTTGTTTTGCTATTTTACCTTTTTTTTATCGTTGTTTTTGTATATGTATCATACTATCTAATGTTGTTAAAAAATTAATAGTTTCAAATTAAAATAACTAAAATACTCTTAATAGGTAGATGTGAAAAAAAATAATTATAAAATGATCACGATGGGAGACAAAAAAATAATTTCAAAATTTTATTTTATTTTTAATTAAAATAAATATGGTTTTTATTAATTGGGTTAGAAGAACCGTTATATTAATATTAGGGGTATTTGTAAAAAATAATGTTTTATGATGGTACATAAGTAAATATAAATATTAAGAGGGTATTCACGCAAATTTAAATTTTTAAAAGAATATTTATGCCAAAAAAAAATCTAATAAACAATGTCCATCAAGAAAGTAAAATCATGTATAAATTCTTGATGATACTTTTTTTATTAAAAAAAAACAGACACCCCTGAGGAATAATTTTATATTTCTTCGTTCCAAAAAGAAATTGAAAGTAGCTAGCTTTTCCCTGGAGCCATAAATCCATCAATGAGACTGGAAGTCGACTTGGGGATGGGGATATCCGGCATATCCTATCCAAAGGAGGTGGTAGGCCACTGTCATCATCCATGGATAAGATGCGCATCGAAACTCTTATGTGTCGCCCATCGCTAGTTTTATGCGTCATTCAACGATATAGAACGTGACGGGACGGTGGGTGCGCCACAGTTTTTTTTTTTCTTAAAACAGGTGCTTCATACAGTACGTGTGTGAATACACCCAATAAGATCAAAATACAGTAACTCACGGAGTGCCGATGGCAACTCCCCCTCCCCTGACCAAAGAGCATACCCCGAATGGTGGGCCACGAAGGTAGCTACCCAATCGGCTGCCCCGTTGGCCTCCCTAAATACATGCTTGGCCTGGATGGCCATCCCATCTCTCATCATCGCCACAATATCGCGGATCAAGGGGTGGTCTGTGCCCCCGCCCCTCAACCCCCTCTGAATCCACCCGATGACAGTGGCCGAGTCACCCTCTAACATAATCGAGCTGGCCCGCAGAACAATCCGTGCATGACGAAGACCTGCCCAGGCTGCACGCAGCTCTGCTCCGGGAACCGATGTGTCAAACAACTGGCAGCCACCTGCAGCTACTGCCCTAGCATGCGGGTCCCGTATGACAAAGCCTGCACCGCCACGAGTGCCGCCATCCAAAACTGACCCATCGAAGTTGACCTTGAGGAAGCTCGGGGGTGGAGGCTCCCAGGTGAAAAACACCATCCGAGGAGCTGCCGAAGCAAGAGAGGAGCCCCAGGTGTCCCAAGCTGTCAAAGGTCTGTCCGTAGGTAGGGTGGCCCTGATCTCTGTGGACTGTGCCCGAGCAAGCTCTGCCACAAACCTCGGTGACATCCTACGCTCGCCAAGAGTACGAGTGTTTCTAGCCAACCAAATCTGATATGCTGTGCAAGTCGCTCTGATACCCTCATCGCGAGTTTGTGAACTGGCTAACCACTGTCGTATCACTCCGAGAAACTGTAATCGCGCACTCCGCGCCCCCTGCTGGATCCCAGTCCACTGCCATGTCGCCCTCGCCCATGTACACTGGAAGAGCACATGGTCCACTGACTCCTCAGCTCCACACGTCTCACACTCTGCCGGGACCCCCCAGCCACGCCTGCTCAACTCGGCACTCGTCGGAAGGCGGTCCCAACATATCTTCCATAGGAAGAGAGCTACCCTCGGGTGAAGACCCGACCTCCAAGTCCAGGTGCAGTCCAGCCCCGGGTCGTGCCCCGCCGAAATAATGCGGGAGAGATCTCCTAATCTGACACTGGCCCGGCTCGAGGTGCCCCACACCCTGACGTCCGGCCCCCCACATCCGGGTAACGGGAGGGACCGAATCCTCGCAGCTAGGTGTGCCCCAAACAACAACCTGAGTCTGGCCTCATCCCACTCTGCCCCTCCTGGGACTAGTAGGTCACACACCCGTAGCCCCTCCACTGCCTCGGTGTGAACCATAGTCGGCCAGCAACTCAGGGGAAGGGAGTCCACCCATGAATCGCCGGTCACATCGATACTCCGGCCGTCTCCAATCAAACATCTGGTATGCGCCAATACAGATGGCATGTACCTCCTGATCTCGCGCCACATGAAGGAGACTCGGCGCCCCCTCCCCCCGCCGCCACTGAAACCCCCCGACAATATCTAGCTGCCATCACCTGGCTCCAGAGGCCATGTGGCTCTAACAAGAACCGAGCCGCGTGCCGAGCAAGGAGCGCCTCGCGCCTCACTATGAGGGACTGCACCCCCAAGCCACCCTCGCTGGTAGGAAGGCACACATGCTCCCATGCCACCAGGTGCACTCCGTGACCTCCACCGTATGACCCCCACAAAAAGCTCCGAAGAAGGCGCTCGATCCTCAATAGAATCGTCTTCGGAACCACTGTGTTGGCCATAAGATACACCGGTATGGATCCCAGCACCGCTCTAACCAGTGTTACTCTCCCCATCATGGATAGGGAGGACGCCCTCCATCCCTCCAACCTGCTCTGGACTCGCTGCACCAGACCCGAGCACTCCGCCACCCGTAGCCTACGGCCAGTAATAGGAACACCTAGGTAGGTGAGCGCCCCCTCCTGCTCTGGTATCTGCAGTATCCCTCTGATCTCCTGTCTGACTCTGCTCTCCGTGCTGGGGCTGAAAAAGATGGTGGACTTAAGCAAGTTCACTCTCTGGCCGGACGCCGCGCAATAGTCTGCCACCACCCTGCGGAGAACCCGAGCGTCTGAAGTCCGTGCCCTGGTCAAAAGAAGACAATCATCAGCAAACAGTAAATGAGAGATAGGTCGAACCCCCGGGGCTGGGGTATAAGCCTCCAGCTCCCGGCTAGCGCACACCCTTTCCAAGGACCGAGACAAGATATCAGCACAGATAATAAACAAATAAGGGGATAAGGGACATCCCTGTCGTAATCCTAAGGTGGACTCAAAGAAGGATGACGGTGTGCCGTTGACCAAGATAGAAAATTTTGGCCCACGGACACACCCCATCACCCAATCAATCCACTGCCTCGGAAAACCGTAAGCCTCCAACGCCCGCTGAAGAAACCTCCACCTGATTCTATCATAAGCCCGCTCCATATCCAACTTGACTGCCATTAGGCTGTGCCGCTTCGAAGCTCGCCGAAGATCCCAAAGCATTTCCTGGGCCAACATAACATTGTGAGAAATATTTCTGCCGGCCACAAAAGCCCCCTGCTCCTGGCTAATGATGCCCGGTAAGAGGGGCTTCATTCTACCCACCATAATTCTTGCCACAACCTTGTATAAGGTTGTGCACAAGCTAATAGGATGAAAGTGACAAGGCTCGGTCGCATTCTGACGCTTAGGAATAAGCGTAATGAAGGTAGCCTTCCAGCCCACAGGCATGGCTGCCTGGGTAAAGAAGCACTGAATAGCCTCCACCACCGCTAGTCGGATAATACTCCAGTACTGCCGAAAGAAGAAAGGGGGAAAACCATCAGGTCCAGGAGCCTTGTCCGGAGTCAAGGCCCAGACTGCCTCCTGTACCTCCAGCGCCGACACCGGCCGGATCAAGGCTACACTCTCAGCGTCACGAATACCCACATCCACCCTCAGAGGGCGGTCCCCATCACTGGCCTCCTCATCCGCCGTCCATCTAGTACGGAAAAAGTCGAGTAAGGACTGACGGATGGCAGGCTCGCTCTCTACTTGATGTCCGGACCCATCTCGCAGAGAGTGAATCATGCTCCTCCGTCTCCGTATAACCGTAGTCCGATGGAAGAACCTAGTATTACGATCCCTCTCGCTTACCCACTGCACGCGGGATTTCTGACGCCAGAAAATCTCATGTTGACGTAACAACGAGTGGTGAGTCGCGAGCAGTCCCCGGAGATCAGCCATATCGTCCTCTGGGAGCATACCCCCTAGGTCTTCCTTCCTTTGCAACTCGGCGATCGAGGACTCTACGCCCTCCAATCGCCGGAAAATATTACCCACAACCTCACGGTTCCATCGACGAAGGCGTCTTTTAGTCAACTCGAGTTTGCGTGAGACCCGTTGCATGGGATCGCCATGCACAGGGACCCGCCATGCATCGCGAACAATATCCCAAGACTGGGGATACGACAGCCAAACCTTCTCGAAGCGGAAGGGGCTGTGATGCGTAAGACCCGGTGAGGTGGAGAGTAGCAATGGGCAATGGTCCGAGGCTATCCGAGGCAGGTGGCTGACTCGGCCAGAGGGAAATCGGAGGATCCAATCAGGGGATGCAAAAGCTGCGCCACAGTTTTGGGGGCCACAGGGGAGAGGCGAGTTGGGCGCGGAAAGGTTTCGTGGGCTGGGCCAAATTAAATGCCATCTATCTCTTATTCAGTTGGATTCATGATTAGGATGGACTGGATTAGTTAGACCATGATCAGCGAACATTTTATTTGGCTATCGCAATTTATATCCGGGGCATGCTTTGTTCGCATGCATGTGGACTTGTAGAGGTGAACAACTAGAGTTATATTTTGTGTACCATGCTATCCTCATTGTTTTTGACAGTCCCTTCTATTCCGATATGTGGAATTAAAAGATGTTTGTTTAGTCTGCTTGCAAAGTCCTTTTATAAATCCAGGCTCTATATCTAAATAGCCTTTCTTGGAGGGCTTTTTGTCTGGGGAGAGGGAATGAGGCGAGTACCTTGATTTTGTAAGCCATCGTCCATGAATTTCTTTTCATAAAGAAATATATACACAAAGAATGATGGCCGAGCCCACAGAAAGACTAAACTTTTTCTTAAAGGGAAGATCTTGTAAAGAAACAAGAATGTGTTCGATTGAATCTTGGGTACGGACAAGTATGAAGATGGTCACCTTCTTATTCGGGAGACTCGTAGGCTGGTTATGGAGTTGGACGAGTTTCAGACGACACATGTGTTCCAGAAGACGAACATGGCAGCAGATTGGGTCGCCTTCTATGTTGCGCGGTATTTTGGAGAGATTTTTTGGACGTCTGTAGTAAATTTACCGTCCTCATTATATTTTTTACTTTTCCGTGACTTGGCAGGTTGTACTCACGACAAAGCTATATGAATTGCCATTTTCACAAAAAAAAATATTTATAAAAAAATAAACTCGTATGCTGGATCAATCATTGTGCAACTTTCAAGAAATGCATAAATATGCTTTTATTTTTTATTTAAAAGAAAAAACAAATATTTAGGCCGGTCTAGTTTCTAAAAGAATGGATGCTATTGCATAAGTTGAAAAAAGAAACTACACAAAAGGGTGGGAGCTCCAACAAAAATAGAAGGACAATACGGAACCATTTAACTCATGTAATTTGTTTTAATTTATTATAAATTGAACTAAATTATTTATTTAATAAAATGGTGAGATTCTGATATGAATTTTTTTTGATATGTTTGATAAATAAAACGAATTTGGATTAACAGATCTTTAAACTACTCATATTGTATCCTAATGAAATGATGAGATTTTGATATGAATTTTTGATCCGTTTGATAAATAAATTGAATTTGGGTTGACAGATCTTTTAACTACTCATACGGTATCCGATCTAATCCAATTGTCATCTCTAAGCGTAGAGATATGCATACATCATACAAGTATGTCATCTAATACCAACTCCATTTGATAAGTTGAAAAGGAGAACAGCCGAACAACATGAATGGAACGGCATGCTCATCACTGCGCCGGAATCGCTTGCACCACACGTCATCGACATCCGGCGCGGCCTATTGATTAAGCTTTCAATGCCGGTGATTCGTGCAGGTTGACCTCGAAACTTGCCATCCGGAAACAGTACTCGTCTACTCGCTCTACCTTCCAAAAATACCCTTCCCCTTCTTGCCCGCCTCCCCGCTTGCGCGCCCCTCTCGGACGCGAGTCACTTCCCGTCGCTGGTCTGTCAAAACCTCATTGGTAGAATGGTGGGACCGCCTCGTATTGCTGTTATGAACCATTGAGCCGATCCGAGGCGCGATAATGTCTCGGGGAGCAGCGCTGCAGCAGCCAAAATGCTATCCTCCTCGCGCACACGTCTTCCTGGATGCCGCCACGTAGAGGCACAGCGTCGCTTAACGCCCTCCGCGGGACCACTGGACCTCACAGCGAGACCCGCATCGAAAGCCAGCTCGCGTTGGCGTGAAAGCTAATTCAAGAACCCTCTCTCGAACTGGGTTCTAATGAGTAATGAATAAAAAAAATCCCCATCGCCCAAATACCCTGCGAATACAAGAACAAGAAGAACCGCCCGCCTTCCGTCCGAGAAAGAGGTAGGAGACTCATAGGGAGTGAGAGCGTGAGAGAAGGGAGGGGGAGGAGGAAAGGAAAGGGAAGAGAGGAGAGAAAGCGCTGTGGTGGCGGCGGCGGAGAAGGGGGCAAGAGGCGATGCAACGCCGGAAGGCGGTGACGTGGGGGACGGTGGGGAAATCGGCGCAGGCGGTCGTGGGGCACGGGCTGCTCTTCTGGTTCACTCTCTTCCTCGCCCTCAAGATCGATGGCCGCATCTCCTATTCTTGGTGGTCAGTTCGCCGTCCTCTCCTCCCTTTGTTTCCCCTTCTTAGTCTGTTTCTAATTATTTAGAGCTAGGTTTGTTTTTGGTTGATTTTTCGCGAAAATTTATCTAATTCTTGGAAATTGCGATTTTGAATTGTCATAACCTAGAAAGAAAATCCGCGCTCGGAATTTTCTGATAAAGAAGGGGTATGGGTGGGGCGTAATGGGAATAAGCTTCTTCTTCTTCTTCTTCTTTTTAACGAATATTGTCTCTGATAAATGCCATATGCTTTGTAAACCCTCAATTTAGCGATAGGCCAGCTGGATTGGATGTCTCAGAGCTGAGTTCTTAGCGTTCGTTCTGGTGTTGGTTATAGAAGAATTCTAGGTTCAGGATAAAGAACCTTTAGTGTGTGTTGAGGATGAAGGAATCCATAGCCTCCAGGCCTTATACTATCTGTTTATCGAGTGCAGAACTGTAATCTTGGCATGCCATTAGTTTTTATCAAGGGGCAAATTAATTGCAATGCTATTTTATTTCCCTGCCATGGTTTAAATTGTAACGTCGTAATTCTCCTTTTTGTTTTTTTGACACTATCTTCTCATATTCTATCAAATTTTGTTCCAGGTACTTGCACGTATATTTAGGGCTAGCTTCCTTTTTATTGCCCAAGACTACTTGCATGTGCATGTCCCAAGCTTTTAGCAACATAACTAGCCATGTATTTGGATTTAAAAATTTCCACTCAAGTATCACTAACTGGCTGGGATCATATACACATAAAAATCAGATCTTCACTCCGGAAGTCCATTTCATTTATTTGAAACATCGTCATATCTCTACATTATTTTCTGTTTCGGAGGTCGAGGTAAATATATTGCTTTGAATTATTTTGTGGCCATCAATATATATAGAACCTGCATTACCTTTTCCTTTTCACTTAAATTATATGAATGTATTTTGTTTTGGTGGACCGGTTGTTATACATTGAACATCCAAAGGATTTCTCCATGACCATAATAGTATTCATATTTGCTTTCACCTAGTTCAATGGAGGGCAGCGGTGAGGGTCCATGTGTGGTAGCTACAAAGTTGGTGAAGAAGGATGGCTGCCTAGACATTGCACAGGAGGACCAAGATGAAGAGAAAAGGGAAGGTGGAGGTGGAAGAGAATAGACGAGAAAGAGAAGGATAAAAATTAAAGGACGAAGGAGGATAGGAGGAAGAAGATAAATTGGAGAGGCAATGGAGAGAAAGATAAATTAGGGTTTAAACTAATTAATAAATTATGTTATACATAGATCTTCAAGAATCATATTGGGTGCAGTTTTTGTTGGTACCTTTCTCTAAAATATTAGATGAAGAGGGAGAATCACAAGGGTGTGTTTTTTTTTTTTTGGGGGGGGGGGAGTTATTTATACGGTTCATCATTCCTGGCATCAGCTAACTTTTCCTAAATGCCCCAAGTCTCATACACTATATATTGCATAACCTTATGCTCTACATCAGTTAGGATACTTGTTTGGTACTTAAGTTTAAGTTCTTATCTTTGATAGTGTTGGATACATGGATATCTTTTCTCTTCACATCATTCTGCATGCTAGTGATAGGCATATAATCACCACTTTATTCTGAAAATGCCATACAGACAAACTCAAGAACTATTGAGTAGCATGTCCATCTTACTGCCTATATCACCATGTCCAACATTTGTGGACTGGAAAATATTGAGATTTATTGTTTCTTATTCTTGTTTTACCTTCAATTTGCTGTCTCTAACTATGCAGGATAGTTTTTGTCCCCCTTTGGCTGTTTCATGCTGTTGTTGCGCGTGGAAGGTTCTCCTTACCTGCTCCATCATTACCTCATGATCGTCATGTATGAGTTGTTAACTAGTGCTTCCTTGAAGATGGATTAGTATCCAGAAGTGTATTGTTTATTTGTCTCACAAACTTGTATTGTGCTGTACAGTGGGCACCTTGTCATGCTATTGTTGCGGGACCATTATTAATTGCATTTGAGCTGCTTCTTTGTGTTTATCTCCAGAGCATTAGCGGTAAGTGACATTGACTTGTGATAAATTGAACAGTTAGTAGTCGCATTCAGCATACTAAACCATATGTATTCCAGTTCAAAATATGCAATAGTCATTAGCTTTTTATAAGTTAATTTTCATTCTTTTACCTGTGTCTCATTTTTCATTAAAGGGCTTATATGCAGCTCACACTGACCCAGCTTTTAACCTGAAGATCGTTTTTCTTCCCCTTTTGGCCTTTGAAGTAATTATTCTTGTTGACAACTTCAGGTAAATAATTCCAACTTAATGGGAAACATGTGTTTATATCGATCTTTTATTTACATTTGGAGTTGCACTTCCTTTCAGCCCATTTAATCAGAGCTGCTAAATCACCCCACCAATGTGGTGTCTGTTACGGAGCATAACTCTAATTAAGGCTTCACAAAGGGTAGAACTTTGCAAATAAATATCAACATATGTGAAAGCCCTTCATTCTAACATTCCTAGCACATGTGGTTGTTGGGTAGTGAGGAACCTAGGCCACTGCCTCAAGAAGCATGCACATGCAAATACTTGCATGTTGGGGTGTCAATATATGGCCCAACTCACTGTGGGCTGGGATTGGGTCATGTGGAGCACACTAGCATAGGAATCATGTTAGACAACTTGACCCAAAATTTATACGGGATACGTTATGGCTAAAGCTTTGTCTTGTTTTGGCTCTTGAAAATAGGTGCTACCAAGTATGGGTTGTTGACATGCCCAAATATGTAATTTATAGGCTCAATTGCAGTTGCCTCTGGAAAGAATAGGTTATGGTTAGGGCTTTAGCTAGTTTTGGGTCTTGAGAATTGTACTATTAGCTAAGGATTATTAACATGAAAATAATGTTTTATATATGCTCTAGGGTGAAAGCCTATGGAAACATATGTTTAATTTATCTTTTACCTTTGGGTAATACTTAGTGGCCTAGGTATATAACAAATGAAGTATGCTTATCCTAGCATCATATGATCTGATTTCTAGAATCTTGTGGGACCTTGAATTGCCTATGTTTTTGTGTGGTTCTGTTACGTTATCCCTCAGCTCCGAAAACCCTATCTTGTCCCATCATGGAGCTCTCTGCCCCTTAGTGCATCACGTGATTCTCTGCAGGCTTGTTGATGACCTAAAGGCTACAGCATTGAGAGTGAGCTGTGAACTTGCGATGGTGATAAGAACACTAAGACGACTGGATGACTTCAGCTAGAAAAAACTTGACATAAATTGAGTTTTGATAGAAACTTTTGTTTTCTATAATTTTATTTGCTATATTTTCTTCAGAATATATATTTTTATTCCCTTGTTATTTCCTTAGCTGTTGCATTGATACTGCTTTTCCTCTTACAGTTTTTGAGGCTTAAGATGGTCAGATTGACTCAAAGGGTTAGGTGGGATTGGGTACTAAATTTGTGGTTTGAGTGGTTGGGTTGGGTTATGAAAAGGCCTTTTAGTGAGCATGGGCAGGGAGTTTTGATTAAATAATGCGCTCAGGTCGCTCAGGTCCCACCAGACCCGACACACCATGTAGCTATAGACAGGTGTGCCTGTCTTTTTGAGTGTCCCATATAAATGCCTACATTATCTACCAAAAAGGGGAAAAAGGGGTGGGTTCAGATCTAGACCAAGACTTTTCTTGTTGGTTTAAATTGTTGTCCTGACCCGACCAAGTGGGAGCCCAACTACTGCATGCATACACACGATGGATGAAGATTAAAGATTAACCTTGTTGGTCTAAATTGTTGACCTTACCAGACCCATTGGCAGCTCAACTTCTGCATGCATACACACCATGAATATGAGAGAGAGGTTACTTTAAGCAAAATCACCAGAAGATAAACACTTTACATCAGTTAATATGATTAAATCTCAATACCTTTAGGTATAGACTTAACTAATTTGTTCGTCGTCAATTACAAAATTTCCATAACTCTAAGAGCTGTCTGTTTGGTATCCATATCTGCTGGATAAAAGTAGTTATGGATATGCATATTACCAGTATCTGAGCATATCCAATATATTTCCAGCCTGACTTAAACTTGACAAGAAAGGATAAGGTATAGATGCTATTTTTGAGAAACTGCATGGTTTCCAATTGAAATTTTGTTTATAGAGAGTACCTTAGGATAAAGGACATCTGTTCTGAAGCTTAAACAACCAATAATCAACATGAAAATGACACCAGGAAGCTAAAAACTTGTTCTAAAGCAAATTAGAAGTATCCTATGGCATTACAGTCCTGCAAGCAGTTAGCCATTTAAGAGCAGTTTCTCCACCGAAAACTGTCCTAATTTTCTATCATGAACCTAAAATTCTTGTACCCAATTAAGACATGCTAATTCTTTTCTCCTTTTTAATTATTAGTTGGTTTTCTCCTTTGTTCTGAAATTTTCTTTTACCCCATATACAGAATGTGTAGGGCTTTAATGCCAGGAGATGAAGAAAGCATGAGTGACGAAGCCATATGGGAGACACTTCCTGTAAGTTAACTTGGCTGTTAACATGGATAAACATGTCATGATGATGCCTTTTTATATAGGTAGTTTGTTGATGCCATGAGTTCTCCTTGCTCATTTTATCAGTTGTTTCTTTGCTTCTTTTAATGCTTTTGTTTAGAAGTAATGTTTATAAAATTCTAATGTGCAGTCTAATTTAAGGTATACATCTTCATACTCGTGATCTTTTCTTGGTTTAAATTCTTGGCCTTGACCTCATATGATTTAATTGTTGAATTGATTTGGCTTGGTTTATAAGCATCTTAGTTTTTAAGGTAGATAGACGTTCTTGATGCTTCATAGTTCTTTTTACTTATTCTAAAATATTGAATTTTAGTGTATGGAGCCTATTAGGGACTAAGAAGCAGTTTGAAAACCATATGCTTAATAAAAAAATATGACATGTTCCAAACTTATACTTTTGAGAGGTCTAAAATCTAACAATGAAACAGATTTTTTGATGCTGCAATCCCGTGTCAATTAGCATTTTCATTGCTATGCAGTTATATGCTGTGGATCCAGTCAAGTTGCTCCATTGTTGTGTATCTCACTTGCCATTTTGGCATTTCCGAACTTTTTTTTTTTGTTTCAGATTTTATTTTATGAGTATATCGTAGAAGGATATGGGAGTTAAGATGGGAAAGGAAAGGAAAATTCAGATTTGTTATTGATGAGTTTCATCATGATTATTTTATCTTTTAATACCATTATAACAATGTTTTAAGCTTGTTATCACTTGGTTGATCCTACAAAACAAAGTACAAACAATCAGATCATAAAGCCATTTCCCTTTGATCTCTCTTTCTCACTAGCTGCATCATTCTTTACCATTACATACCTTCATTCACTTATTCCTTGTTACTTTTAATATTCTTGACTTTCTTTATTCAATAAGTTTTATTTTCTTCTTTGTTTCCTATTTTCTTATCATTCATGCATCGTGATCCTTGTTTTTCCATTTGTTTGCTAGCTTATACCTACCAAAAAGCCTCTAAAAAGAAGATGCATCATTGTCTGTCACCTCGATTTTGATGCACTTAATATCTCAATCCATTATAATTATCCATAGATTTCCTATTTCTTCGAAATGGCAGCTCATCGCGGGAGATTAGAAGAAGTTAAATTAGACACAGGACAGATTTTGATGAGCACATAAGAATTTAACATAAAGATTGAAAATGACAAGTGATAAAAAATAATATTAGATGGTAGAGTCTGTAAATCATGACTTCTGTATCACCAAGTTATGTAATTTAACCAAGCAATTCATATATATGTACATAGGCTAATCTATGCCTGCCATAAATTAAAAAAGAGCTTTTTTAATGAGATATTTACATTGTGTACCAACCCTAAAGTTTAGAAGTATCATTTTCATTTATACAAATTTTAAATCTGAAAACTGTGAAGAAACCTAAAGTAATTTGTTAAATCAATTCTAATGCTTCTGAAGAAATGACCCAACCAAATGTACATGGTGATATAGTTAAAAAACATTATATTATGCCAACAACTTTGAAGAGGCAGACTATCAGTATGCAGATAATGTATATTATATGGTCATCTCTTGTCCTTTTGTATTTAATATTCTACTTCCAAAAAATTTTCTGCATGTATTTTGTTATATCTAAAATCCAAGAAAGTATGAGAGTAGACGTTCTATTGGTGTATTATACATGTCTATATTAATTCACAAGCATCTCTGATTCACCAGTTTTGGTACTTTTGATTGGAGAAGTTGCATACCTTTTTATTCTGTTGTTGGATAAACCTTGGGTATTAAAAGTAGTTTATATAATGATTTTTTTACCTTAATCATTACCATATGACTCCTAGTCTCCTACATTTCCTATAGAATTACAATTCTTGTACTCATTGTTGTACCATCTCAATGGTCTACATATTGATATTGAGCTTGATATCAACCAAGGCTGGCACTTTATGGTGGCTATGTGCTTGCCAGTACGTTGTGAATTGGATTTGAGCGTAGCAGTGCAAAATTAATTTAGTGAAATTTTGCAAGGAAATTTGGTATAGATCGAAAGATCAAACAAAGTTCAAAAAAGGATCTGTTTCTGAAATTACAATTTTGTCTAATAAAATGCTAATTAAATTAGAATTTATGAATCTTTTCATCTAATTATATATGAATGTACAAAAAGATGAGAAAACACTTTTAAGTGGGCTAACAATTGTTGATTCCATGTGTGCTCAGTGTGCAAGTAAAGTCCCTTTTGAAATTCATTATTCAATTGAAAAATCATCTTGACATGAGAAGAGCTTTTCTAGTACAAAGGGAGGATTTCAGATATGCTCAAATGTGCATAGAACATTCTTCTTTTAATTGTGCAAAATTTTATGTCATTCAGCAAGAGTCCTTGGAGAACATCATCCTAGAGATATGTATTGTGATTTCATATGTTAATTTCTCTGCTGATATTCTCCACATATCTGGAATTGTGGGTGATAACTCGCCAAAAAGGTGAAGGACTTCTCTGAAATGTCTTTTGTTTTCTCCTCCTCTCTCCTATATTCTCTGATTTCTTCTCTTCAAAGCTTTAAGCCTATCATCATCAGCATCATCCAAGCCTTTTCCCATGCAAATTGAGTTACATAAGGAGCAGAAGCTTTAAGTAGTGAAGACTCGATGGAAGGATTGAGTAGATTTTTTGTAACCGCTGAAGGATTAATTAGATTTTTTGTGACTGCCTGCCAAGTTGGTGTCGACACTTGGAATTTGTGCCAACTTCCTAGCCAAGACAACTTTCAGCAAGAAAGGAATCTGCATTAAAACCTAGATGTCAAACTGGCATGTGGTGATGCTTACTTTGTTCTTTGTGGTTTATGGTCACAAATCAAAAAATGACCCTTTGAAATTGCTACATGTTTGGGAAGAGTTCTAATGAAGAGGGTGGGCAAGAAGGTTTGATATACGCAACTGCTTTCATCTCCAAAGCACTATAAGCTAAGGAGCCAAATTAAATCACAGTCCCATTCTCGAGAATTTTTAAAATGCTAGTTTATGAAAAGTGAACATTCCCTTTTAGCATGTGTTGGCCTGAAGCAAGTAGAATTTGCCCAATTGCCTGGAATCAGCTTGAACCAGCCTAATCTACGAGTTTTAACTAGGCATATGCAGTTCCTTTTATGGACATCTGGATACTAGTTCTGAGGCTAGAATGATATTGACTGGGGAAGGCATAGGTATGCATAGCTCCCAAATCTTTCAATGTTTCAAGTGTTTTTTGTAATTTTTTTAAACTAATGTATTATTTAGAACTATCTTTCATATCAGTGTTGGTCCTTTTATCTCAACCAACCATATGTTAACTGCAAATAACATGCAGTTAGGTCATGGATATCAACATTCACTGCATCTGAAACTAGAAAACAGAATAATATTAAACACCAACAAAAGGATTTCTAGAGTTTCTGACATGCCAATTTTTTTAATGTTACACTTTGTTACTGTTGTATGGTTCTGATCCCAACTTTACAAGGCATGTTATTAAGTCTACATATTTCCAACAAAATTTCCCCAGAAAATTTGGTGCTTGTATAAGCTTCATGCAGATTTATTCCCAGCAACAGATCCTATTCTTCTGTTTTTGCCAAGACAGTCTCTTACAATTTTTTTAATGGATGAAGTTTTTTGTTGAAGAAAATTTTGTTGTTTAATCCCCACATGGCTACTGAATTTTTTCCTCATGTGATAGACTTGCTATCAGTGATTGAGAACAAATTTTTCTTGAACAGTCATATTGAACTAACTTTTTAACTTGATATGCTACTGCTATGCACTATGTTTCAATTATAGAATGTTTATGATCTAGATATATTTATATTGCATCTCTTGCTTTTTGTATACTTTCTGAAACTTATTTGTGCTAAATCAACACTCTATGTCTTAGCACTTTTGGGTTGCGATCTCCATGGTGTTCATGATAGCTGCTACAACATTTACACTTCTTAAGATAAGTGGTAAATTTTTTATCTTTGCTGCAGTTTTGGAAGTTATATTATATGGAACTATTTGAATGTTTTACTTAATATTTCTCCTACTATGTGTTTTCCATTTTTGAAACACAACGATGACATTTTGTGTTTTCATGAACTTTGAAAATATTCATTTGCTCGTGTCCCTTTTCATGCATCTATGATAAGGTCAACTTTGGGCAAAATGATTTGTTATCCTGCTATCGTGCTCATGCTAGCTTGGGTTGCTAATGCGTCGGGCTTGGGCTGGCCCGTCTTAGCGCCAAGCCTAGCCCATTTGATTTAATGCCTGCCTAGGCTTTGTGTAGGCTCACTAAAACAAAAATTGCTAGGCTCAAGCCCAGTTTATTGCCTAATCTAATGTATATATGACCTCCATTTTAAGCACATTCTTTGAGATGCAATACCTACACCCTCCTATGGAACTATCATTTATTATTTATAAATTAATAGCACAAAAAACTTGATGACTGTCCAATCTTGATCAAATGGTGATCAAGCAAGTGACCTTCCATTAGAACCGTTGAATCAAATGGCCAAACCCTGGAGAGAGAGAGGTGCCAAATGCTTGTAGTTGAGAGAAAGAAGATCAATTAGTCAAGTGGGACGAGGAAGCCCCAATCAAGGTGAAGCCTTGGTGGTTCGCCGAAGCCTGAATACGACTGTGTTAGTTGATGAAGAAGATTGGTTACGCCACAATAGCTTCCATACAAAGTGCACCTCGCATGCCAAGGTATGCAACATCATCATAGATGGAGGCAACTGTGAGAATGTCGTTGCAATGCAGATGGTCGCCAAGCTGAAATTGCCTACCAAAGATCATCCCTGTCTCGACAAGTTGCAGTGGCTATGGAATGACAATGAAGTAAAGGTAACAAAGCATTGTTTGGCCCAATTCTCTATTGGAAAATGATATCAAGATGAGGCGTGGTGTAATGTTATTCCTATAGACGCCTATCATATATTGTTAGGACGTTCATGGCAGTATGATCGCAAAGCTATTCATGATGGTTTCAAAAATACTTATACCTTTGAGAAGGATGGTGTGAAGATCACTGTAGTACCCTTGGAGATGGATCATTACCGTAAGCCCCCATCAGAGGCCAGCGCCTTCGCCTCTAAGTTTGAACTCCTCAAGGGATGTAAGGAGCCTACTATTGTGTATACGCTGATCGTGCTAGAAGAGATAGAGGAGTCCATGAAGCTTCCTAGGGCGATCAAGTTGCTCCTCGAAGAGTTTGTTGATGTTGTGCTTGATGATCCTAGCTAGATTGCCTCCTATGAGTGATCCAATATTGCGTCGACCTTGTACCTGGTGCTATCATCCCCAACAAGCCTGCTTATCATATGAGTCCCATGGAGCATGAAGAACTTTAGCATCAAGCGAAAGAGCTTATAGAGAAAGGGCTAGTCTAAGAAAGCATCAGTCCTTATGTTGTGCCAGCATTGTTGGTACCTAAGAAAGATGGATCGTCGTGCATGTGCATCGATAGTCAAGTTGATAACAAGATCATAATCAACTACTGGTTTTTCATCTCCCGACTTGATGATTTGCTTGATCAACTACATCGCCTGATTATTTTCTTTAATATTGATCTCTGAAGCGACTATCATCAGATTTGATTATGCCCAAGTGATGAGTTGAAGACCGCCTTGAAGACTCAAGACGGTCTGTACGAGTGGATGGTCATGCTTTTTGGTCTCTCAAATGCTCTAAGCAAGGTACGTTAAATCGGTACCGGTAGGTGTACCGGACGCCTACCGGACCGGTTTGAATCGGAATCAGTCCGGTATGAACCGGATTTATGTTTCTTTTTTGGTTCCTGTCCGCAGGCGGATGCGCACGGACGTGGTAGAAATTTTTCTTTTTGGTTCACATTCGTGCGCGGACGCGCCAGGGCTTCTGTGGCATTTATGACCCACGCGGGCAGGGCACGGGGGAATTGCACGCGCGGGTGGGGGAATTGCACGCGGGGCGGTTCCCAGCGCGGGAAATCGCGCGAAGCGGAGAACCGCGCGTGGGCGGGCGGGGCACTCTGCCCCGAAGGAGGGCCATGCGCTCTGACACTACAGTGCGCGCACTGTGGTTTAAAATCTACAACGCGTGCGCTGTGATTAAAAAAAATGGTACCGGTGCGAACCGGTCGGTTCGCACCACCGGTACGTGACCGGCATGCAGCCGATATGCATATGTATTGGTCGGTACCGGCTCGGGACGCCCTGAAATCGGTTTTCACGCTGTTCGGGTACCGGTTCCGGGCTGGACTGGTCCGATACAGCCCGAACCGGCCGGTACGGACCAGTTTGGCAGACCATGGCTCCAAGCACTTTCATGCGTCTCATGAATCAAGTCTTTAGGTCATTTATTGGGAGATTTGTTGTGTATATTGATGACATCCTTATCTATAGCAAGAGGAAGGAAGAGCATTTGAGACATCTTCGACAAGTGTTCTAGGCCTTAAGAGAACAAAAGTTGTTCGCCAACTTGAAGAAGTGTTAATTCCTCACCGACAAATTGGTATTTTTCGAAATTATTGTGTCAAGTTGAGGTATTGAAGTGGATCCTAGCAAAATTGACGCTATTACTGGCTAACCTATGCCTAAAATGCTGCATGAGGGAGATCAATTGCGGTGGACTGACAAAACACAACAGAGCTTTGAAGAATTAAAGAGGAGGATTACTAAAGCACCAGTATTAGCACTTCTAAACTTTGATCTAGTCTTCGAAGTTGATTGTGATGTTTTCGGTATTAGTATTGGTGCCGTCCTGAACTAAGAAGGTTGCTCGATTGCTTTTTTTAGTGAGAAGTTGAATGACACTAAGCTCAAGTGTAACAACCCAGGACCTCACCCAAAATGGCTAGCTGGAAGGTATTATTTGGGTTCCTTGATCCTGTATAAGTATCCAAGATTTACCCAGCAAATAACCGATGTGGGACTAAACACACACCCGCACGGATCCTCACATCAAGTACTCAACATTCGACAGAAAATTCTACGCTATCGAACATGCTTTGGATCATTGGAGTTATTATTTACTGCACAAGGAGTTTATTCTCTACTTCAACCATGAGACGCTCAAGCATTTGAATTCCCGACATAAAATTAGCTGCCAGGTGCCATTAGGAGTGAATTCCTTAAAACTTTTTCTTTTCTTCTCAAGTAGAAATCAGGTACCTATAATCGAGTAGCAGATGCTTTGGTTCGACATCATGCACTCCTTTCCACTGTAGTTGAAAATTGTCGGATTATAAGTTGTCAAGGAATTATATGATAAAGATTTAGATTTTGGGGAGATTTGGAAGCCTAATGCTGAAGGTTCGTATCAGCAATGTCATCGTCAAAAGAGATTCATGTTCAAGGGTAACCAATTGTGCGTGTCTTAATATTCATTGTGACAAGTTATTATCTTTGAAGCCTATGATGGTGGACCTGTTGCACATTTTGGATGAGATAAGTTAGTAGCAATTATGAAGAAAAATTTCTATTGGCCAAGGATGGAAAAGGATGCAATGCGTCATATTGAATGGTGTCGAGTTTATCACATTGCCAAATTAGGACTGAATGTCAGACTCCTTGCCATTGCCGATTCTAGAGGCATCGTGGGAGGATGTGAGCATGGATTTCGTTTTGGGCTTACCCAGAACTTAAGGCAACAAGGGTTTAGTCATGATGGTTGTTGATTGATTCTCTAAGATGGCTCACTTTGTGCTCTGCCGACAGATGCATGATGCCTCTTAGATTGCTGGGCTCTACTTTCGTGAGATCGTGCGCCTTTATGACATTCTTAAGACAACCAAATCTGATAGGAACACAAAGTTTATGAGTCACTTTTGGCGAATCTTATGGTGGAAGATAGGTACTCAACTCCAATTTAGCTTAAGCTAGCCATCCCCAGATAGACGGTCAGATTGAATCTATGAATCGAAGTTTGGAAAATTTGTTAAGAAGTTTCGTTGGGAACCATGTGCGATAGTGGGATCTTTTATTGGCCCAAGCTGAATTTGCCTGCAACAATTCGGTGAACCAAGCAACTGGGAAGTGTCTGTCTGAAGTTGTCTGCGCTAGGCAACCTTTGGGTTCGTTAGACCTTGTGCCCCTATCAATGATGCGCCAATTTAGTGGAGATGCTAATGCACAAGCTAAGGAGATCAAGAAGCTAATGAAGAGGTGTGAAAAAGGATTCTTCAACAAACAACGAAATACCAGCTTCATGCCAACAAGCACAGAAAATCTGTCGTCTTCAAAAAAGGTGACCTTGTTTAGGTGTACTTGAGAAAAGAGTGATTTTCTTCCAAGAATGCCAAGTTATCTCCTCGAGCAGACGACCTTTTTAAAGTTTTGAAACTCATCAATGACAATGCTTACAAAATTGAACTTTTTGAAGACTATGGAGCATCTACAACATTTAACGTAGCTGATCTATCGCTTTACTATGAAGACCAGGAAGATCAAGAAAACTTAGACTCGATGGTGTCTTCTTCAACCTAGTATGATGCTAGAGTGCCTAGGATATACATGACACCGCACGGATCATGAGTCTCGGCTGCACGAGTCATGGGTCCCATATGCACAAGTCTCAAAACCCATCACGAGTTTTATCTTGTCATGAAAGTTTGATAGTTAATTTTATGGAGTTCTGATTTTTGTAAACCTTTTTTAAATTTTTTTTGATGTTATTAGAAAAGTTAGTAGGTAGGGTTCTTCGAGTTGGAATAAGACTTGGAATCCCACATTGGAAGGTTAAAAAAAGGAGTCCCCTTGTACTACTTATAAATACCTTCGTTGAAGCTCCTCTTGTAATCCTACTAGAGATACTTAAGATATTGATTTGTGGAGATTCTGGCGGGCTCCTCTTCTAACTACCATCCTCCTGTTCAAATATCTTGCGTCGTACGTGCCATAGGAGGGTTTCTACCTCGCCACAATCAGCTGTATCGACATATTCTTCCTCCTTTGAGTTTTCAGCCCAAGTTCAACACCTCCCCGGTGTCATTGAGACTCGGTTTGAAGCTTAAGGATTGGACTTAGGCTAGGAAAGTAGGCCCGAAGGCTAGGCTAGGTACGAGCCTAAATAAATTGTGTTAATATATGTCTCGGCTCGATCCATGAAAAGGTCTAGTCTAGAGGAAAGAGTGATGGGGGTATGCCTCTTATGCATGGTTTGCCATACCGGATTGTACTGCTTGGTACCGATTTGGTAGCATATTGGTAGTCAACTAATGGTAGCAGGGGGTACCGACTGTCGGTACCATGGACGGACCTGTATCGACACTATATCTAACATTGTATTGGTGAAACTAATACTGTGAACCATGCTCTCAAGCCCTTGACTTTCAACTCTTTGATAACCTAGGGCAACCCGCTTAACCAGATGGCTCCATAAGGTAAACGTGAAGCTAAAAACAACCCGCTTAACCAAATAGTTCCATATGGTAAACTTGAAGCTAAAAACGACTGTAACTAGGAAACTTAAAACTCACTAATATGAATATTCCCTACACAAAGCCAACCATTTGAGGTGGACGGTGAGTTTGGTCAGACCCTAGGATTTTCTAAATCTTACATATCAAGGGCATATTTCAATTTCGATCTTGCATTAGGAAGTGTGTATGTTTGGGTATAAATAAGCTCTCTGTCTATAATTGATATTTTGTTGTACTAGGTAGCTTAACTATAGCTTTGATTCAGTGACCCATCAATGTCATGTTGAAAATTTATCACCTCGTTAACATCTCAACATGAAGGGGTACTGCTACAAGGAGGAAAACTTTTAAAATTTATGAGATCAATACATTGGACCAAGACCACGGTGATGATGACCTTTTGACACTAAGCAAGCCTTACATGATGCGGCAACAGCCTGGAGCTCATTGCCAGCAAGTGGACTAAAGCTGGCCATTTTAATGAGTAGTGCACCTCCACTAGAAATTGTCCATCTTGAAATTGACACCTCACTGGGAAAGAGACTCATCAAATCTGATGATGGATTTAATTTGTTCTTGATTGATGATGCCCAAGCTCCCAAGCTCTCCAGTCCCATCATCATCCTAGTGCTTTGGCTTCTGCATTTTATCCAAACTTGAGTTGGAAAGATTGTGGTAAGAAGACCGGTAGTATAATTAGGGTAGGCATGATAGGCTCCACTCTTGTCACATGGAAGCTTATAGTTATTAACTAGCTCTAGTATAGCAAGGAAGACCTCTTAAGGAAGCCGTTGGCTAACCCAAACATCCTTACATTCAAGATGCCTCCTAGACTAGTGCAGATACCAGTTCTCCACCAAAAGTTTTCTTGTCGAGAACCACTTGAGCATCACCAACATGCGATCCCTTCTGATGATCTCTATGATATGATTATTGTAGTCAAGCATCAATTATTGGTTTATTGATTTATTGATTTATAGATTGCTTCATTTGCTCAAAATTAATGAAACAGGAAATTATGTTTTTTAATTTTCAATATGCCACTTAAAAATAGATCTATTACATTCTTCAATTTTTTTAACATATAATACACATCATAGTAATGGCACTTCATAATGCACTGCAGGTGATGTAGGTGCTTTGGGCTGGTGGGATCTATTTATAAATTTTGGGTAGCATTCATTTGCTTTCCTATAATTAATCGATTCTTTATCGTGTCCATTGCAACCTTCTGACATAGCCCTCTACACAGAATTGCAGAGTGCTTTGCTTTCCTCGTCTGTACAAAGTGGTCTAATCCAATGATTCATAGTCAGCCACATCATGCAGAAGCAAGCTCGTCCTCCACAGCAATTAGATATCATGATTGGAATAGTGGCCTTGTGCTTCCTTCAATCGAGGATCATGACCAGGATAGGTTATGTGGTCTCCAAGACATAGGAGGCCATATAATGAAAATTCCACTTGTAGCTTTCCAGGTTTTGCTATGTATGCGCTTAGAGGTATGTAGACCTGAGGAAGCTATTGCTGTTTATATTAATTATTAAACATTCACAGATGACACTTGCCCATCATACATGGAACAATGATATCACTTTCTTTTATGATGACTTAGGCTTGCTTTCTTCAACTATGTCATGTTATGGTTGTTTATGTAGAAACTTGTTCTTGTTTTGTGAAATTTCATCAGCCATATCTCTTTAGCAGTAAAATTGGGACTTATGATAAAAATCACTTAAAAATATTTATTCAGATGCAAGAAAAAATTACTTTAGAAAATCATGAAAATATTTAAGATTTCTACAGCTTTATCTTGTCTTCAACGAAAATTCTTGTCCTATTGATATGTGGCTTTCTACGTCAAAGTAATTATCAATTACATTTTTTTAAAGATTGACACTGAAAAGGTCATTATTTTGGTCACTTAAGCTAACTTCATGTCTAGAAATGAGATATTATCAGATATCCTGTATTTTGCGTGTATTCATTGAGTCTAGGCAGAATGTAAGCTATCATATGGTAACATGCTGAATAGCGACATATCATTGATTTGAAAAGATAACTAGCATTTTCTATATATTCATAAAGAATTTATTGGGAAAATCTCTCTTTTCTTTCTTATGAAACAAACTTAGATTTCATTTGGCAAGTAGTAGACACATTAACAACAAATGAAGTCCTTGTTAGACTTATCTTGATAACTCAGCATTGAGTTAAATCAACTAAACTAAGCTCATCTTGCTGTAATCCATAACCAGAACACATGATGCATTATGTTGTCAGGCCCAATCATCAGATTAACATTGAACAAGGTTAAATTAAACATTATTCCATTGATGATCATGATCTTCTATCTGTGGCTTTTCTGGCTTCCATAATGTTGGTACTGGCATGGCACCCTTCTACTAATCCTTCAACCCTTTCGTAAATAGTTCTCTAATTCCAGTATCAAGATAATCTAAGTTCGATAATCTATGTGCAGCACATTGTCTTCTGTTAATTTCCATACAATGCATTTTCAAAACATAATAGTTAAATGAGTAAACTACTGCCATTTACTAATGTTCAGTAAATAATTGTTGTTTTTGTTGCCGGCCGGTTCCTAGTTTTGATAAATAACTGATGTAGACATTGGGGAGACTGATGAACCCTAAGATTGTTCTTCAGTCCAATAATCAAATTCTCCAACAAAGAACAAATAATTAAATATGTCTTTGAAACAAGTTAGAAGAGGTTTTAAAGTTGATCAATCCCTTTCGTATAATTTGGCTTGGAATAAGGGCTTGTTTGGAAAATCCAGCAGGATTGAGCTAGATTTTCTTTAGGAATTAGGCCTATTGCTCTGTCCAGCCTATATTCTTCTAAAGGCCCATCCTAATCTTAGGCCTCGTTTGGGGGAGCTGTTGGCAGTAGAGCTTTTGGAAGTAGAGCTTTTAGAAGTAGAGCTTTCTGAAGTAGAGTTTTTATAAAAAAACTGTTTGCTATTTGGTAACTACATTTCTAAAGTGCTGCGCTACTTTAACATGTGTTTGGTAAACAAACTGAGAAAGTACTTTTGGTATGACAAATGACCATAAAGGATATTGCATAGTATTATACAATAAAGTATAATAAAATATAATATGTATTAATACATAAATATATGATATAGTATAATATTACTGTAATGTAATATAATATTATTATAATATAGTAATATAATATTGTATACTATAATATAATAATTTAATATAATATTAAATTATTTAACATAACATATCCATGTATTATAATATAATATAATATTATATTTATAGTATAATACAATAATAAAGATATAAAATATTATAATTATTAGCATAAATTAATTTTTCATAATATAAAATTTTTTTTAGCTAGGTGATAACATTGGTTAAACAATGATTAAAGGGATATTTTGTGTAATTGTTATATTTTATCACGGATATTTTGGTAAAAAAAAAGCTTTTCGACCGGGTCTAAAAGTGCTTTTGCAGAAAGCTCCAAAATGGAGCTTCTCCCAAAAAACTGTTTTTAGCTTTCTGGAAAAGCTAAAACAACTTTCCAAAATTTTTACCAAATATCCCTATTTCATTTAAAAGTATTTTTGGAGGGGCAGAAAGTGCTTTTTGGTCCTTTAAAAGCTTCCCCAAATAGGGCCTTAGCCTAACATCTCATCAGTGGGCCTGTTGGCTCGCATGGCTCGTAGGAAGAAAAAAAAAGAGACCTCCATTGGTCTTTTTTTTCTCCTCACATGATTTTGGCTAGGGAGGTATTGGATTGATTTGGGCTTACTCAAATAGACAGCCCACTCTATGAATCCCATGGAAAATTCAGCCCAACCCTACTAGATTTTTCAAACAGGCTATGAAGAAATTATGCAACAACGCCATAGACTTAGGGTGCGTAGTAGGCCAACATAAGGAGCTAGAGTAGACTATAGTTTTGCAAATTAGGAACACTCCTTAAATGACTGTAAAAATATACAGAAATAAGCATTCCTATTTAAAATGCTGATTATGCACTCCTTATCTGTACATTTTAGCAGTGGACAAGAGTTTGTTATGCTAATCTATTTGTTAGCGTAATCTAAACTAGTAACCAAGTCATGATTATTCTGTTTGTGGTTACAGGGAACACCACCTAGTGCTCAATATATTCCAATTTTGGCTCTTTTCCTGCCAATGTTTCTTTTGCAAGGTGCCGGTGTCCTCTTTGCTATATCAAGATTGGTGCAGAAGCTTGTTCTTTTACTACATAGTGGATCAGTTAGCAATAGATATCTCACAATTTCATCAAGTGCTCATGATTGCTTTGCCTTCCTACATCATGGTTCAAGGTAGTGTTGCTTCATTTGTTATGATAATTACTCAATTATCACTGGACATGCATTGTCTGGAAAAATATTTATAAGGAATTATCATAACAGTTTATTGTTGCATGCTTGCCATATGTTTTACTATGAAACACAGATTGCTGGGTTGGTGGTCTATTGATGAAGGAAGCAAAGAAGAGCAAGCTCGCTTCTTTCATGCTGAAGCCACCAGGTATGCATCGCTGCATCTACATAGTTCTAAATTGTAATTGGAGGTGAACTAATAATAGTTGACAGCAAAAATTCTAATGGGCTTGATTGTAACTTCTTCATAGCCTGTCAATTACAATGTGGAGAATGCCTAATTTGGATGAGATCTTGTGCTTCCAGAACATTTTTGCATCTTCTTAAAGGACTCTAATTTGTAAAACAGTAAGGAAAAAGAAATAGTATGGACTACTTAATAGAAAAAGCCTTTTAGAATAGCAATAGGAATGATTTTTGATGGACCGCACCATGGAGTACTTCTATGGCTAGTACTCGTACAAAGAGAAAAAGGTGAACTCCCTGTTGACCTTAGCTTCTCCAAAAGGTATGTTTTTGACTGAACCTTCTCTAAAGGGTTCCTACTTGGACCAGGATACTCATAGGTTGGCCTAGAACAAGTATCATATGGAATCATGTCATCTTTTCCTTCATCATTTTCCTTCTTTTCTTTTCCTTTTTCTTTAATAAACCCTTTTCTTTGCTGCTTCATCAAATACTGAGCCACAATGATATTGTGGAAAACTGGAATAATATATTGTGGAATTGCTAAGTGAAGATAATCCTAAAACTCTGGAGTTATGAGATGATTTTCTTCTAGGGGTGGTGAAAGTATTGACTATACCACTAATTTAGTTAATGTGGCTATTGGTTGCTCATGTTTATCAATGGTAAGGTGCTTATGAAGCATGCTGAGATTGTGAATGGAAAAGTACATTTGGAAATCTCCAAGTGAAGAAAATGCTAGTATTCGAAGATAGGGGGGTTATTCATTCATAAGGGTGATGAAAGCAGGGTTTGTAGTCTTGATGCTGAACTACATACTATGGTACCGGTAATATACCATACCATATGGAGCTACACCAATACATCAAACAATGTTCTTTTTTGGTTGTTTTCAAGGTTTTTGAGCTTTCTTTATTTAGTTTTGAGTGGAAAATAGGTTTTGAGTTCATTTTTTATGTTTACATATAGTATATTTTAATTTTTTGTGTTACATGCCTAAAGAGTAGTGTAACTACATAATACAAGTTAAATTAACTAAGTATAATGTTAAATTATAAAATATTTATATTAAAAATTTGGAAAAGCAATATACATGCATATGTTTAGTTTCATGTTCAAATACAAATTTTTTGCATAATTTTCCAATATTTTTCAATTTCGACCCGTCCACGGGATGTAATAGAAAAAATGAAAAAAGGAAGTGGGAAATAGTTGTCCTCACCCTTCCACTCTCCGCCCCCCTCTTCCACTGTTTCTCCTCTCTTACCTTGAAATAGAGGGAGAAAAGGGCGTTAGGCCCTTTCTCTCCTACTTATTGAGGCCTTGAATCAGCATGGGCCCCTTACTGGGTTGGATTGCTCGGAATCAAGCGACTTTGGGTAGTTCTTGCTTGGTAAGGACCAGTTCACACCAGCTTGTGCTAAATACCATACTGAGATGACGAACTATTCCATTTTGTGGTCGTTACGGTACAATATACCGACCAAACCGGTGGTTTGGTACGGTATTGTATACCATGGGGGAAGTACTGATTATGTTGACGATTCAGTTAAAGTAAGGTTGCTTTTGGTAAAGATGAAGTAACAAGCAGTGCACAAGATTGGTTGGTTAATGTTAGTTGTCAATCAAGAACTGACCTTATCCTAATTGGGCTCCAATTCTTGGAATTAAAACCAGACCAAGTGGCATTAAACTATATTGAATGATGGCCACCTTGGTTCCTTTTGATTCTCAGATTACCTAGATATATATTTTTTTGAAAAAATCGTTAAAATGATCTGTTCAAGAGGACCCATTAAGAACGAGTAATGATCAGCGTAAATGAACAAGTAATATGTTTTAGATTTTAACTTTGTTATGAATATGTTATCTATCATACATCTTAGGATCCTCTTAGCTTGAGTTAGATTGGTGTACAGAACTCTTGATCTAGAACTTAACTTGCCCTGTCAGGCATACAAAATCACGGAATTGGAGCCTAAATGATTTCTATGCGAGCCCAAACAATAAGACCCAGTGGGCCTGTTTGGTTTGGTTCTCAAGTTGATCTAGGGCAATGTGCAGCCCCAGAAGTAATGTATGGATAGTATGGAAAGCCCTAGTTTCAATGGGAGAATGATGAAATAATGAGATTGTTCGGTACCATTCAGACTTGGCATGGAACTTTTAGAAGAAAATAGTAAAGTCACCTAAATTGTATTAATCGTCATGCTGGTTGCAAGGACCTGTGATTACAAAAAGATTAAACTAGGTGAGTAATATAGTTAAATGCTAGGATTGACAACCTAGTGGAGAAAAGTATTTAAGATGTTGTCTAGTTCATAGATGGTCCTAGTGGGGAGGGGTTCTCAAACATGTTCTTTTCCACAGATGGATTTCATACTCATCTATAGTGTAAAGAAATTCTAGTTCTCGAAGTTCACATAATATGTCATCACATCTCTAAGCAATGACAGAGCCTTGGTTGGAGGTGGGTTATGATCTTTACGAAATTTCAAGTTCTACATAGGCGGTAAAATATCAAAATTTTTGAGCCTGTAATTTAATTTCTATTATCTATTATTTCCATACTTATCCACTATAATCTATATGATTACCAAAAATATCAGGCATAACGGCTCCCTATCAATCTTGAACTTATAAATGGTGGCCTTAATACGTGCTGGTAGGGGTAGCAATATATCAGGTTCATTTGGGTGAAGGTAGGACTGACAACATATGAAAACTTGACCCACACTCAACCCCATCCAAAATCAAGTCGAAACCTTTTGACCCATCGCACCTTGGGTCGATGCTCATGACCCAATTTGACCCATTTAACCCATACCATAGTCTAACTTGCAAGGCTTATTCCTTGACCACAACCTACTATTTCTAACCCAGTCCGTACAACTCATAATGACTCATTTTCAAGATGAATTAAATAACTAGTATTGGGAAAGTCCAATCTCTTAATAAATCCTTGCCAAAGATCATGATTGAACCCTACCTAAACTATTTTAAATAGAATTCTACCCTCATCACTCAAGTTTGGTCAAAGCTTTACCAACTATGGTATGCCGAACTAGCTTGTATTGGCCGGTTCAGCCCTTACCGGACCAGTGGCCTACCGGTATGGTTCCGCCATAGAAATCGGTGCACGCCGGAGCTGAAAAAGAAAGGAAGAAACAGCGAGCGAGCGGGGGTGGAAGGGAGAAGCAGCTGCCGCGGACGCTTGCGGAGGGCCACGGGGGCACGACGAAGGCCGCGAAATTTTTTTTGGAAATTTTTAAGTGAAGTGGGTAAACCTTCTGCCGACTTCACTTAAAAATCTCCAAATTTTTTTTTGCGGCCGCGTCCCCTGTTTCGACCCCACGGCTTTCGCCGCGTCCACGTGGCCTTCGCTGCCCCTCCATGGCCCTTAGTAGGAGTCCGTGGCTCTCCTTCTCCCTCGCTCGCTCGCTGTTTCTCTTCCTCTTCTCAGGCTGGGCTCTTCCGATACGGGCTCGGTACCGAGACGGTACCGAACGAGCTAAACCGGTCCGGTCGCCGACCTGTACGGCTTTCGGTACCGGTTCAGCATACCCTACTACTAACCCATACCCGACCCACTTAAACTTTCACTTGAACAATATGTCCTGTGCTCAAACCCGATCCAAATATGACGTAAACTTTGATTTAAAAAATATGACCTAAACTTTGACTTAAAAAATATGACCTTTGCTCCAATTGAGAAACGCATGATGCAAACCCGATCCAAATAGGATAATGTTGGGTTAGGTTTCCGAGTTGGGGTCATATTTTTCCATCCCTGCTCCTTGGTATTTGCGAGCCAAGTTTGAACTGCATGTATGCATGACATTGGGTGGATCATGCTTGAATTGGGGGTATGAATTGATGAGTGCTGAGGGGGACAATTATGAACATTTTTTTTCAGTTTTTTTAATCATGGGAAAGTGCTTTATACCAAGGTTTTAACTATCATGGGTTGGAAAAGTCTCGGTTTTTTCATGGAATGGGGTGCCCCACATTTGAACATTTAAGAGTCAGGATGGTGGATGTTCCACCCCATCCCTGTTCATTTCTTGACTTGTCTTGTTTTAACTCTAGGGATTGTGGCTTGTCCCAACACTCAGAATGGTGGGATTCCCTGCTGGTCTACCGCTAGTTAAAACCTTCCTACTTTATAGCTATCCAACTAGGTACCAAGCAATTGGGGCTCAATCCAGCATTATACAGGCAATTTGCACCTGGTTGGCAGATAATGGGGCATAGGAAGGCTCCTTGTATTTTAAAACCTTGGTCTCATGGACCAAAGTATATTTCTCAGACCACATACGTGTGGGCCCTACCATCCTAAAACTAGGCTACTTCATGCAATCATGCTATTTGGTACTCGATCATGCCATACATGTTTATGCCCATACCGATAAAAATTGTGTCTATTTTATCTCCTTAACATACATCCATGTATAATTTATGCTTAATTTTCTGTTGATTCCCTAAAGCACCATCACAAGGATTCAATTCCAAAACTAGCTTCATTTCATGGCAATGTCTCATACATGCTTGACTATTAGTTGATAGATGAATTTCATTGTTTTTGATACTGAAATTTGTCAACCTCCCCCAAACCCCCCACCGAGAAAAGAATCCTGGATTTGTCTCTCTCTAGGTCCATTGCCAATGCCAATATCGGGCAATATAGAAATTTATTCTTTTATTTTCTTTACTTTTTATTGGGGAGGGCCAGTCATGATCTCTGTGGATCTACAGATTATGTAATCCCAGAGCCACTTGTAGTTAGTGTCTCTCTGATGTTTATTCAATGCGGTATGCAGTTATAACACTTTCTGTGGTTACCCACCTGAGGTGGTGAAGAAAATGCCTAAGAAGGATCTTGCTGAAGAGGTGCATATCTACACTTACCATTGTGTTATTTTGATATACTACATTCTTTTCAAAAACTTATTTTATTTTTATTTCCACTATTTCTTTAAATAAGGTTTGGAGATTACAAGCAGCTTTGGGAGAACAATCTGAAATCACAAAGTATAGCCAGCAAGAGTATGAAAGGCTCCAACATGTAATGCTTCTTAGCCTGACTTAAAAGTTTATGGAATTAATTACTATTCACTGCTATGGAATCTGATCTGCTGTAGTCCCCTTGTATCATAGAATTTGGAAAGCTATTTTGTTTTCAAGTTCTGATTGAACAAGGTCACATAAAACCAAAAGTGAACGAGTTTTATGAAAACATTTGTTTATTTTCTTTAAACTGAAAACGTGTTTTTTTTTGGGAAAAATTAACTGGCTATAAATTTTAAATATGAATTTAGGAATGACCACTCTCCCCTTGCTTTCATAAAACTTGTTCCATGGATTATACAATGTTTCCTTAATGAGACTGATTGATAATTAAACAGCCCCTAAAAAAATTATTTCTTGCCGTTCTGTGTTTTTTTCGTTAGCGTATGGATATCTTAGCATACTGTCCATTTCCCTTGAGTGCTCTATTAGCTTGATTATTTTTCAATGGACTTTTTACATGCATTGATCTTCTTGCATTTGATCTCACACAGTTTCCTTCATCAGACTAATCTAATGTCTTTCTGAGGCTTTTCTATTATTTAAAATGAGGCCCTAATGATATTAACCACTAAAATGGGTAAATATTTGATATTAGCTTCCAATATGGAAGAATTGCTCTTTTAACACTCAACTTACAAATTCCAGTCTAGATATGGGCTATAAAAACGTCCGATTTAAGACATCCATATAGAGATATGCTCAAACATGTTAAACTCTGGTGGATTTCTAGTGGCGAAAAGATATTTATCCGGAAGATTTGAATGGATACGTGAGAAAATATAATATAGATTTTCAAAGGGTGAATGGAGGTTGCAGTTTCGGAGATAGAAGCAAGGAAGGAAATTGCATTTTGGAGTTCACGATGGCATACGACCTAGTATTTGCTAATACTTTCTTTAAAAAAAAGGACTCTCACTTGATAACTTCTAAAAGTAGGCAGAATACTAGTTAAATAGATTTCTTCTTTACTAGAAAGACTAATCGAGTTTTGTGTAAAGATTGTAAAGTTATACGGGGTGAGAATTTACCTTCCAACATAAATTGATACTTTTGGATATGTGTATTAGGAAATGAAAGAGAAGGGCTAAAGAAAATAAGAACCTGAAGATTGGGAGGTGGAATTTGTGAGGAGAGAAACAAATGGCTTTTAAGGATAGAATGCTTAAAGAAGGTAAGTGGGATTTAGATGGGAAAATCAATGCCATGTAGGAGATTGCTAACAGTATCAAGAAAGTGGCTATGGAGGTATTAGGAGTATTGAAAGAAAAATAGTTATCCAGTAAGACAACTTAGTGGTAGAATAAGATAGTTCGATTGGCGATTGAGGCTAAGAAAATGCTATAGAAGACTACCTAAATGTAGGAATAGAGAAGTATTTGAAAGCTATAAGGTGGCTAAGAAAAAAAAAGCTAAGAAGACGATATGAGTGGCTAGATTCAAAGCATATGAAGAGTTATATCGCAAGAAACTAAGGAGGGAGAAAGATAATGATAAGATTGCAAGACTATGAGAGACAAACTAGAGATTTGACTTCAGTTAAATACATCAAAGATGGAAATACAAAAAAATTGATCAAGGAAGACAAGATCAAAGGAAGATGGAGGCGTTATTTGATAAGCTATTCAATGAAAGTCATGTAAACAATTTAGAATGTCTTATTAGTTCCATGGAGGATGGAAATGTTATGTGTACATGTAAAAGTAGAGCATCTGAGGTAAAGGGAGGTTGTGAAAAAAATGAAAATAGGAAAAGTGGTTGGTCCTAATTGAATTTCGATTGAGCTTTGGAAGTATTTAGGTGATGTAGGAGTAACTTGTTTGATTAATCTGTTTAATAAGATTTTAAAGTCTAAGAAGATGCCAGATGGATGAAGGAAGAGTGCTATATTACCGATTTGAAGAATAAGGTGATGCTCAAAATTATTCTAACTATCGTGGTATTAAACTCATGAGCCATTTTATAAAATTTTTGGAGAGAATGATTGAGCATAGATTGAGGTGTGATACAAAATATCGAAAAACCAATTTAATTTTATGCATAGAAGGTCGACTTTGGAAGCTAGCATAGAAGGTCGACTTCAGAGACTATTTTTCTCTTTCGAAGGTTAATAGAGAAATACAGAGAAAGGAGACAAGATCTTCATATGATTTTCATTGATTTAGAGAACACATGTGATAATGTTCTCTCTTTGCTGTTGAGATGGGATCACAAGCTAGTGGCAAAGCTGGGGTAGTTGCGCAGGTGCTTCACCCGCATTGAATTAGCCTGAAATAGGATGATCGAAGGAAGATGATAAAAGTAGCATGGGTCTAGTTATCTTGATCATCAAGGATTTTCGTTATTATCACTCTGTCCATTCGAAAGATGGATTGGATAGGATAGGGTGTAGCTAGGGCTATGATTGAAGCAATCTATTATTGTTATTGCTACTCCTAAGGGTAGAGTCCTTTTGGTAAACTATGAGCGAGGAAAAGTAATGATAAAGATAATTAAAGATAAATTGAATTCATTGATATGTTGAATGGTGCTCTACTTTTAGCATTACAATATGATATTTATTAGCGACCCTCATTAACTACCTTGATACTTGTCCTTGCCATTGCGTGCCATATGGGCTGCTATTGCAAAGAGTGGTAGGTAGTGCTACCACTCCACTCACATTCTGGTTAGTGGCAAGATGGGTGCCATCAATTAGTTCTGCCTCTTGTCTTTGCTAGTATGCCACATGGTACACTATTCCCATGCATGGTAGGTAGCGCCACTATTCTTCTCTTCTCACTTTTTGGGCAGGTCGACTATCCTCCCATGTCATGGATATGGCAATGATCATCCTTGGATTCTGCTCTTTAGTATTCTAATCCTGGGCCGATAGCCCTTATTTTTCTTGGTCTATACCACAATCACTCGGCCTATACCCTTGATATTTTGGTCTATCCTCTTAACCTGCACAACCTACTTGAAGATCTATTACTCGATCTATTTTGGAGGTTGAGAGAGGGCTCGAATGAGTGAGGGTTTTCGAGCCCTCTCTCCCCCTCCCTTTCCCTCTCCCTCTCGCTCACTTTCCCTCTCTCTCCTCTCTCTCCCCCTTCCTTGCCGGCTTTCTCTCTATCGGTACGGCTCGGAACAGCACAACACGCCAGGCAACCAATATGGGTCTCGGTACGAATACAACCGAACTTGGTTCAAAGGGATTTCCTTAGAGCTTAATTATATAGTCGGTGACAATTTCTCTATACAACATATACCACAGGACTAGTGTATTATATGTACACCACTATATCATCCCCCATGAATATTTCATGCATTTTTGCAACTAGAACTTAGTTGTGTGACTAATTATCACTTCGTGTACCTGGCTGGATTCATGAATTTATGCTATTACGATATCCATGTTTCAGATTTTACGAAAGGGGTAAGGGACACCTCTTTAAGTTTCTTCATTATGAAGCCACTTGTTGCCCGACTTTAGCTATCTAGAGAGTTTTCGATTTTGTTAAAAATATAAGGAATTAATTGAAATTTTCCCCATTTATACCTCCTCAAAATAAGTCAATGTTCAAGGAAATTTGAGCTATGGAACCAAGAAATAGTGCAAGTAATAATTTTTGATGCTCATTTCTTATGTGGAGCCTACTATCAGGAGTTCAAGAAGTTATTCTGCTTTTCCCCCGAATATGATATAAGAGAAGATTTTCTCTTCAAGTCTAGAATATGGTGCTTGTAGATGTGCATTGATGGACTGGTTTTAAAGGGGAAACAGATTAAATAAGGACTAGATAGAGTGGCTTTTATGGAGTCCATTGCAAGAAAGGAGGGTTTCCATGGAGCCCTCTACAATCTAGCGAAAAGCTAACAAAAAAGTTTGACCCAGAACTTTTGAAGTGGTGCCTAAACAAAGGTTCCCTAACACCAAGATTTCTAGAGATCCACTTATGACATAAAAACTTGAATTCTTATTAGTTATTACTTAATTTGACTCAAATTTAACTTGCAGATGCTTTTAAGAGTTGTCCGTTAATTTAACTTGAAGCCAACCCTATCACCATGAAGCTCTTCCTGACATAATTTTAATTCTAGAGCAACACTTGGCCTACCACTAGATGGACCCAATGATACTCCCATGTGATCCAATTTGTTTATTTGGTTGGTTGGAGCCCTTCAAACTTCATTGCATTGTGTAACTGTTAGATTTGTCCAAGTTGCCAAATAAGTTTTTTTCCCCGGATGTTGATTTTCTGAAGTGTGGTGGTGTTGTATGGGTAGCCACATGCTCTTTAAGACAATAAATTACCCCCACCATCCACCAAGATATCACAAGTTTGTCTTATGATGCGCATGGATCTAGAATACCCAAAGAGCACCCAAAGAGCATCGCAAGTCATAAATCCTCCAGTGTCTATAGGATGTAGGCTGCTAGTTGTTGTCAATTTGAAAAGAGGTGTCTAATGCAGGGGTTCAGTCAAAAATTCTAACTTTTGCTGAAGTGGATTCTGATTCTTGGAAATAAAGATAGAAATAATTAGAGAAAAATAAAAGAAATAAAGAGAAAAGGGAAGTGATATAGTGGAGGAGTTAGAAAAGAAAAGGCAAAGAAAAAAAGAAGGGGAAAGAGGAGGGAATTAGGTAGAGAAGAAAAGGACATGGTGGTGCGGGGCAAAAGGGTATAGAGAAGGAAAGCAAGGAGGTAAAGGTAAAGGAAAGAGAGTTTGGGTGAAAAGGAGAAGAGGGTTGTCAAGTGAGGTAGAAAGGAATGAAAGGGAGAAACTAGCGTCAAAGAGAAGGATCACGAAAATGGTTGAAAAGATGATGTCTGATGGGACAGTGATGTTTCATGTTCTCTACTATGTTAGATAGCTCTTAATTAGGTGTGTGGTTTTCTGCCAAGGAGTAGGGTTGTAAATGAGACGAACATGAATAAGCTAGACTTAGCTCGGTTTGGTTTGAAAATAGCTCATGCTTAACTTGAACTTGGCTTGAGATATGAAATCCAGCTCAAGGTCAGTTCTTTTCCTACTGAGCCAGCTGAAACTTGGATCGACTAGGCTTGAATGGGATATGGCCCAAAGGATGAGGTTCCCTGCTGGGGAAGCTACAAGGGACAGCCAGCAGAGGAGCTGGAGGGACAGTAGTAAAATAAGAAGAATGGTGAAAAAGAGGTCAGCCATTGCTGCTAAATCTGCGAGTCAATGCTGATAGAGAGAGAAGAGAAGAGGTGAGGAAGAGGACTGGCTTTGCTAAATCTTGAAATTGCCACCGTAGCCACTTTTAGTTATCACAATCAGAGAGGAGGAAGAAGAGAGCTGAGGAGCGGGTCACTCATTTTAGAGAATTAGGGGTCGCTTTGGTCTTCTTTATCTTAAAGCCTTAGGCTCATGTCAGCTTCTTGATTTAATGGCTGAGATGATTACTCTCTTCCACATCTATGGATACTCCTTTTCTAATTAAATCCACACCTCTTGGTTTCAGTTTTTAAGAAAGAAAAGACAGAATAGCAAAGATGGGAGTGCACTATGAAGTTACATAAACATTAAATTTATAATTAAATAGGTTTAAGAAGGTAAAAAAAATATTTTTACATTTAAACAATGAATTATAATATATATTCATCCTTATGTTTTTTATCTATATATTTATTTCGAGCTATTTTGAGCTGAGAAGGAGCAAGCTGCACTTAGCTCGTGTTCAGCTTGTTTGTATATTGAACTCAAATGCTTGTCTTATGTCTGGCTCCCTTATCAATTGATCCAGCCCATCTTTAGCTGAATTTTATGTCAGAGAGGAGCAACTCGCCAACAGCGCACTAATTTGACAGCTCTAGCTACCAGTCAGGTCCATTCAACCCCAAATTCTCAGGACACGGAGTAAGCCAAAATGGATTGAGAAATTGCATACAGTATGTAGACACATCTTGAAACAATGACAGCGATAACCATCGAACCTTATCCCAACTATTTGGGTCTTTTTTTTTCTTTTTTTTCTCTCTTTCTTTTTTCTTTTTCTCCTGTTTGACATGCCTTTTATTACTGGCTGTTGATCTACTGTCAAGCCTCCAATTTTTCTGTCTGGACTTGGGACAGGTACCTGTGGTGTTCATCCTGAAAATACCATGCAAAACAATTAAATACCATTGCATAAACACACGATTACACTAGTACTAAAACCATTAAACCACAACTATTTGAATTGGGAATGGGTGCAAAAATAGATTCTGGTGTCAGATTATATATCTTGAAGATACATGGAAGTCCTAGTACGTCAAGTAGAAATATGTGACACTGAGAAATAAAGATGCATGCAATAATGAAAATTAAAAGTAATAGATCTATTATTTGTAAAATAATGAACATTAAAAGTAATAGATCTCTTAATAGCTTTACAAATACCTAGTCATTTTTTTATGAATAATCCCCTTCAAAATAGTGCTAAAAAAGAGAAACAAGAGACGGTGAAATGACCAAAAGTCCGAGTTTATCAATCAACAAAAAAAATCTTGATTTGTTTGTTGACAGTATCAAATTTTGTCTGTTAAATTCTGCTTCCTTTTATAACATGCTATGCCAAAACATGAGTTGAAAATTTTTCATCATTGATTGCATATTTGAATTTAGTAAAGGAAGATTTCGTGTTAAGGCATGCACAACATGTTTCTGTGGAAATTAATAGAGTTGATGCTCATCTCATACCAGTGCCGGTATGGATGTTCTTCTCATTAAATACCTGACTTCACCTATTCATGATGTGCAAAATTGTTTAGATGTATTATGGAACATTGATGCTGAATGTGTTGGTCAATTTGAAAGTACAACTACAATATATGGTGGTTCAATCATAGTATATAATCCCTGGAAAATATTTACACGTGTGTTTTGGTAAGGAATCACATACTGAACCAATAATTTATGTATCACTTATGTTTAGATTCATTATTTCAAGGATAGAATACTTTTGATTAACATGGCTCCAGTATACGAGACAATATCTGGCACAGTAATGTAATTCAATCTTTTATGAATGAAAGTCATCTACATACATAGATCAACGTATTAGGGCATCAAATAAATTGCATAGGATGCCCTTATTTTGGGCCATGGCCTATGTTTTGAATCTTGTCAACTTGCATTTATGATGTCGTAAGATAATCCATGTCATTTAAATATCGAGGTGACTATGGTTCAGTATATGACAACACCATGATGAATAATTAAGTTTTCTGATTCTTATTTTCCTGTGATTGAATTATGGAGTGACGTTCTTTACCTTTTCATGGTATGTTCTACTTTCCTACTGCAGATATCCTTTCGAAGTTGCTTGCTTTTTAGTTTTTGAGAAGTTGTCCAGTCTTCCTGGTTACTTTGCGTTATGTTGCTGAAGCCAACCCATTTTTGTTTAGTTCCTTTATTTTTCTTCCTTCTGTTTAGTTAAAATCTTGACCTTGCACCATTTATTACGCAATCTTCTCTGCTAAATTCCTAGAATTTTGTCTCTGAGACTGTGGTGCTTATGAATTCTTGTCACTTGTCAGGAAAAGATCCTGTGTAGGGTTTGCTTTGAGGGAGAAATATGCATGGTCCTCCTTCCTTGCCGGCACCGCACTCTTTGCAAGTATGTTCATGTGCTTTAATCTGCCATATATCACGTTTCTTTTTGCATTTGCCTGTGTGGTCTTTAGGGCTAGAAATGGGTTGCTGTTGCCTCAAGGCCTATTAGGCTGGGCCTTACACAAGATAGTCATCTAGAGTACATCTGGACTTTGCTTTAGTATTTGAGGATGGAAATAGATGCAACTCGGGTATGGAATGGTTGTAGCCTGCCCTACCCTACCTTACCCTAGTTAGAGGTCCAATCAATCAAAAATTTTAAATATCTATGTATTATATGATACTAAATAAATTGATATATATTATATTTCCTGTGTTAGAATAATTTTGATTACCTAAAATTCCTACGTCGAACTTCCGTACTCCCATTTTTATCATTATGACTCTCTCTCTCCCTTTTTTTTGATCAGTCGATTTTTCTCTCCACTCCAGCTATCTTTACATCAATTGGGATGGCAGACCGCGTGCTTGGATCCTATTCCGTTCTTTCTCCTCTCTTCTTGCCACTCACTTCTCTCTTATCCCCTCTTGCTATCTGGCAACCTGTGGCTTTAGCAAATCTCACTCTAGCACCATGCTAGCAACCTCAATGGCCTTGAGAAACCATGTTCCTGGGAGAACTTTGTAGATTCTCATGATGTTAAACCCTATGGTCTTCTCAGATCTTGCCCTGGTAATTTCTACAGCTTTGACAACCCACCTACAAGTTATATATATCAAAGAAAACCACAATATACCCCTTTGAAATGGTTGGGTTTGCTCTATGAACTTTGGACATAGATAAGGGACAACATGTCAACATCCACAAACTCAGTCATCCAGTCAACTTCAAATATATAAATTGCAATATATACTCCATACAATAACGTTAACACCATGAACTTTAAAAGCAACCATAATGTCTATCATTAAAATGTCAACATTCATCAAAACAAGGAAAAGAACAAGAGAATAAAGAAACCTCTCTCTTATCCTGGAGGTATTCAAAAAAAATTATTCCAGGTACAAAGACTTATCCAGGGTTTTTTCTTGAAGGAAAATGCTTTAGGGACCAACCTTGGTATGAAATAAAGGGATCCATTGCCATGCATCATGCAGTACTGATGCTTGACACAACTCCACTGCGTATCAAACCAACTCCATGAATTGCAGTGATCCCCTTGTGCTGATGATGCCCCTCCCCAACGAAAAAAAAACCCAGCAACATCAATGCCCCACCCCGAACTAAAAGAAAAAAAGAAAGAAAAGAAAATCCACTGGAGTTGGACCGGAGCATTATGCTTCATTAAATTATTCCTATAGGGTAGTTAAAATAAGTATTTGATATGTGTTTTAGCCATATCCAACAAATGTTGGTATCCGATTTGCATATAGTATGGTTGTCTTTGGAACCACACCTCACCCAGACTTGACCCTTTTCCAGTTCTGTGGTCTGCTAATTTGTGTACAAATTGAAACTGAGACTCATGAATTTGGTTGTAATCCTAAATTGTCTTTTGTTGATATCATGCAGGCCTTGCTCTGAGAGGTGTAAGAAATGCCCTATATGCCGTGTCTCCATCGAGGAACGCATGCTTGTATATGAGGTATAAGCTTGACTAACCTGTCAAAACAAGGTGATAGAAATGTATAGGTTTTTTCTTTTACGGCTGTCTGTGTGGGGTCTCTCTCTCCCTCTCTGTGTGCCCGCGTGCTTTTTCTGATATTATGTACAAATTTGAACATTTGAAAATGATTGAGATCCAACTCAATTGCTGAATGGTGCATCCATGCAGCCTAAACTTGCTTGTAATATCTGTCGAAAGCAACTAGGTGGCTGGTGAAACACAGTGGCTGTTCCAATTTGTTTTCTTTCCATGTAAAACGATGCTTATAGGTTTGAATTTAGTTATGAAATGACCTTTTTTTTTCTCGTGTCCGTTTACAAATATTTATGCTGTCCAATTTCCCGGTGTCCTCAAAATATGCCCTTTTGAGTTTGGAACCCAATGGTTTGATGATCCAATTGCTTTTCTGTTTTCCTCTGCTTGTTTAGGCATCTCGGTATTACCGAGACTCCTCCCCTCATCCCCCTCCGTGGGACATTTAAAGCAAGATGGCAAGGCTGTGCTGCGAATTAGCATTGGTGCATTCCTTTTCCCCCCTCTTTTCCAGCCACCATTTCACCTGTCTCATTTTCCGAGCACCATACTAACATCGTACAAGGATGTCCTCGATGTCTTGCTGTACTGAATGTTTCTTAATATCGACGCCAAATCAAATTCAACAGGTAAGGACCGATGCTATGTTTTCGTAGGGGTAATTTTCTGAAGTAATTTTTGCTCCCTGGTTGGCAACTTAATATTCCAACACAAAATTTCTGTTTGTAAGGTCGCATTGAGATGAGTCTATGAAATACGATCTTGCAGCGACCTAATTTTCCAAGAATGCTATCCTTTGTATTATAAAGCAGACAGCAGCAGGTTTTTAGTCTTGCTCTTGCAGTGAAAGCCAACCGCGCAAAATTCACGTTAATGTTGAAAGCAAACCCCAGTTCCATGCCATTTTATTGCGGTACTAGCAATTGGTGAAAATGTGCTTTAGGAGAAAAATCACAAGAGTAGGCATTGCGAAGGGACGCGCAAACCATTTGTTCATCGGAATAATATTTAGGATTTGGTATGAAAAGCAACCTTTGTTTGTTAGTTGTAAGATCATTTGAATCTCATGCTCTAACCAACTAATGATGGTTATCAGCACTGCCCTCAGCCTCAGCCTTGGCACTCGGGCACGCAAACTTGGGTATTAACTCCAAGGACGTCACCAAATTAAACTAGCAACGCTGCTATTGTGTCTGCGTGTCATTCATATTACCGCACCACATGCCAGGGATCTTCATACACTATTCAGAGGGGATCCAGCTTGGTAGATTGATATAGGATGAATTTGAAAGATGTGGATTCATTTGCGGATGACGCTACTCATATGAAAGGTGGCTTGAGGCTGCCTACTGATCAGGAGGATGCTCGTGGGACGAAGTGTATGCACCACTCCATTCTGTGAGGTGTGCTCTTACTCTGAGGAGACTAGTACCCATTTTATCCTTCGGTGCCCGAAGGCCGTTCCAATTTGGGAGTGCTATTCTTCTCCTCTCCCACAGGCACTAGAGTCAGCAAAGGACCTACTACACTATTTGAGGGACTCCATAAGGAGACTGGGCTCAGTCGAGGAGGGATTAGGAGGGCATACCTGGCCTAGCACATTTGGCTGGACAGCAATGTTCGGATCTTTGAGGGCAGTAGTTTGGCACCGAGATCGGTTGTGGACAAGGCCCTTCGTCATGCGGTGGAGATCATCACGGCTACCGCATCGAGATTCTCTGGGATAGCCAGGGACATCTGGAATACCTGTTATGCTGTCATAGTGCCTAGGTATATCCTTTTTTCTTGAGTACCTCTACCCCTTGGTCATCTCAAAGTTAATTTCGATGGCGGCGGACGGCGTGTACGGAGGAGTGAGATTTGTGATTAGAGACCATCACAGCATGCTTGTTGTGGCAGGGGTCGGCACATTCTTGGCCGGACCGCTATTGAGGCGGAGCTTCAAGCAGCTTGAGAGGGCATTTTCTATGCGAGGAGAGTCCTTGGAGTTGATAGAGTACACCTTGAGGGAGACTCCTCCACGGTGATCGATTGGATACGGAGTGTGGATCGTTACGGAGATGGACACTCGTTGATTGGCGAGATTCGTCGACTGGTTAGGGAGATAGAGACTTTCCACGCAGCACATGTGTTTCGGAAGGCAAACAGAGCTGCCGATTGAGTTGCCTTCTTTGTTGTCCGACACTTTGGAGAGTTCACTTGTACTAGGACTGATGAGATTTATTTTCCACTGTACCACTTTCTTTCTTTTGATTTGGTTGGTTGTACTCATTTGAGAACTAAAATGGCGCTTTTATCAAAAAAAAAAAAAAACAGAAAAAAAAGGGGAAAAAAAAGAAAGGCTATCCAATGCCTAGATTGCATAATAAACTCTTAATCTTGATAATTTTTCCCTGAATTGTATAATAGAACTTATCAAATTTTTTATTATTTTTTCTGCAAAGAATATAGATGAAACACAAACTACTACGTACTTTTCAACTTGGATAACTATGACATACGATCATTTCATCGTACCATCACATGTCTTTGTATTCATTGATGTATCAATTTGTGTGCATCAGTGTTTAAACAACAGTTTCCTCTCATTGGAATCATTTTGATAAGAAAAATGATCCAATCAATTAAATTTGTATAAAGATTTCTTGCTTTTGTAGAAAGCTTATTCTTCTAGACATTTACACTATAGCAAATCCACGATCACCAGTTCTGAAAATGTGGGAAGCTTTTATCTGTGAAGAAAGTAAATAAAACTCTTCCGTGCAAATGTAAGAGCACACTGCACATACATCAAATGATTCTTCATCAAATGGGTAGCTTTGCAGTGATCCAACGTGAAAGGCTTATAATACCACTTGACAAAGGAAGAAATGAAATAACTGTTTCGTTTAGAAGCTTTTTCTGATGATAAACAAAACATATTATGAATAACTAAAGAGAAATGGCAGGATCTAGGAACTAAATACCTCATATTAGGGATTATATAGTTGCCAAAGGACTTGCACATCCGAAACTCTTTAACCACCATGGCAATGGCCAAGCCAGAATCTTTTTCATTAATAAATAATACTTATACATTAACATAAATTAGCATCATAATGAGGTTAGCAATTGCTTGAAAATGATCGATTTCTCAAGAATCATCTACAATGATTCTATCATGGACTAATAATAATTAATATACTTATTTATTATTATTATTATTTTTGTTTTTTTATTATTATTATAGCATACTTGTACGTAGTGACTTTCTTGTCTACTTAATATCCTCTATCGTGACAACCTCTTTATTGACGATATCATCACTCATGAAAATATTCACCACTTTCTTTCTAAGAACATGCAAAATAAAAATCCCACTAATCTAAAATTAATGTGGAATAGCAGTATGACCCCTATTAATCCACATATTTGTTCACGCCTTTCTGTGGCAGTTTTTGCCTCCCTTGTCATCATCATCAAAAAAAAAAAAAAAAAAAAAAAAAAAAAAAAAAAAAAAAAAAAAAAAAAAAGGGTATGAAAACATTGCTTCCAAAATGTTTTAAGGAAAAAAAGGATGATATATGTTACGGGGGGTTCCCCGAATTTAGTCCCACATCGACCGTGTAGCGGGAAGGTCTGTGCCATATAATGGGGGGCTCAATAACCCTTCCCTTAGGAGGCACCTTTTGCGGGGCAAAACCGTGAGGGATGGCGGCAGCCGCTGGGCCGGTTCACCCGATTCCCAAAGCGGACAATACCTTCTGGGGGACACTTTCTCTTCCGCTGCTTGGATCGGTGGGGACTCTGCTGGTGACGGGGTGCAAATCCTGCATCAGATGGCGCTAGAAGGAGGGCCTCGGCCCTCCGCCTATCCAGTAAGGAGCCGACCCGGGCACAGGACCTCCCCGCTAGGGGGGCTGTGTTACGGGAGGTTTCCCGAATTTAGTCCCACATCGACCGTGTAGCAGGAAGGTCTGTACCATATAATGGGGGCTCAATAACCCTTCCCTTAGGAGGTGCCTTTTGCGGGGCAAAACCGTGAGGGATGGCGGCAGCCGCTGTGCCGGTTCACCCGATTCCCAAAGCGAACAATACCTTCTGGGGGACACTTTCTCTTCCGCTGCTCGGATCGGTGGGGACTCTGCTGGTGACGGGGTGCAAATCCCGCATCAATATACATAAAGAAACAAAAGGAATGTTCTGGCTTACATGTAATGTATGCTTTTCTTGAAGTAGGAGTTCAAGGACTCAGTGGAAGCACACCTAATTTTATAGTGTAATGTGATATATATACACTCCAGAAAGAGTAATAACAGTGGTACTAAAGATATGCAGGTGATCACAAATGAAACAATTAGGTATTACTGGTATGTTAAAGCAGAAAATGAAAAGCAGAACATGTTTTAATTTTGTAGCAAAACTAGAAATGCTGTTGTACAGTGTACACCTCATTAGCCCGCATGGAGCAATAAAAATTAATCTATTTCGCCATTCACATGACATCAGAGCACCTGAATTAGAGGTCCCACTTCTTTCTTCTACTTTCAACCATGGCCTCTGATAGTTATCTCCTATGCTTCCTTCCCAAATCTACCCATGATATCTACAGCAATCCCTACTATCTCCATCCCTCTGATGATCCTGGAAGCATTCTTTTTTTCCACTATCTTAGTTGGAGACGACTACCACACATCGAGTCGAGCCATATGGCTCTCATTGCCAAGAACAAGCTGGGTTTGTCGATGGATATGTTCCCCAACCTGATGCATCATCCTCTGACCATGGGGCATGGTTGTGCTACATACAACATGATGTTGCTTTCATGGCTACGCGATGCCATCTCCAAGGATCTTCGTGATAGAATCGTCTAAGCTGATGCAGCTCAGATGTTTGGACTAATCTTTGGGATCGGTTCTCTCACGAAAAAGCTGTCGAGGTATGTATACCCACACATGTTGAGTATTATCAACCACCAAATTGCAAGCTGTGGGACTCGTTGTCATCCTACGTCGTTCTCCCTGCTTGCACTTAATATTGGTGCTGTTTAAGCAAATTACTAATCTCCGACGACAAGAAACAAAGATGCAATTATTGATGGGCCTCGGCGTCTCATCTTCAAATAGTCATATACAGATCCTTCATTAAATGCCTATGGTCAACTAGGTCCATAACCTTGTCCTTCAAGGGGAGCATTAACGGCTATTGTGAACCAAATATGAGCCTCAACTTAAAGATATGGTTGCTAGAAATGAAGTTAATTCACGTGGGCTTAGCTAAGCCTGCATGAATTAACCCAATTTGTAACAACCCAAGACTTCATCCAAAAAGGGTTAGCCGGAAAGTGTTATTATGACAACTTGGTCCACTTGACTAGAGTAACTTGCTATCAGCCCAACCACCCCTTGGGCTGAGCGGCATGCACGTTGCACGCATTGGAGAAGTGGACTCCCGATAGGAGTTTTATTTCCTCTTTGACTACCGGTGGGAGTTGAACTTCCATGAGTATATTGAAGGCTAGGAAACCCTAGCCTACGTCTCTATGTAATAGCACCTACAGTCTCTTTGAGTTTCACCACCAAACCATCATTGAAAACCGTCATCGGTAGCCCTCCTATCCTTCTCTCTTCCATGATCCACTTCTGTTTCTTGCCCCGTTTTGAATCAAAGAGCCACCCCTTTTTCCTCTCTGGCCACATCCTCGCCTTGACGACCCTATAAGACTGACATCAAAACTTAGCCATCGGTGTTGAAGCTTGAACCAACATCGAGCTCTCTCCCATCTCTAGTTTGTGTTGTACCTCTATTTCTTCTTCTTCATCCGATCTTCCATCATCGCATGCTGTCCTATCACCACCACTGCATGTTGTCGAACCCTGGCCATGACTCCTAGCACCATCATAGGACCCCCTTTTTCTCTGTCTCTCTTTTCCTATGAGAAGGCCATGAAAAACTACTCTGTTTGTTAAAAAAGAGTCATCTGTTTTCTCTCTCTCCTGAAATTGAAAAAAAGAACTCTCTATCTCTCTCTAATTTTCTCTCTCTAGTCTAGTGGGTTATGCATACTTTTCTCTCTTTTCTCTCTCTCTCTCTCTCTACATAGACTATGGATCTCAATGGAGGGTCCCATACACCTTTATAGTGGACTTTAAGTTGACCTGAGTAGAAGGTCTTGAAATGGCATTGTTGTGATTGCCCAATGTGTTGACCTCTCACCTTGGCCTTCATCACCCATCTCTAGATCTCACCACTTAACAACATCTAACATGTTATTTTGCACTGATTGGACATCATTTCTTGATGTAATGAATTGGGCTACACTATTTTGATTGATGCTGCCATTCGAACATTTAGACGAGAAGAAGCCGGTAAGGGATATTTGCTCTAGTCTCTAAATTGAGGTAAAACCTTAATCCTTTATTTAAGAAGGATGGAAAAATTATAGTTAAATCGAATAGGACTCAAAAACTAGGATATTAGCAATAACTTATTTATTTATTTTGCTGATGGTTTATGTGGACAACTTGGATCTATATTAATTTTAAATTAAGTGGACAAATTAGATGTGGAATAGTAAATATTGTATCTGAGTATGTCATCGATAGAGATAAATAATCCTGACGCTCCTTACTAATTTTTGAACTACCGATTGTTTTCAATACTTAAAACTTGTTGAGAGATAAAATGAATGTTTGACATTGATGATTCTATATTTTCTTAAAATTAAGGATTGAGCATATGACATTATGAAAATCATATTTTGTTATGAAAATAGTGGTTCATAAATGTTTTAATGCTAATGACTTGTTTATAAGCTATGAACTCTAAATTATGAAAATTTAGATTTTATTATGAAAAGAATGATTCCATGAGGACAAAGGAGGTGCTAAGCCTTGTCGAAGAAAACATCCTCATGCACCTATTGTGAAAAAATTGGTCATACTGAGGACAAATGTTATTTTTGTCACGGCTACCGTTGTGACAGCAACAGTACACCTTGGGCTGCCGACAATGCTCAATCTATTCCTATTGATGAACCTAATGCTGCCCTCCAAATCACCAGAGATCAATATATACAACCAATTAATGAGTTTTCTCTCCTTGGATAATTGTAAACCAAGTCACAATATGGTTGGTATTTTTTCTGGCAGCATAGTTTCTTCTTTCTCCAGTCCTTGGATTATAGATATAAGAGCAACAAATCAAATGATACATTATCTTTTCCACAAAAAAATGTTTTTTATCATTCATCCTCAGGTCCTATTAGGTTACTGAATGATGTTCTTGTTCCTATTTTTAAGATTAGCAATGTCTCCTTGTCACCAACTCTTCCACTTTCTCATGTCCTAAGCGTGCCCAGTTTTCACTACAATCTTTTATGTCAGTGTAATCACAAGAGATCTCAACTGTGCTGTAGCCTTCTTTCCCCACTATTATGTCTTGCAAGACCTTCAGTTGAAGAAGATGATTCGGGTGGTCAGACAGCATGGAGGACACTAATTTTTGCAAGCCAAGGATGCTGCTGCTTTTTTGGCTTCTCAACTCGATATTTGGCATTGGTGTTTGAGACACCCATCTATTGTCCTGACTTTAAAGTCTTGCTGCCACTAATAAAGATGCCAGCTTTTCTTCTACTTGCCATTGTCGTGTTTGTCCTACACCAAGACATACTAAATTACCTTGTCCTTCCAGTTCCATTACGACAAATAATTGTTTCTTTGACTTCATTCATGTTGATATTTAGGGAACATCTTCTATTTGTCCTTTAAATGGAGCACATTATTTCTCAAGATTTAAGTCATTCTACATGGATATACTTCATGTGCTTTAATCTGAAGCATAACATTTTCTGAAAAATTTCATTCAAGTGGTCAAAACTCAGTCCGGCCATCATGTCCTGTCATTCTTTTCTGATAATGGTTATGACTTCCTTACAAATGATCTTAACTGCTTCATTCATGGAACATGGTATTCTCCAGCATTTTCGTGGTTTCAATCCTCAACAAATTGGGTAAGTGGAAAGCAAACGGACCTCCTTAAAATGGAATCTGCATTGCATTTTCAAGCCAGACTGCCTTCATCTTCTTCATGGGGAGAGTGTGTCTCCATCACAACATATCTAATTTATTTGCTTCCGATTCCATTGTTGCATAATATAAGTCCACATGAGGTCCTTTTTAACATCCCACCCGGCTATAAGTACTTATTTGTTGTTGTGTTTTTGTGCTATGCTTATAACATCAATTACGAGTACAAATTTGATGCTTGAGCTCATAAATCCATTTTGTTAACAGTGCTACAAAGTCTGTGATCTTAAGTCTCAATAGTCAACAAACTTTTTTCGTGACCTTCTGATGATCGTGTTGTTATTCCCCATCTATCCTCCAATTGAAACATTACTACCCATCAACATGAAACACTCTCCTCCTCTATCTCCAGGATGTCCCATAGTGTCTTTCATCTCTGCCACCTTCACCTCTTAGCGATCGATCCGCCACACATTCATCGTTCCACTAGACCTCGATCTACACCTCGCTATCTTTCTGATTATGAGTGCTCCACTGCTGTTATCTACTCGCTCTCCAACATCTTCAAAGAATTGACTCTAAATATACAACCTATTGCTCGTCAAAATATCAATCAAACGATCTTTTTCTATCCTACTCACCATGTTTTTGTAGCTGCTATAACATCTGCTTCATAGCCTATTACCTATTCTCAAGCTTTGGCTGCTGAAATCCATGCTTTGGAAGCCAACAATGCTTGGACTATGGTCATCCATCATCTTCCTGGTAAAAATGCATTGGCTGCAAATGGGTTTTCAAGAAAAGGAATCAAGCTAAGCCGATGCCATAATTGAGTGCGGCTATCTTAATGGCGAAGGGATGCACACATCAAAAGGGTCTGGATTACCATAAGAACTTCACTCCAGTGGCAAGCATCTGATGTCTTCTCACAATCGCAAGTACTCGATATTAGGCTCTTCATCAGCTAGACATCAACAATGCGGAATCTTACATGAAAACCTCCATGAGGAGGTATATATTAAACCACCACTTGATTGTTCTTGACCAGGGTGGGGGGGAGCTGGGTATGTGTCACCCCAACAAATCCATTGATGGTCTCAAACAAGCATCCCGAAATTCATTTACTAAATTTTCAAGTGCCTTGATGGATGCAGGTTTCATAAAACCAAAGGTATATTATTCTCTATTCTTCCAATGCAGCAACATTAATCATGTGTTGGTGTATGTTGATGATATTCTTGCGACCAATGACAATCCACTTTCTCTTTTGTGTCTCAAGGCCTTCTTATGTGCAAAAATTCAGCAGCAAAATTCTTGTGACCTCAAATTCTTCGGCAGCTTTGAGGTTGCTGAGTCTTGAAAGGGTATCTTTCTCTTTTGACAAAAATACACACTAGAGATTTTAAAGGATGCCGGTTATTATGGATCAAAGCTTTCTCCTTACTCCTTGTGATGGTGAGTCCTACCCGATCCATCATTTTATCGGAGACTTGTAGATCGGTTAATTTATCTTACGATTACTTGATTGGATATAATTTTCATGATCAACCTTCTAAGTCAAATTTATGCACAAGCCCTGCAAAACGTTAATGCCGCTAATTGAGTTCTCCATTATCTTAAAGTATCACCTGGCCAAGGAATTTTTTGCATATTGCGATTTAGATTGGGTTAGTTTCTCAACTAGGAGACTGGATTTTGTGTATTCTTGGATTGTAGTCCTATCTCCTGATGCACCAAGAAACAACCAACTATATCTTGCTCTTCAGCTTTGATGGAGTATCATTCTATGTCTAGTGTTGTTTGTGAGTTTACATTAGGGGTGGCAATCGGGTCGGGTCAGACATAAACGGGTCGGGTCAGATGCGGATCAGGTCAGAAAATTGTAAATCTGAACCCGACCTGTTTATTAAACGGGTCAGAAAGTTACAACCTGAACCCGACCTGTTTATTAAACGGGTAACCCGACCCAACCCGTTTAACCCGTTTAATAAAAAAAAATAAAATTTAATCCGGGCGCTGGGGAGTGGGGAAGAAGGTGCCGACCCTCACGGTGGTGGGCATGGCAGTCCCCTTTCACATCTTCGTCGGCGTCACCGTCTCCATCAGCGGCTTCCCCATCCTCGCCCGCATGATCACCGAGCTGAAGCTCCTCAACACCGGGGTCGGCCCCGTCGCCATGGCCTCCGCCATCATCAACAGCGTGCTTTCCTTCACCCTGCTCGGCGTCGCCATGGCCTCCGGCGTGCGCTACGGGGAGGAGGCATCGATGGCGGCTGCGGTGTGGGTGACGCTCTTGGGCGCCGCCTTCGTTGCCGGGTGCTTCTTCATGGTCCGACCGGCCGTCAAGTGGATGGTGCGGCGCAAGCCGGAGGTGGGCGAGCGGGTGAGGGATGTCGAGATCAGCATCATCCTCGGGGGCGCGGCGGCCGCCGGCTTCATCTCGGACGTGATCGGGATGAACTGGGTCTTCGACGCCTCGTGTACGGGCTCTGAGGGAAGGAGAACTCCCTTCCATCGCAGACATCGTCCATGGTGGAGCCGTGGAGGGCAAGTGGATTTGGGGATGGAGGAGGCATCGATGGCGGCGGCGGTGTGGGTGACGCTCTCGGGCGCCGCCTTCATCGCCGGGTGCTTCTTCGTGGTCCGACCGGCCGTCAAGTGGATGGTGCGGCGCAAGCCAGAGGTGGGCGAGCGGGTGAGCGATGTCGAGATCAGCATCATCCTTGGGGGCGCGGTGGCCGCCGGCTTCATCTCGGATTGGATCGGGATGAACTGGGTCTTCGACGCCTCGCGTACGGACTTTGAGGGAAGGAGAACTCCCTTCCATCGTAGACAACGTCCATGGTGGAGACGTGGAGCCGTGGAGCGGTGGAGGGCAAGTCGATTTGGGGATGGAGGAGGCCGGCGCGAGGAGCGAGGGGAGAAGCCGAGAAGGGTTTTATTTCCACCTAGGGATAGGGCTTTTGTATTTGATTTGTTTATTCAAACGATCCGTTGGGCTGAGGCTGTGACTTGTGAGGCACTTGTTCTCGATAATAAAAAAAGCCCGGCCCATATATTAAACGGGTTAAACGGGTTAAATGAGTCAGACATTTAAAACCCATATCCGACCCAATTAATAAACAGGTTAAACGGGTCGACCTGTTTATGACCCGAACCTGTTTAGGCCAAACCCAAACCTGTTTATGGCGGGTCGAACACGGGTCGGATTGGCGGATCGGGTCATATTTTGCATGGCTTCGTTAACTATCTCATGATTTGGGTGTCTGGTTATACAACTAGCAATGCTAGTTCTCCATTGCTGCTAATCCTCTCTGCCATGAAAGGACAGAGCATATTGACATAGATTACCATATTATCCATGCAAAAAAGTCCAACATGGCTTGATACGATCGAACAGTTCATGTTCCTACTTCTGGCCAATTGATCGATTTGTTCATCATGGCTCTCGGTCATGATCATTTGGCCTTCTACCCTCCAACTTGAGAGGGAGTCTTTGGAAAGTCAACATGCAACAATATGTGCTTTAGAAATATTTGGAATGCCAAACACATGAAAAAATATGGCTCGCCACTATTGGACCAACTTCAAGGCATCCAGTGCCTCAAAACACAGGGTCTTCAATTTTATAAAGTTTGACTTGGCCTTTATTTGAGTTTCTGCTATAGGGTGCATATACTTTTTAACGCAAAATGATTCAAGAAATCTATTAAATGTACAATGATCTAATCAAGCCTATATGCTATAACTGCATTTATTGCAAATAACTGCATTTATTGCAAACAACTTCAGACTGACATATTAATTTAGAGTGGAAACAGTACCCTAATTAGAGGGTCAGGATCTAGCAGGAGATTGAATATTGTCTCCTCATAGCTGTCATGCCATGCGGCATGAGATGATTGGTACCTTTCAAGATCGAAAGCAGGAGGAGTAAATATCTGGTACGAGCGCCATAAAAAATCATAAAATCCGTGGCATTATTTTTCCTTAAACATTTAATTCCAGCAGACAGCAGAAATTAAGGACATGGTTCTTAGCTGAACAATATAGAACTGGAAACTGGTATTCAAAGAGGAAAAACAGACACACAATTGAACCAGCACGAAGAAAGGAGAAAAGATAAACCTTTTCAACCTCACGCCTTCACCAAATCATCTACCAAATTAGCCCATATGTAACTTTTTTTGAACCAAACAATCCCTCAACATCCTTCTTAGTCTCACTGTTTCTCACCGTGAGTCTAAACCATTGCAGAGACCACCTCTTGGCTCTTGGTTCTCTGCCACAACTGCAAGTTTGACAGCTTCGTTCCACTAAATATACATTCACTCCTCTTGTGATACCAGAAAGTGAAACTGGGGGAGGTGGGCCCCGGTTTCTCTTTATCGCACGTACCCTCGCGCGGTGCCCGTTCTTGTCCTGGAGCGGAAAACAGGGGACGGATCCCCTGTTTCGCACGCCATCAAACCGTGTCCTAGCGTCCTTCGTTATCATCTTGCGATAGCGCCCGAGTCCGTCACCGCCTCTCTCGCGATCTTATCCCCTCGCCTCTCTGTTAGTCTCTCAGCGCTGCTATTTTTCTTCTTCTCTTGTTTTTCTTCGTTTCTTGTTTGTATTAGTGAGAAGAAGATCGTTCTGTCCGATTGATTTAAGAAATCTAATGAGCCTCTGATTCCTAGCCATGATTTTGGAGACCTTCTTCTCTTTTCCTTGATCTTCTTCTTCTTCTTCTTCTCCCTCTCATCCTCGCTTCTCTCTCTCTCTCTGTCTTCTCCGCGTTTAGAAAGCGGAGGAAGCGTTCTCCTTTTTTTTTTTGGCTAAGAAGAAAGATAACAAGCTTTTCCATTTCTGTTTGATACTCTAATGCACTCTAATCTATTGATTTTCTTGATTATATGCGTGGATTTGAGTTGATCGGTAATTTTTGAGGGTTTGATCTTTGATCGTGATATGGACTTTGTTACATCCCAGACCCAGGTCGGCGGCCGCATAACTTGAGAGCAACCTATAAGATGAACAAAATTTTCAATAGCACCGGAATAATTAAATTAATTATAAAATTGAATCATAATAGTATAACTAAATAAATTTATTATTAGAAGAATTTATTTAATTTTAAAAATTTAAATATTCATGTGGTATCAAAAAAAATAATTATTAAACTAATAATTATGATGCTTGATTTAAAATAGTAAGAATTCTCCATGCACGCATACCAACATGAATATGAAAATAACTTTTAGTAAATATAGAGCTGAAAGAAAAATTATAAGATTTATACATCAACAATCTGATAGTTGAATAATGCTTAACGAATCTAGTGTTTATGCTTATAAAATGTATATAAGCTATACTAGTATATACATCAAAACTACATTGCAGCTCAGTTACATACATAGCATCATAATTGGAGTCTCGAGATATATGCCATATATATCACTACAATTTTGTGTAAAGGCATCACATATCACCCAAACAACAATTCTATTTTATTGTTATTTAGTAAGATTACATGTCATTAATTGGTTAACACAATTCGTACCTAGATAATATTATCATCTCGGCACTGGATCGCTCTAACCTATGGTAGGCCAAAACAAGCACTACATTTTCTCCTATGGCTGGCAACCATAAAATTACATTTTAGCCCACAACTAATATCACATATACCATATTTCACACATGCTGGCTAGTCCAAATGCTCCTCTTTCCCCCAATCTTATAGTTATGCAAAAATTCAATTTACTTATTATTAAACATAATTTAGCATTTGGATTTAATTTCGATATTGGACTAGTTATAACCATGCTTCAGCCTATAGCAAGCCAAACACATGCCATACTTCTCCCCATGACCTGCAATCATAATATTATATCTTAGCTACACAGATGACACATCACGTTTCACACATGGCCGACTAATCCAGATGCTTTCTTTCTTCCCCACTCTTACAATTATAAAAACTCAGTTTAATTATGTCACAACTATGATTAACTAGAGTTCCTTATCTGGAATCAACTTTCCGATATTGCACTGGTTACAGCCATGCTCTAGCCTATGATTGGTCAAATTTAATGCTCCACCTTAGCTTAAGGCTGACACAGCATATACCACACATTTCTTATGTATCCGACCAATCTAGATGTTGCCCATACCCAATCATATAATTATGTCAAAATCATGATTTTTCTTAATTTAATTACACTCTACATAATTTCTATAATTAAGCATCAATTAATAAGTTTCATATAAAACCTAACATCATAATCCATGCAACATCAAATCATTAATACATAATACACATACCAATATGTATAAAATGTCAACAATCACACAAGATATATTTATATACAAAACTTTCATAATCATATAGATAATTGTGTTGATGGATTCTTACCTCTACCAGTCTCAGACTCAAGTGCAATGAACACCGATCTACTCTTTGATCTACAAATTAGATGGCAAAGTATCTTGCTTAATATCTTATTGCCTAGATGATTGCTCACCTACAGCGATAGATCTCATCATCAGAATAATTATAATTCTCCATAGAATATGGCAGATGATCATAACAATCTTCGTCCGAAACTCTCCTTCTAGGGCCGCACAACGCCGACCCAGGTTCCCTCATTATGCAATATCGGCTTGGAGCCTTTGGTCGCAGAATGCTAACCCAAGACCCCTCCGAGGGTCAACCAGTATACATGGTATTGGGTCCTTTCCTGAGGCCCCTTAAAGCATCTAGAGAGAGAAAGAGTGCCAAGGAGAGAGAAAGTGAGGAGAGTGAAACCCATGGTTCTCTTCTCAAAAGAGCTGTTGCTGGAAATTGAACCCGAGGGTGACCACTGGCTGAGAAGGAGGAGCTTCGGCGGGTGGTGCGTCGGCGGGCTGTGTCCTCCGGAGGACCTGCAAAAAGCCAATGGCCGAGGTTTCCGGCGCCGGCCCTCCAATGCTTAAGTCAGAGGGGGCTTTTGTGGAGAAAGAGAGAGAGATTGTATGCAAGGTCTAAAAGTCTCTCTTTTAAAAAGGAAGAAGTTTTCTTTTTATAGGAGGAGTGCAGGGTTACCTATGATGTGACTGGGCGAATTAATGAGTTACTGTCATGATTGGGCGTGATCGTGTGAATTAATGAGTTGCCGTAAATGACTGAACAGAGTTGAGTGAGTCAACTAGTTGCTGTGGATGGCCTGAGATTTGAGTAAGCTGGAGGTCCATGGAGATCGTGCGCATTTAATTATTAACAGTCGCTCAGATGGAAATCGCGAGATTAGATCCTGGGAGAGGAGGAGAGGAGCTTGATTTTCGATGGAGTAGAGAGGTATGCTTCATTCTTTGACTGGATTTTCTTCGGACTTAAGGTCGATCAAAGCCGCAAGGCTGTGAGCTCTGAGGTCGGGCGCGTTGGAGTCAAACGCCTTTGAGGTCGGGCATCTTTGAGGTTGGGCGCCTTGAGGTTGGGTGCCCTGAGTTCGGGTGCCTTGAGGATTGCTGCCGTGATGCCCGTCATCACATGCCGGCAATGCATCCACGTACTTCGGGGCAATCCATTTTTTTTTCCAACAGTAGCAATGGCAACAACCATGACTTAGATGACGAGCCACGATCAGTGGTGTGGAAGGGGGAAAAGAAGTAAAATAGGGGAGACCCTATTTCAAAGGAAATCCAGCGACTTGCTAGCCTAAAACCAAGCAATAGGGATAGCTAGGAACCGGAAAAGAGAAGAATAAAAGAATGAATGGTCGTTACCTCATCTCTGAGGTATCAGTAGTGGCTTAATGAAATCCTCGATGGAAAACCAAAAGGATTTTCCAACGAAATCTATGGCTATTGAAGGCAAAACAACCGATCTTCTTAGAAGGGAAGGGAAGGGGTTTTATAGAGTGATTTCCAGGGTTTCGTTGGAATCTGACGAGCCCTAGGAGTCCTCTTCCGTTACACTCAAGAGAGGAGGTAGTCTATCTCATGTGCCAATCACGTGAGATTTTAATTTTTTTTGTTTGGTGTTAAAATTCGTGCACGCTAAAATTTGTGCTAGTTTATGGGCTGGTCAATGGACTAGGTCCTTATAGGTTTTGTTGAGAGATTTATAAGTTATAGATCACAATATGATGATGATTTGTTGGGATTAAGAGGAGCTTTTTGCTTTGCGAGGAAAAAATGGCCAAGGTTAGTCATTGGACTGTACAACGGTAGCCATTTTCCATGTTATAGCAGTCGTTAGTATAGATAATAGAACTTTTGATATTTTAGAGAATTTTAGAAATTATTTTAAATATTATTATGGTTCTGATTCGAATATGTGTGTAATTTTGGGGTGATTAGGTCCCTAAGGATCCTTGTGAACTGACTTGGGTATTGGCATCTACGAGGTAAGTGACTTAACACTATTTAGTGTGTTTTATAGATAGTTATGAAGATTTTTTGCATCCATTTAATTAAATGGTCAAGCATGCTGTATTTTAATCTTTGAAAATGGTATGAGAATTAAATATCTTCTTTGATATTCCCGTAAATAAGTTAATTTGGATATATAATCTATTTTGAGCAATGCATTTGGAAAAAATTTGATTGGGTAACTTGTGAAAATATTTTTGTATATATTTAGTATGATTATGATCTATTCTGGCCCCCCTAATGGGCATTATATGTTGATCCTATCGATGTGTAATATGAGAAACTAATGTCGATACCACACCACCGAGAATTAGAATAGGGGTATTCGAGCGATATTATCTATTATCTGTTATCTGACTCATACCATTAGATAACATAGCCTTAGCCAAATGTTGGATCCAAAATCAGTTTGTAAGAAATATGTTTTAAAAAGAAAAAAAAATTATTCCCTGATATTTAATAAGAAAGAAATTTTGTTCGATTAATGGATTATTATATTTGATTTGCTATCTATTAATATGTTCCGATTCGCTTTGAAGTATTATATTAATTGCTGGGCTAGTATGGCTCATTCTTCTTCTTTTTTTCTATTTTTCAGATTTTGGACTTAGAGGAGCATGCTAGGTTGTCTGGAGCATTTAGCATATCTTAATTCTAGATAATTGAGGTTGTTTAGTTATTGAATCAAAATTATTATGGAATGATTAGATTTGATGTTGTTCAGATAGAATTGGCTTGTCTTTCAAGCGTGCTGCGTCTGTTACGCCGTCGGTTCGAGATGGGACATCTCTCTAACCAAATGCAAACAGGTGCCACTACCATATCCCATCCTCTTCACTTTCCTTTTACCTGATTGCCTCTCCATTAACTCCTCGACACTTTCGGATCTGAACTTTAGACCGTGTCCAAATATCTCCAAATGGGCTTTGCAAATCTTCCGGTCAGTAAAGAGGTGGTTGACAGATTCCTCGACCCGTCCACAAAGGGGGCAGACATTAGGAGCTGTCCAATTTCTCTTGCTAAGGCTGTCATCAGTCAGGACTTTGCTGTCAATGACGAGAATTGAACATTTTAACCTTTTCTCAAAGAGTTTTTTTTTATGTGCATACCTATCTAAATATTAGATTTTGCATGAATATCTTTTCAAAATTGATATTTGCATGTATACTCTCGTAAAACTCTGTTATTGTACAAATGCTCGTAATATAACGATTGTTTTAACGGTGTTAAAAAAAATCATATTTATATTAATTTAAATAAAATAAAATTTCAAAATTACGCTATTGTTTCTGTCTTTTTTTTCCTACTATCGGAATCGCGATCTATTTGCATGTTTACCTATTAAGGATATTTTAGTTGTTTTAATTTGAAACCGTTAATTTTTTAACATCGTTAGATAGCGTGGTACATATGCAAAAATAAAAATAAAAAAAAGGATAGAATGGCAAAACAAATGTTTTACGAGGGTAAACATGCAAATATCAATTTTGGAAGGATATTCATGCAAAATCCAATATTAAGGAGGGTATTCATGCAAAAAATTCTTTCTCAAATCCAGCATTTTCTTAGAGCACCAGCATAAGGAGCCAAAAAACCCCTTTGATGAATGAAACTGCAGGACCTCCCTATTGATCATATACCTTCTTCTCCTCATCTCCATATAATCTGATCTTTATTCTCTGTCAAGCGCACTCCTAGTAATCAAGACAGCTCAGTCAACTCCGCCTGCTTCTCAGTGAGTACTTGTCTCCTCTTTGTGTACTTTCTAAATTGTTAAAATAAGTTGGCCAAGCTATATATTCTGTGATACTTCTACGCACCTACTGAGTGACACCAACAGTAATTGATGGTTTGCCAAATAATTAAGGAAATGCCAATGATTAAAATCTATACTGCTTGAAATTAATTAGATGCTCCTTGACAAGGCTTGCAAAAGACCAATTAAGAGACCAGATGAATGCTGTATCTTTTGACTTCAGAAGATGGTTATTCTTTTCTTATTCCTTCATCATTATTGTTGTTCCATCCAAAAATATGTTGCAAAATGCGAAACTCCACTCAAACTTAATCTATTTTAATATAAGCATGGGTCTCATGCCAAAACAAGGCAAAAAAAAGGGGGGGGGTTTTCTTGGTACAGGGAATTCTTAACTGCCCTCGGGAGAACTGTGAATTAGGAGAGTTCTTCTAGTACAAGAGATAAATGAAGACATGCACGGAATGCACAGAAGCAAAAGTTAAAGTCCTTCCTAGTAGCATGAGGATTTTTATTTATTTACAGTTAAAAGTATGTCATACATATTACATGTATTGCCTTGGCCATATCATACTAGTTTCACAATCAAAGATAAGGTTTACAAGCTGAGCACCGTTACATCGCATGAATTTGGCCATATACCCCACTTCTTAGAAATGTCTTATGAATATAAAGGTGAGATTGATGATATTCTAAAACAGCACGCAACTATGTGTGTCAGCATTGTGAAAGAGTTTCCACTAAATTGAGCGTGCATTTCCGTAAATTCTCCATTAATAAGGTTTTCAACATAAAGTTCCTCAAAAAAAAAAAAGAGAAAAAATAACCTAAAGATAACTATAGCCAGTTGGATAAAGCTTGAACGATCTGCAAAGGAAAAGCTGTAAAGGAAAAGGGGAATTGGAACGGGGCTGGATAATAGTAAAGGCATGCAATCAAACAATACTAGAAGATTGGATAAGGGTGTGGTTTCCACTAATAATGGAAGTCAAAAGTTGTGTTGGTCGCTTTCGTGCACATCTCCAAATCCCTTCTGCATCACATCCAGGAATTTGATTGCTTTACGCTTCCATCTTTGTGAGCAAAACTTTCCACTTCCATCCAAGAAAAGATCACACGAAAATATAAGAAAATATTTTCGTAGAATGTCCTACCAATAGTAGCAGATTCTCTTAATCTAGTAGTGAAAATATCAAAAAAAATCATGGTGTAAAAGATGACTTCAGTCGCTGCACGGGAATAAAGTGATTTTTATCCATTACACAGAATGGAATAGAATAAACACACAATGACAGTTGCTCGAATTTTGCAACTTGGGTCCTTGGTGTCGAACCATTGCACCCCTTCTCCATTTGGTGGAGGATGTATTTGGACCTTGGGAGGTGCCTCCTCCGGCATTTCACACGGATAATTTCTTGTTAATTCTTTGAAATGGTTGGTGGCCCTCCCACTGTTATTCTGGAAAATCTAAAATAAATGAATTGATTTCTTTCCAAGGGAAAATAAAGGACAGCCCCTTATTTCCTCTCTTTTTATGGGGCACTAGGAAACCATTATTTACATTCGTATTTGCGGGTAAAAAAAAAAGGTTGTATATTCTTCTCAAAAGTAGAGGAAGAGGAGGAGGCTATATATATATAGTTAATTCCAACATGTAATTTGCAATAGAACACAAAGACAAAAAACTCTTTAACTCCGATACTCATTTGATTTGAGATGTAATATTCCCAAAACAGAGAATCATTTCTCATGGCATTAGAAATTCACTGAACTCTAACAACCTTAGGAATCAAGCACTAGCATGAAAATATCTCCAGCAAGATGTCTGTCCTCACTAAGATCATTTTGATCAGCAAGTATATTGGTGGATTTCACACTTGGCTCTTTGTCAATATCCATCATTGCGACCCTACCAGCGGCAGACCGGCGAATGCAACAGAGAATAATTGATGTTAGAAACTAAAAATCCTTCGAAGTTTTTGTCCTGAAACTCTTTTAAACTAACCCACCTATTTGATTATATTATGTAAATGGGATCTTAAAATCAAACTTATGATTAAGAATGAACAATCTCATGCTTTCTTATTTTGTTAAGAATGCTTCTAGAATATTCATCTGCTTGCCCATATTATGTGCTTGAATCTGAACATATGCACAAGCGCCAATGTAGGCACCCCGAGTACGTACTTACATACATATATTCGTAACCTTTAAAAGTTACAAACTAAATCTTTAACAGTATACTCTTCGCAGGAACAAAATTTGTTTGCTTCTGTAACAATCCAGAACCTTACCCAAAATGGCTAGCCAAAAGGTATTATTTGAGTTTGTTGATCCTGTATAAGTATCTAAGATCTACTCAGTGAATAACCGATATGAAACTAAACACACACCATATACTCTCCCCATTTTAGTGACAAGCGACTATCCCACGCACCCTCTAAATCTAAGACATAGGCTCTCAGCATATCTTCTAAAATCTGGATGGTCCTTTCTGACTGCCCATCGGTTTGGGGGTGGAAGGCTGTTTTAAAGCTTAATTTATTTCTAAAAGCTTTACAAAGACTCCTTCAAAACTGTGATATAAATCTATTGTCTCTATCTGACACAGTGGTAACTAAGGATCCCATGTAGCTTTAAAATCTGCTCTATATATAAACCTGCCAATCTTTAAGGAGAACCCAACTTTGAACAGCAAAAAGTGAGCTGATTTAGTTAAGTGGTCAACAATTATCCGCACTGCATCATTACCCTATGGGGTTTTTGGCAAGTAAATCACAAAATCCATAGTGATATACTCCCACTTCTATTGAGGAATAAAAAGAGACTGCAATAGTTGAGCAGGTCTCTGATGCTTTGCCTTTACCTACTGACCTACTAGATACTGAGTTACAAATTGAGTAATATTCTTTTTATACCACTTCACCAGAAATATTTTTTTAAATTTCGATACATCTTAGTGCCTCCTACATGCACCGTATAAGCCGAGTTATGATCCTCCTCTAAAATTTTATTCCTTATTTTTGGAACTTTAGAAACACATAATCTGCTAGCGAATTTCAAGAATCCATCCTCATATATATTAAATTCAGTTTGGACACCAGATTCTACTATTTCTTTTATCTTCTACAATTTTGAATCCTCTTTTTGAGATGACTAATCCTCTCAATCAGGGTAGGCTGCGCCGTAAGATTAGCAAGTCGAACATGAGGATCACGCAGTCGTACCTCAATCTTGTTTTTTTTCGAAATCCAACAAAATGTTTCTTTGTATAGTGATTAGGGCCGTTAATTTACTTGAAAATTTTTTGCTCAGAGCATCAGCCACAATATTTGCTTTTTCAGGATGATAATTGATAGTTAGGTTATAATTTTTTAATAACTCTAACCATCTTCTTTGCCTCAAATTCAACTCCTTTTGAGTATAGACATATTTTATGCTTTTGTGATCCATAAAAATTTTGCAATGTTCATCATATAAATAGTGCCTTTATATTTTTAAAGCAAAGATTACAACCGCTAATTCCAAATCATGAGTAGGATAGTTCTGCTTATATGTTTTTAGCTATCTAGAAGCATAAGCTATTACTTTCTCATTCTGCATCAAAACACAACTAAGGCCTTTGCGTGATGTATCACTATAAATGGTGAAGCCTCCCATCCCAGATGGAATAGCCAATACCGGAGTGGTCAGCAATCGTCTTTTCAACTTCTGAAAACTTGGTTCACATTCTTCTATTTATTCAAACTTTATATGCTTCTAGGTTAGATAAGATAGAGGCATGACAATACAAGAGAATCCCTCAATGAATCTCCGATAGTATATCGCCGTCCTCCAAAAGTTGTGCACCTTGGACACATTAGTAGGTCTACTCCATTTGACTACTACCTCTACTTTTTTTGGATCAACAGAGATACCATCTTTGGAGATTACGTGCCCGAGAAAAGTGATATCGTTTAACTAAAACTCACTTTTTTTCAACTTATTATGAAGCTTGTTTTCTCTAAGAGTTTGTAATACTATCCTCAAATATTCCTCATGTTCTCGTAGGCTTTTTGAATAGACTAGAATGTCATCAATAAATACGACTACAAATCGATCCAGGTGGGGCTTGAACAACCAATTCATAAGGTACATAAAGGATGTCGGTGCATTTGTCAACCCGAAGGGCATGATCAAGAACTCATTGTGTCCATATGGAGTTTTGAAAGCTATCTTTGGTATGTCCTCTGTCCTTATTTTCAACTGATGATAATTGGAGCGAAAGTCAATTTTTGAAAAGATTTGTGCCTCTTGCAACTGATCGAACATATCATCAATTCTCGGTATAGGGTATTTGTTCCATACTGTTACTCCATTTATTTCTCGATAATTTATATAAAGCCGAAAAATACCATTTTTCTTTTTCACGAATAGTACAGGAGCACCCTAAGGAGAAACACTAGGCCAAATGAAACTTTTGTCTAACAACTCTTGCAGCTTTTCCTTCAGCTTCCTTAACTCAGCCTTGAAAATTGGTATGGTGCCAGAAATTAAATCAATAGAGAACTCAACTTCTCTATTAGGTGGTAGTCATGGTAAATCCTCTAGAAAGACATAAAGTAATTTCCTCAAAATAAGAATATCCTCTAGCTTGAGTTCTTTCTGCTGGGTGCCTATTATTACGGCTAAGAATCCTTCACCACCTTTCTGAAGGAGTCACTTGGCTTATATGCCTGAGATTACTTTTGGTAGAGAAAACAACCTATTTCCACTAAAACTAAACTTTGGTTGGCCAGAAATTTGAAACTTTACTGTTTTCTCGAAACAGTCAACAATGGCATGATAATTAAGCTGCCAACTAGTCTATCCCAAGGATCAAATTAAAATCCTTCATCTCTAGGACCAGTAAATTTGGCTCATTTCTCTGCCTCCAATATTTAAGATCTAATCCTTGCAGACAGAGTTAACCAAGATAGTATCTTCACTAGGGATGGAGACACAAAGTTTAGTCCCTAATGGCATAGAAGTCATTGTATTATGTCTTCTAACAAAATCGACAGATACGAAAGAATGAGTAGCTCCAGGATCAAATAAAATATAGATATGGGTGGATGAGACTCTAATCGTACCTATAACCACAGTGTTAGAGGCGTTGACATTTTGTTCTGTAAGATCGTAGACTTACCTCTAAGTTTTAGGCTTCTCTTGCCCTCCTCGTTGTTGTCCATTCTGAGATGTTTGTTTTGCTAGAGCTCCTTGAATAGGCTGAGATGCTTGTCGAGTTTGTTGCTCAGTCCGATTAGGACAGATATTTATCTTGTGGCTCTGCTGGCCACACAACAAGCAATTCCCTTTAAACCGGTGATACTCTCTTTGATAGTGGGGCCCACCACATTTATAGCATTTTTCAACATCCTTGCGCTGAGTTTTATCACTCATAGTAGTTTGTTTTTCGGGCCTCGATTCAGTATTCTTGTTGTGCTTATTTTGAAAACCATTTTGTCTATTTCTCTTTTTTATTATCCTTTTCCTCTCTTCTTGAGTGTCATTCAAGCCCCTTTCAATCACTAAAGCTTTCTTAACTACATCCTTATAAGAAGAAAGCTCAAAAGTAGATACCTGCTGTCTGATTCGGGCTCTAAGTCCACTTTTAAACTTCTCAGCTTATCAGGGCTTAAATGGGGGAGTATGTGAGGAGGATCTATACGGGCGTATGTTTAGTCTCACATCGGTTATTCGCTGGATAAATCTTGGATACTTATGCAGGATCAAGAAATTCAAATAATACCTTCTGATTAGCAATTTTGACTAAGATCTTGAGTTGTTACAGCTTCCATTCAAAAAAAATAAAGTCTGCTCTTCATATATCTATTGCTCCATAGAAGTGCTGATGGAAATGGCTTTGGCTGTTCGTAATTTTGATAAAATAAATGTTTGGTGGTAGAAGCTTGCAGCTGCTGGAATCGCCGAGTCGCTTTAATTGTTCTCGTGGCGACTCATCCGCTCATGCAAGGCATGCATCGCACCGAGCAAAAGCGACACGCAGTTGTAGCGCCATACATGGACGGATGCGATGGGTTTGGGTCTGAGCAGGCATTCAAACCCTACGGGAAAGGTCCCGTAGGAGAGAATCTCTGTGGATGCAAATAAAATAAAAAAATATGGACTAACAAGGACCAGGGTGGGAAGGGGCAAGTACAATCCTCTCCCAAGAAGATGGCATCCAGTAATGCTGAGTCGTTCATAGGTCTTGGTTGTCCAGTCGGGCCTCCATTTCGCTTTCGCAGATGGAATCTAATCCTAAGCCTAAGGCCTCGATCTCTCTGTGTTTGGGACAAATACGTCAACTAGTGAGTGCCGACCATCCAAAGCGAAGGTGGGAAAGGTAGAAAGAGTATCCTATCAATCTGTGGTCTGCAGAAGTGTGAACGGTCCGTGAAGTGAAAGCACTAATTAAAGTCCATGCCCAAGCTCCAACAAGGTTCATGTTCATGTACCCTAAAGAAACAAACTCTATCAATCTTCTTATCAACCTTTAGCAGAGCGATTAAGTATGGTAATTGTCACTGTTGCTAGCGAACAATTATATGGGCATGGAGTTAACCTGGCAAATGAGAGCATAAGTGGCATTCCATTTGTTGCCCCCTCCAATTACATCCCTTTCAAGTGGTATCAAGCCATGTGCACGGGCGCGCGCGGGGGGGAAGGGATGGTAGGAAAGGAGATAATGACAGGGACATAAGTGGCATGCCATGGATCAGAGCGGAAGGAAAAGGGAGAACGGCATGTATAAATGGAAATGTGGGTATACGAGGCAAGGCAAGGGAGAGGCTTTCAAGCGATGAGAGGACTACTGCCACTTTAGATGCTGTTTGGTGTGGATGAGTTGTGCCAACCCCTGATTGGCCTTTAAGGGTAGACATAGAAAGGTAGAGAAAAGATGGAGTCTTGGCTTTAGAATAGGAGCTAGAATAGGGCAGATGAGGGCTCGTGCGTTGTACGAACTAGCCTCCACGCTTGACTAGTGCTAGAATCCGAGAGAGAGAGGTAAAAGTTTGTGGGCGGCAAACAAAGAAGCAAGCAACTAAGCTCTTAATCTAAACGAACCCCTATAGCTCACTGAAGAGAGAGAGAGAGAGTGGTCAAAGGGAGCGCAAGGAGGGTTGCAGGCGCGAGGGCAGGAAAGGATAGGGGCAACGCAAAATAATTGTCCCTCGTAGTTGCAGGATGGGGACACGGGTATCCTCCAGGAACGAGTTGCAGTCGTACTTATCTGAGATATATGCTATTTGTATAAAGACAAGATAGAGTGGCGGTCCGAGAACCATTCACACAGGATGAGAGCCCCAGCATCAAAAATCAGTATATCTTTCTTCCTCTCCAAATATAAGAGTTGCAGAGGAGGAGATTAAAAAAAAAAAAGAAAAATAGAGCTCTGTTCGACTTGGAGTAGGAGACGGACTCCTCCTCCATCCTAATTTTCTACAGGAGCTAAAAAAATCTAGCTTCCAATAGCTATTTAGAGACTTCCACATACCCTTCACCTCATTAGCGACGGATTTTACTGATCACCATGCTAAACCATCATTGGTTCTTTCTCTTTCTCCTCTAGACTTCCACTGCTAATATTGTATAATTCTTGATTGAACATATTGATTATGCTTGATTGATTTTGATTTCATATGATTCTATGCATCTTACGATTTAGAATACTAAACGTACTTTTGAGAAAAGGAGTGTTGATTTAAGATAGATTTTGACTCACAACCAGATTATATTTTGATACCCTGCTAGTGGAGATGTGCGTTGGTATTTTGATACCCTGTCAGAAGAATTGTCCATTGGCACTTTGATATCTTACCGAGTTGTACAATATTGGCACTTCGATACTCTGCTAGTGGAATTTGTACATTAGCACTTTGATATCCTGGCATTGGAGATTATGCGGTGGCACTTTCATGTGGTCATAGTTTCTGATTGTTGAGATGAATTTAATGGTTTAAAAGAATTTAGATTTATGAACGAAATTTGATTTTGAGAAAGATTGAATTTGGCATGCGTAATATTTTGATAATGTTGCATACTGAGATTTAATTTTGAATTATGAATTTCGTATGCTTATTTTCTAGAAATAATTATTTCATTTGTTGCTTGATTAATTTGGTTAAAGTGTTCATTGCTTGCTGGACTGTCTAGCTTATTATTTCATAACTTACTGTGATTTGAGAACTAGGATGGCACAGGGTTATGTTTGGAAGAGTGACTAGAGGCTGAATTTGATATCTTTGATTTAGATCAGAATTTGACTAGAGTTTGATGTAAGACTCTTTAAATATTATTGGTCTAGTGAGACATTAAAATTTGACTCTAGTTATTTAAATTAAAAATTGAACATTGGTTATTTAAATTTATTCCATTTTTTGCTTTACGATATCATATTGAGATGCCTTGCATGCTCGTAGAGAGAGTTTTCTATGAGTGTAAGGCAGTTACCGCAACTCCTGGCTCGCGATTTTGGGTTGGAGGTATGAAAATTAATATGGTATCAGAGCATAAGTGGATAAATTATATCATATAGAATTAGACATAAGACGACTATAGGTGGGTAGAAACAGAAACATTGGGATATAAATCTATTATGACTACAAAATATATTATTTGAAGAATTGAGACAATCTAATCTAGAATTTCTAAATAAAAGAAAAAAAATTGTACATTATCTATTTGATACTTTTGGGTCTTTTTATTGAAAGACATTTAGTGAATCCAGAGAATATTGGTGGCTTAAATCAAAGTTGCGTAACGAAAGGATGGTGAATTGAATTATTTTGAAACTACTCAAATACAATAACTTTGATTTAAGAAGTATTATGACTTGACTTGAAAGAAGCATCCTTTACTCTTCAAAGACTCAGGTAGAAAAATTTTGAGAATGAAATTGTTTTTAAGGGGGAAAAATCCAACACCCAACCCAACTAGTAAGGAACTGGGTATAATCCACTTGACTGGCCTAGATATAAGAGTTGGAGTAGGAGAAGAAAAAAAAAAGAATAGAGACTTGTTCGACTTGGAGTAGGAGCTGCACTCCTCCTCCATTTCGGTTTTGTATAGAAGCTAAGAAACCTAGCCTCCAACGGCTTTGTAAAGACCCCCACGTCACCTTCGCCTCATTCCTGATAGATTTTTTTGATCACTACCGCTAGATCACCGTTGGTTCCTTCTCCTTCTCTTGATTTCTAATGACCTTGGCTCATAATGCTCGCTAAAGATTTCAATTGAGCGCTAGCCGGAGTCATAGGTTCTAAGAGAGATTGTTGAAATTATTTGGACCTATTGTTTTGTTTCGCCTACAAGATAAGTAATGTAAACCTTTTTCTAGATCTAAAGACAAAATATAATATTTTCTGAATCGATTTTTTTTGATTGATGAACTTGATGCATAGTATTTTATTATTATATATGCCATTTCTAGAAAATTGTATGATTCTCGATCGAACGTATTAATTTATGTTCGATTGATTTTGATGTTGTATGATTTTATATATCCTATGGTTTTAAATACTGAGCATGCATTTGAGAATAAGAGTTTTGATTTGAAATGGATTGGACATGCAGTCAGACAATATTTTGATATCCTGCCAGTAGGGGTTGTACCTTGATATTTGAATACCCTGCCAGTGGAGATTGTATGTTGGCACTTCGATACTTTGCTAGTGGGGATTATACGTTCGTATTTTGATACCTTGCTATTGGAGGTTATGTGGTGGCATTTTATTATTAGAGGTTATGTGGTGGCACTTTGATGTGATCATAGTTCATGGCTGTCGAGATAAATTTGATGATTTGAAAAAAATGGATTTATGGACGAAATTTGATTTTGAGAAAGAATGAATTTGGTATGCATAATATTTTGATAATGGTGCGTATTTAGATTTATTTTTTGAATTAATGAATTCCATATATTTATTTTTTATAAATACTTATTTAATTTATTATTTGATTGAACTGGTTAAAGTGTTTAATGTTTGCTGGGTTGTTTAGCTTATTATTCCATATCTTACTATTTTCACAGATTTGAGAACTAAGATGGAATAGGATTATAGTCAGAAGAGTGACTAGAGACCGAATTTTATATATTTAATTTAGATCACGATTTGAGTAGAGTTTGATATAAAACTTTTTAAATATTATTGATTTTATGAGATATTAAAATTTGATTCTAGTTATTTCAATAAAATTTGAACGATGGTTATTTAAATTTATTTCTCTGTTTGCTTTATGATATCATGTTGAAATGCCTTACATACTCATGTAAAAGTTTTTTGTTCGGCGGTTGACGCGACTCCTGACTCATGATGTTGGGTTAGGAGCATGATACCATCCCTCTAAGCAGAACTGTGACATGTATTTGTTGAAACAATACCATAACATGCATTCATACATATCTGTAATGCTTGTATGTATGTATGTATGTATGTATGTATGTATGTATCCACGTCACAGGCCACTTAAACATCCGAAGCCCACTCAGATGTCACTCTCTAAAAGCCAGTAACAGGTAGGAAGAAAAGCTCCTTGTCCCTCTATTTAATAACTCTCAAAAGAAAAGAAAAGAAAAGAAAAACGAACTCCATGTCCTTGATAAAAACCAGCTATATATCAGTCTTCCGCCATTTCCCCCGTCCCCAGAACCCCTCCCAAGCCATCCCTCCCCTACCCTTTGTCTTTCCCTCTATCCCTACCACCTCTCTCAGTCCATTTCTCTTGCGAGTTCGCTCTGATTACATATATATTTTCAAAACCAGAAAGGACCCTCGATCGAGATCTAATAAAAGTCGATTGAGCTGAACAACTCGATCGCACTATCTCTTCTGTCCTTCACCGCCCAAGCTCAGGAGCTCCTTTCTAACTCCCTCCTCTCCTTCCACGTACGGTGCATGGTCCGCCACTTACCCATAGATCTCCACCACCGCCGCCTATAACTCCTACCTTGCCTACAGTACCACCCCTCCACCAAGATGTTACCGTTTCCTAATCCCCCAAACCTCATGGAAAGGTCAGTTTCTGGGCAACTGGAGCTAAACCCTCCTCCACCTGAACCGGACCATCCCACCTCTTTCTTCCCGTTCTCAATCCCCAACTCGAACTCCGACAGCCTTCAGGATCTCCTCTCCGCCCACCTCATCCTTCCCTTCGCTGCTTCCATGGCCACCACCCCACAGCCGCCCCCTCCCGATCCATCTATCAACATTAATTCCATGGCCACCATCGCACCACCAACGAAGAGCAGAAGAGTGGTGAGAAAAGACAGGCACAGCAAGATAGTCACTGCGACGGGGCCGAGGGACCGAAGGATGAGACTCTCCCTCGGGGTGGCCCGCCAATTCTTTGACCTCCAGGACATGCTTGGCTTTGACAAGGCCAGCAAGACGGTCCAATGGCTCCTGACCATGTCCAAAGCAGCCATTAAGGACCTCGCCGCCGCCTCCCGACGCCGAGCCCGTGCCTTCAGCAATGAAAGCCCCAAGAATGACTCATCCACGTCCGAGTGCGAGGATGTCTCCACTGTCTCCGACCACAAGGGCAAGTCTTCACAGATGGCAGCTACTTCCGGCGAAGCAAAGAGGGGCAGGGCGAAAAGAGCTGCTGTTAGACCCTTGAGGAAAGCAGCATTCAGTCCGAGAACATCTAGAGAAACTAGGGCCAAGGCAAGGGCTAGGGCAAGGGAGAGGACACGAGAGAAGAAACGGATGAGCAGCGCAATGCTGAAGGATGGTGAAAAAACGAACCACTGGGCATCCTCCTCGCTCCCTTTTGACAATATTGAGGAGGAATCCGGTTGTCACGACCTGAAGTCATCGCTAGACTTGGTGGCAGAAGTGGAAGAGAGATGCTCTTCCACGCCAAATCAGTGCGACAATTATGTCGAGGAGCAAGCCCAAGAGGTCCGGTTGGCGGCTGGATCAGTCCCAATTTCTATCTTGGACGACTATGGCCACAGCATCGTGGGCATCAACGACACGGTTGGCATCTTCCAAGAGCAATGGGATATGGAAAAAGTCCTGCTGCAGGATGATGTACAGTTCCACTCCAGGCCATGGGAGGCCTTCAACAGCAGTAGTCCCATTGCCTGACCTCGCAGCTTTGGTTTATCCTTATGAAATTCTTCCTTCCTGCTTTGAGCTTTCCATCTTGATCTGTGTGTAATGTTTGGTTTTCTTGATGCTTTGTGAACATTGCTACTTGCGTCTTCTAGCTTTCTCTACTTTAAGAGATCAAACACTTCTTGTTGCTTTAACCGGCCCACTGTTTCTACCATATGTTACTTGTTGAGTTTCACTTGTTTTTCTCTGGCCGTTGAACTGAAACCACCGCATCAAATGATTTGAAAGGGGAGAGACGAGCTAGAAATTGAGTTAAAAGTTTAATATATTTTATATAAGCATTCATGGTAGGTGCCTACAATGTAATGATTATTGAGATAATATTTTCATTATTTTCTTTTTGAGATGTTCAATCAGTGTTCTAGCAAACTTTTTGCTGATGGAGATTGTCACGATTGTAGATCAACTATAGCGGCTTAAATCTGTAGTTTCAAAACTGAGAAGAACCAGTGTAGATGTCCATGGCTTTTCATAATTAGAAGTTGAAAATTGTGTTCCATGGCTTTTCATAATTAGATTTTTTGAAAGACCTTTTGTATTTGAGATCCTCTCTCTTTAGAACAATTATTTTAAATATTTTTGGCATGAATTATGGGCTCCAACTACAGAATGAGAACTTTTATTAGAGGGTTGAAAACCCCAACACTATCTCTTCAAGTTTTGAAATTTCCATTTTCATGTTTAGGGCTACATTTAACTTTCAAGCACATGCCGGCACCTATTTTTAGCAAATAATTGCATTTTTTTTAATCAATTCAAGCACCAATCATTCAACATTTTAGCTACAAAAAATCGAAGTGATCATCATGAAGTCACTGATACATCGAAGCAGTGTTTATGAAAAGAAAGTTTCAACTAGTGTTTTTCATCTTTTTGACATGACTACGCTTACGATAAACAACCATCAGGATAGGGGCAATCACCATGTTTGTAAATGCATGTCATGCACACAAGCCCAAACACTTGGTTTAGATAATGATACTGCTGTTTATATATATATATATATTGGTACAACAGCCGCTCACATTCGACGAGTGCGAATGTGGCCAACTGTTTTTATGTGTTTGATGGCTTCTCTTGCACTAGCCTATTAAATATTTTGGATAAGAAATTTATCAAATATCTGGGCCAATAATACGTCTGTGTATGTATATGGATGTGAATCTTATACCCAAATATTGTTCCAAAATTTGTAATAAAAAGTTTAACCAAGCTGAGTACATTCTTGTTTGCAATACTGCAAAGAAAATTGATATGTGGTGAAATCTGCAGGAACATAATGGACAGGTTATCTTAGCTATGGAAATTAGTTGTGAAGAATGTCTAAAGAGCGTTCATCAAAATAGAATGTCTAAAGAGTAAGCATCTTTAAACTTCAAAGCAGTCATCCTTCCGTTCATAATACACAACTGAATAAATTTGCATAATTTATATACAATGAGTTTTCAGAAAGATGTTACCTAAGCCCAGTAAAATTAATATCTTAAATATAATAGCATTATAAATCTTCAGGTAACCTCGAAAAATAGTAAATTATTTATGCTCGATAATATTCTTCACAATTTGCTTCACTTTATAAATGCAATTCTTTGAAAATTACATTCACTATTTATTTCAAGATGACATTTTCTTCATCTTCAATTTTGACTTGTGCTGTATCCATGTGATCTAATTCTGATATCCCTATTTATGAAACATTTATCAGAGTCTTTGAGTAGATTCCTTTTGTCATTGCCAGATAAGTTGTAGTCTTACCAAAAATACACTAGATAGAAATAACTTCATTTAGATGAACCTGAGTATATATATCTTGCACAATGGTTCAGCAGATTAGTTGCAGAAGACCATTGCTCTTGCACAATGGAGATGCCAACGATCAGTTGCAGAAGACAATTGCTGTTTAACTTGATTTCTGTACACAAGTTCTGGAAATTTTAAGAAAAAAGTGACAATTATATGACATACTTGTCCATTCTATTAAGTGGTCGAGTATATATAGTGCAAGAATCTTTTTTGATGGTATATATGTATAGTGCAAGAATCATACAAATATGTAATCATTTTCTTTCTCCTTAAACATCTTTGCTGCTCTAAGAGAACTATGTTGATCTGTTTCCAATATCTCGTACCATTTTTCAGTCCAAACATAATTATCATAGACATTTTTTATTCTCCTAATTATAGTTAATCTCTACAATTTGACTTGTTCAACTTCTTCAGGATTGTAAGTTTGTAATGCCAAAATAAACTGAAACAACTTAATTAATGATATATAATGTTAAGAGATCCATTTAATACTCTGAAGCTCCAATTTTGGAGTGAATTTGGGTGTTGATTGTGTGCCCGCTGTTGTGCTTAGGAGAGGCTTGCTGTAAGTGCTGGTTTGTGTCGCTGTATGGTGTATGTACACTGTGTGCTTAGTTTCTACATTTCTGACCTTTCCTCTTAAATTCTCTATGTCACAACCTCAGGAGTTAAAATTAAAGCCAACAGCAAGGTAGTTGACAAAGCAATAGAGTACTGAAAGTTTAAATTATAACACTGGGAATAACTATATGAATCAGAAGTTACAAGCAAAAAATCTTTGATTGGATAAAAAATTTATGAATAAAGTGAATGTATAAATGTTATCTGCACAATAGCATAAATAAAGGGAGTGGCTGGGAGGCAAAAGAGCTCTGTAATTTTTTGCAACCTAGTGCTATAAACAATAATCTCTTATAGTGGTTATTGTTTGCATCCATTTTTTTTCCTGCTTCAATTGCTATAGCAGCTGCAAAAAACACTTTATTTATTTGCCATCATATAGGGACACAGCATGTTTCAGTGCTTATCTCTAATCGCAAATACACCAACTCAACATGGCTATTCAGTTAGTTCTTGTCCAAGGCAACAATTCTGGTTGAAAAATCTATCACTTTGGAATAAGCATACGAAAGGCCTCAGCTGAATAATTAGATTAAAAGACAGTCAAAATTCACATTTAAAATAAGATCAAAAGGATGCTCCTAGACATCCAAGAAGGACTCACCATACCTTGTGGGTTGCACAGCCTCTGCTAGACACTCCTAACCTCCAAAAATACCCAAGGAAAGACCTAATGAAAGGTTTGGCACTACAACTTGGGTTCTACCTCTCAAACCACAGGATGAGTATTTACAATGAGTGGAACAGCTAGTTTGTATCGCAAGTAGCCAAATAGGTAATTTCTCTTGTGCATTTTTCCATTCAGAAAGGGCATTTTCTTTGCCAATTTAAGTTGATTCAATTCTGATCTCACTTTAACCTAAAAACTTCTTGACATATAAACGTTTTAGTAAAGTACTTCATATAACCGCCTCTGCAGTTTAACATCCGGGAGTCAACCTTCTTATGAATGATTTTGCATAGGGAAGCACATTCAAAGCCTGCATTGAAATCTGAAAGAAAGGATCAACCAGTCCTGTAACTGAAGTCATAGCTGAATCGAAGTTCCTTTGGGAACAACTTGCCATGAAAAGCCTTAAAGCCGGCAACAAAATTTTGCTTTTACATATCCAAGAAATGCGGCAAAAACCACTAATTAATATCATTGATCCAAAGCAACTCTCATATTACCGTTTTCACTCCAGATAAGTAGCCCACCTCGAGTAAATGACTGTCAGCTTGGAAATAATAGCAGTAATAAATGTCAGTGGAGTCCCATCTTGCTCTTTAAGAAAATCAATTGCATCTGAGGATCAGAACCACAGCAGGATGCAAAAAAAATAGATTTTCAATTTTTAAGGCTGCTAGGACGAGAAATTGTAATGTAAAAGCTCTTTAAAGTTGAAAACATGCCAGGGATGGTAGAAGTATAGAGGTGGTAAACCAACCGAATGCCAGGAAAAGATTTTCTTCACTTTTCACCTAATAAAAATTTGTGGGAGATTAACATTTTTTAAACATCTAGTCATCACATGCTGATTGTGTTATAATGTTTAATTCATAGGAAAAGCCCAAATCAGAGTTCTTAAATACATACCTGTCAAAGTTGACACCATAATTTCCAACGAGGAGAAGAGCTGTCACATTCACAGGGTAAAACAAGAAAGTGTAGCTATTGTCGGGCCAACATGCGAGTGCAGACACAAGTATCCAAACAAAGTTGCTCTTAATTGAAGGATAATTGCCGAGCCATATATTGGATACAATCTACTATCTCTAAATTATTTACTGTCAAAAAATTATATGATTTAGGTATCCTTATTCCATGCATCGCCCGTATGTCTTCTGATAAAAAAATATCTTACATAATATAAACAATACATTTTTTTTAATTACTGAATGCATTTTCTAGGAATTCTAAATTATATAATTTTTGAATATAAGCAATTTAACGATCGTAGATCATATCTAAGAGTTTGGATCATCGGTGATGGATTCTTGATCATCCGATCAAGACCAACATTATTTGAATTGTTGTGTGAACACCCACATATTAGCTCTACTTTGTTTATGTATACAAAGTAATGAAGAAGAAAAAAAGAAGAGGAGGAGAAAGTAGAAGACATTTATCTAAGAGATTCCTTGAGTCATTATGACCATACAAATGGATAGAATCTATTAATTTAGTGTTAAAGTGATTAATAGTAACCAATGTTTTTCCATCCAATAAGAGAGAGAAAGAGAGAGTTCACTATACAAGAAATTTATGAACTATATAGACATGGCTGCATGCCTGCCCTAGATCCCAAAGCAAGAGCATTCTGGTGATTTCCCACGCTTCTTTTTTTTCTGAAAAAAAAAACTAGAGAAAAGCCTTCTCAAAAACCTCCACAAACCCCCACACATGCATGTCACAAAGCTTATGCTTTTGCCAAGATGCCTAAAGACAGCAACTTCTCCATCTCATGCAGAAGAGGAAATAGAGAAGTTTCTAATGGAACCGTGAATGATGTATAAAAAAAGTTATTTTTGGGAGATATTAAGATATTCTCTCTTGGTTATTTTCAAGATTTTCACCTATGGTTCAACTTTGAACTGCAGAGGGTTCCAACTCGAATAAAAGTGAATTGAATTCCCAGAATGACTTATGTGGTTTGGTATCCATAGTCAGAGATGACAAAGAAGGGATCAAGACTATAAAAATTGTTGAAATCCTAATACAATCTCTTAAAATCCCATAACTTTTTTTAGCAAAAAAAAAAAAAAATAATCCACCACCAGTCAAAATCCCAAATAAATGAAGATTTCCACAAAACCCTAATGGTTCACACACATATACAGCTAAAAAAAAGGTCACACTTCTGAAAGTCGAATCTCAGCATCTTCATTATGACAGATTCTCTAAACTTGTGATAACATACCTATGTTTATGTCCTTGCACAAAACACCGGATTTCTTGGAAGAGAAAAATGCCCCAAACTTGCAATAACATATGTTTACGTGCTTCATCCTTGCAGGATAACCTTGAGTTTCTTGTAAGAGAAATAGTGCCCTGATTGTTGTAACCAATGTTTACCTTCTTTCACTGATGCTGAATTTACTACTTCTTAAGTATTTTCATAGTTGTCATATATTTAAGCCACCAAACTTGACAAAGCTAGTATGAAATTTCTACTAAAAATTACTAATAATTTTTGTAAAAATTGACAAGCACATTGATAATCGATATCATTTTATAAGAGAGCACATGAAGGACAAGAAGATCGAGCTTGTACATGTCAAATCTCAAGATCAAGTGGTGGATATATTTACCAAGCCTCTCAGAGTCGACACCTTTCAAAGATTAAAATTTAAGCTTGGAATAATTGATGGAAGAGAAAAATCAAGTTTAAAAGGGGGTATTGGATAATAACTTAAGGCGATGTGGCATCCAAATAGCATCCTAGTTAAAGAGTCAAAGTCAAGTCAAGGTCAAGAAGGTGAAAAGTCAATAATCACAAGAGTTATCATGAGTTATAGAAGGCTAAGAGTCATAAGTTGTAGAATGTGAAGAGTCATGAGTTATAGGAGATTTAAAAGTTATGGGTCATGCATATATCAAGCGTCATAAGTTACAAATATTAAGGGTCAAAAATTATAAGTTATATGTAGAAATTTCTAGAGTCATATGAAGTCTATATAAAGGGTTGTAAGCATCCAAACTTTGTTATATGAAGAGTCACATGAGTTGAATGAAAATTATCATTCTTCCGAACTTTGTTCTTGAGTGCTTCTACCACCTTCTTCTTGAGTGTTTTTCCTCATTTTCTAACAGTTATCCCCATCTTGAAAAGCATAGAAAGCCAATAATCTACCCAGACCTTCCTAAAACAGGTACTTTTATCCTCTTTATTGATGATTGGACAAGAATGATGTGGGTGTTCTTTATACAAGAAAGATCAGAAGTTTTTCACATCTTCAAAAAATTCAAAAACTATATTGAAAGACAATTTGGCCACAAAATCAAGAAGCTAGGATGCGACAGATGTAAAGAATATTACTTTAATGAGTTTGACAAGTGCTAAGTAGATGAACACATGGAACATCAATTGACTATCGGATATGCTTCTAAACAAAATGGAGTGTTTGCAAGGAAAAATAAAACAATCATGGAGATTGCAAGGTCAATGCTGAAGCAAAAGGAACTTCCAAACACATTTTGGCAGAAGCAGTATACACTACAGTATACCGCCTAAATAGATATCCTACAAAAATAATGCAAATTGAATCATGGAGTGCAAGAAATCTTTTTGCAAAACATCTTCGGGTTACTAGTTACATCTGTTATATCCACATTCCAGACAAGAAAAGAAGCAAACTAGATGACAAGACAAAAAGAAAGGGCTATGCTCATGGACATCCAAGAAGCAAGACCCAGTGGTGCAGTTGTCAGCTGAAGCAGAATATGTAATAGCAGCAAGCTCAACATCTCATGCAATATGAAGATCCTTGAAGACATGGGAGAGTTATAAAAAGAGTGTATTGAGATATTCTGCGGCAACAAATTGGCAATTGCAAAGTCAAAGAATCCTATGTTTCACAATAGGATGAAACACATTGTGATCAAGTATTACTTTCTGTGAGAAACAATTACAAACTAGGAGATTAAGCTGAAATAATACAAGATAAAAGAGCAGCTCAAAGATGTCTTGTAACGACACAAGATTTCATCCAAAAAGGCTGCCATAAAGTATTATTTGGATTCCAGTTCCTTGTATAAGTATCCAAATTTTTTTTGATGCATAAACAACAGAGGGCTAAAACACATGCCTGCATGGGTTCTCTTATACTCCTCTCATTTAAGCCTTGACATTCTTGATAGGCTAGGGGCATACTCCTCTCATTTAATCTAATAACAAACACCACTATGATCAACCTATGCTCAACCCCAAGGCAACTTGTGTTGTAGTCTCCTAGACCATGGGTTTGGTTCATTCTAATGCCATTTGTAATAATCTAGGATTGAAAGGTATTATTTGGATTCTTTAATCTATAAAGCATCTAAGATTCTCCTAGCATACAACCAACATAAGGTTAGATACATACTCGCATTGGACCTCGTAAACTCCTCCAATTTAAGTCCTAGCGCCCTTGCAAAGCTAGGGCATACTCTTCGATTTAAGCCAAGGCATCCTCTCATAGCTCGGAATTGAAATCCAATCAATTCAATCACAAGCATCACGATCCTATGGTCAGCCCAAAAGGTTACTTGTTGTAGTATTCCTTAATTTACATAGGCTATAGGCAGGTCTACTCTAATACCATTTATAATGATCTTGGTCCTCACCTTAAAAGACTATCCAAAAAGCATTTTTTAGATTTCTTAACCCTATATAAATATCTAAAAAAATTTCAATGCATAACTAATGTGAGACTAAATACATACCCTCATGGGGTCTCACAAATCTTTACAAAAGCACCACAATTAAATGTTGAGATTTTACAGATTATGAAGGAAATATCCAAAAAGTGTAGTATGGAGGAGTGTTGGGATATACACTTTTTGGAAGCCCCTAGAATTATATAAGGAAAGAGTAAAAATGAAACAAAAATCTAGAATTAGTACCATGATAAGTCGGCAACTAATTAACTTGATATACATAAAAATCAAAAATTTCTAGAAATTGTAATATTATTTTATTGTAAAAATCTATGTCAGGCAGTGCTTTAAGGCAGCAATGAACGCTTATAAATAGGTATATGATGTTGCTTTTTCTATGCATGCAAACTACTCATCTATTCTAATAAATATCATTCCTTTTTTCACTTGCCCATTGCACGTTTCATTCAACCATTCATGAACCAATCCATATAGTGCACCGGAATATACTTAAACTATTTCACATTACCTAAATATCACCATCCAAAATCAATTATCGAAACACCCTCCTAAAACTAGTCCATCAAAAAATGAACTTAGCAAGTCATGAACTTCCTTCCCAAGTCACCAAGATAGTTGGAGTTTTAATCTATCGTTTCCATAGTTGCCATATACATCTCCTGAAGATTTTTTTCTCAGTAGTTCTTTCTCTGGGTACTTGTCAATAGTTCTCTAGTGCATGATCTCTTCTTGCAACCCAATGTCTCTTCCTAAGATTTATAACATATTATATCAATATAATTATTGGCAGTATCTTCATCTCAACCCCATATCAAGCCACATATCAAGAATCCATAATTCTAAAATTTTTGAATTTTGAATTTCAAATAGCATATATTTAGGATTGATCCTAGAGGTACAGTTATTATTTCTTTCATTTTTGTATCATTCTAGTTGTAATCTCTTGTATATTTTCAACTATAAATATACGTGATGACCATCTTATAAGGTAGGTAGAAAAAGTTCTCCACAATATTTTCTTTCCCATATATTCTTATTTTCTTTCATGGTATTAGAGCCTTCAACCTTTGCTATCTCTATAGCATCTTCCTCCAACTCCATGCTTACAATTCGCACTGTTCTTTCTCTTGTAGTTTCAAAAGATTGGCCCATTCGGTAATTGGATGTCAAAAATGCATTCCTCCATGGACATCTCATTGAGAATGTTTATATGAAACAAACTCCTGCTTTTACTGACCCAAACTATTCCACTTATGTTTGCAAGCTATAACGTTCTCTTTATGGTCTTAAACAGGTACCATATGCTTGGTTTTAGTTTTTGAGCTCTCACTTACATATTCTTGGCTTTTATGGGTCTAAGGATGATGTCTCACTTTTTATCAAGCGCACCAAAGAATACATGACACTTTTTCTAGTTTATGTTAATGATATTATTCTTAGTGGCATTTTTACTGATCTATTAGATGATCTTATTGCTTTTTTACAAACTAAATTCACTATGAACGATGTAGACCCTCTTTACTACTTCTTGGGCATTGAAGCTAAGACTGCTACTTTGTACTTCATCTAACCCAATCAAAGTATATTTCTGATCTTCTTCTCAAAACCAATATGAATGATTCTAAGCCTGTCTCGACACTACTAGGTTCTAACTTTCTCATTTTGATAGTTTGCCACTTTTTGATCTAACTTAATATCAGACTGTGGTGGGTGCGCGTCAGTACCTTACTCTTACACATTATGACATTGCCTTTGCAGTCAACCAAGTATATCAGTTCATGAATAGGCCCACTTTCATGCACTGGCTTGCAGTCAAGCATATTCTTCGCTACTTGAACTATACTATCGACTATGGTGTTTCTTTAACTAAAGGCCCATCCTCTTCTCTTTATGCCGATTCCGACGCCAATTGGGCTAGTGATCCTGATGACCGGCATTTTGTAAGCGGCTTCAATATATTTTTTGATTATAATCTCATATTCTGGAGTGCTAAAAAATAACGCACTGTGGCATGCTCAAGTATCGAATCCGAATACAAAGGGCTTGCCAATGCTGCTGCTGAATTAATTTGGATTCAATCTTTACTACAAAAATTCAGTATCTCACTTTTTCAAGCTCCTATATTTTGGTGTGATAATTTATCTGTCATATATCTTACTGCCAATCCCATTTTCATGCTCGAGTCAAGTATATTAAAATTGATTTTCATCGTCGTCAGCTTCACGTCCAATTCATCTCCTCTAACTACCAACTCGCTGATATATTCACTAAAGGACTTGCCTCTCAATGCTTTTAATAATTGCGCTCCAAGCACTCAGTGGTACCCACTTTAGCTTGAGGAGGGGTATTGGCAGCATCTTTATCTCAGCACTATATCAAGCCACATTTTTTACAATAATGATTGCAATCATAACTCTAATAACAGCATAAAACTACTATCTTTTCTGACATATTGAGCTTTTGGCATGCACAATATGTGCTCCCCATTCACTTAGACCCCCCATTGTACAACTCTGTCTCTAGCAGTATCTTATTACTCAAATGAACTAGCTTGCAGTGCCACATGTACATTTGTGCTATCTACATTGACAGCACTAGAGGATGTGACCACTGCACTCCCTATAACCATGACAACGATCAACTAAAAGAAATTTCTTATCATCCTCTTGGTTCGTCAAAACAACGGAACCTCTTTTTTACCTTCATAACTCAACCTCTTGCCGTACATCAATCAAAGTTCTCATCATTCCATTAAAAATCCTTGTTTATACCATTCCCACCCAGATTTAGAGAGTTTTAGCGGGTTCTTAGCCATCAACCAGTCCCACTTTCACAAGTGGTATTGGAGGCAAATAACAGTCTAATAGGGTCCATGTGAAGTCATGCCAAAATTAGAGCTGAAGAAGGTTCAGGAGCCCAAAAGGAGGTCCAAAAAACGATGCCCAAGTGCATAAGAGGACATGGCTTGGACGCCATATCATATTGATATTGTCAAAGACAACTTTTCTGGTGCTAGTAAATGAGAATACACTGCAAACAAAGTAGGCTTCTCAAGATCAACACCAATGTTAGCAGCCAAAAGAAAGCTTTCATCATTCTTTTATGAAAAAGCTTCGCAAAGGTTTTCCTTCAATAAACTAGGCATCAAAAGAATCCATTCAATTACGCAATAGAATGCCTTTCCAACGCATGTAAAGAAAGAAAAGAAAAGAAAAACTCTTTCTGAAACATCAAGAAACACTTTAATTAAAGTACAAATGATGATGGTGATGATATAGCCACCTTATTGAAGGTTCTCTTGCTGGAAATTAATGAGAGTTGTTCACTGAAAAATATGACTATTTTGAGTGCTATTTCCTGTCTTACAAAATAAAGAAAGATTCTCTTAAGCTAGAAGTCCTTTAATACTAGAAAGGGTCTTTCTTATCTCCTTTTGTTTTCTCAAGCTGCTTCAACTCCAACCAATCCAACTAGTAGCGAGGTCCTTAAAACCTGTAAGATACAACTTGTACTCATCCCTTAATACACAGTCAATTATTCATGAATTTCTTGCCAACTAGCCTCAATACTCGCATCCCTCTCCAATTGGGTGAGTTCCAGGGTTTAAACACTGGCAGCGGCATCCACCATATATCTTCAAAAGTATTTAGTGAATTTCTGTGTCTTTTGTGGTGATGTCGGGCAGGTATACATTGTGATAAATGCTACAACATGTTGGAAAACTTGGTGGGAGCCCTTGCTTCTTCAATCAAAACCTAAAGAAGAGTGGCAATGAAAGTCAGAGGTTGATAGGCACACAAAGGCATAATATATTCAAGTATCAATACCTTGACTAATAAACCTTAAAATTCCTTGCATGTTCGCATTAAACTTATTTAATTTGGTCTTACTCTATTTTATTTTCAAAAAAAATTTGCTGCACTTTTCGGCCCTTGCTAGAAAATAGCCCTACCTGCAACTGCCAATATAATATAAGTTTAGATTAAGCCAAAGTAAGGTCATTATGTATCTAACTCCATTAAAAGTGATCAACCAAGCTGCAATATGCGGAATCCATTTGGCCATCTATTTTGGGATGACGAGAACTAAATTCGAGGGTTGTGTTATATCTCCTCTAAAATGTTTGCTAAAAATTGTTATTGAACTTACCAGAGCAACTACGGATTACTATCTTAGAATTGCCATCTAATTCAAGAATTATATTGAAAATTATTAGTCATGAAGGGCACATTACTCCACTGCTTCAGGTGCTCAATTCATTACTCTGTTTCAGCTACAGTTGATACACCTGATACGCTACTGATACATCATTACAATTGCTGACATGGGCTGCTGCAAGGTGCTGGAGCCAAGCTGGAGCTGATGCGGACAAGAAGAAAGCCAACTAACAACTGAATTCTGTTAGTTGGTTAGGATAACTGAATTTAGTTGGTAGGTTTCTATCATCTATGTACAGTAGCCGGGCCCTGTTTATAAATAGATAACCAATGCATGTAATGTTTAACTTTTGGAGAAATGAAAGAAGAGTTCCTCCATTCATCATCTTCCTTCTTGTATTCAGAAATCCTCCTTCTTGATATACCTTCTTTCTCCTTCTATCTTCCCTGTTTGGGAGTTCATTTTTGATATGGTATCAGAGCAAGTTTCAATGGCTAACGCTGCAGCTGACTCTTTTCACTCATCTTCTTCTCCAAGCTTATCAGATGATCAATCAAACCCGTACTTCTTGCACCATGGAGACAATCCAGGTACCATTTTTGTCTCACAAACACTCACCGGGGAAAATTACTCAAGCTGGTGCAGATCAATGAAAATGGCTTTAAGTAATAAAATAGCATTTGTTGATGGATCACTTCCCAGACCAGACCCATCCAATCCATTACTCTCGGTATGGATTCGATGTAATAACATGGTCACTTCATGGATCCTCAACTCAATCTCAAAGGAGCTAGCTGATAGTGTTTTATACATCAATTCGGCTAGAGAAATCTGGAATGATCTACAGGAAAGGTTCTCATAGGGCAATGGACCCAGAATCTTTCAAATTCAAAAATCCATTGCTTCTTCATCCCAAGATCAATCCAGTGTTAGCGCATACTTCACCAAACTTGAGGGTCTTTGGGAGGAGCTATGGAATTATAGACCAAATCCCATCTGTTTTTGTGGAGCAATGAAACAGTTAATAAAGTATCAAAACCAAGAATGCACGATGCAATTCCTAATGGGATTAAATAATAGTTACTCATAAATTCGGGGTCAGATTCTCTTGATAGACCCTCCTCCCTCCATTAACAAGGTATTCTCACTTGTACTACAAGAAGAAAAGCAAAGAGAGATCACATCTCCTGTTAATCCAAACATGAATACAACAACATTTTTTAGCAGAACAAATTATGACAACGATCTATCGATTCCTGCCAAATATGGAGTTGGAGCAAATCAATTTCAAAGGAGGGAACGACCTGTGTGCAGTCATTGTGGGGCGACTGGACACACAAAAGGAAGATGCTACAAGTTACATAGATATCCTCGAGGGTATAAATCAAAGAACAAAGGATCTCAAATCACTGTGAATCAAGCGTCATCTCAGACTGGATCAAAGCAGTTCACTGATGCTCCACAACTTTCTTTCAAAGTAGAACAATGTCAGCAATTACTAGCACTGATCAGCCCTTCATCTTCATCAGATGCTGGTCATAGTAACAGTTCCACAACTTCCCAAAATCGTGGATTTGCTTCACCTGTCTCATCATCTAATGCCTCTAAAGTAGAAACTTCAAGGCTCAATATAGCAGGTACATCCCCTCATTTTTTAGCTTTTGCTTCCGTTACATATACTGAACAATGGATAACGACACTGGTGCAACGGATCATATGGTACATTCAACTTCTATGCTAACAGCAATTACCTCTATAGTTTCCACATTTGTTAAGCTTCCAAATGGAGTCTCCGTTCCTGTAACACATACAGGAATTGTGAAGATTTCAAAGCACATCACTCTCACCAACGTTTTGGTTATTCCTTCATTTTCTTTCAACTTGATTTCAGCCAGCTCTTTACTTAAACAGACGCCATGCTGTTTAATCCTCCCATTTGATTACTTGTTCATTCAGGACCTATGCACCTGGACAACGATTGGTTTGGCTAAGGAGAAGGGTGGCTTGTACTACATAGTTCAAGATCATGAGTCAAACAAAAGTAAAGCTTGTAAACCATCTGTCCATGCAGTTTCTGCCCAATTGTGGCATTGCCGACTAGGACATCCATCTTTGTCTAGAATGCAGCTTTTGCATGGTTCCATCCCTGATGTAGCAAGCTTCAAATTACAACATTGTACTGTTTGTCCATTGGCTAAACAACATAGGCTATCCTTTCCTGTTTCATTCAATAAAACCAGGTTCCCTTTTGAACTTGTTCACTGTGACGTGTGGGGGCCTTTTGTAATTCCATCATATGACGGCTCTTGTTACTTCTTGACCATAGTTGATGATTTTAGTAGGTCGACTTGGGTCTTCTTAATGAACTCAAAGTCACAAACACAGTTCCTCATACAATCATTTTTTAACCTTGTAAAGAATCAATTCGGTACCAATATCAAAGCTGTACGCACTGATAATGGTACAGAATTTAACCTTCAACAATTTTTTGCTACAAAAGGAGTTATACACCAACACTCATGCGTCGAAACTCCCCAGCAAAATGCGTCAAATCTTCCCGTGCTGAACCTGCTGTTTTTCTTGGCTATCCTTACGGAATGAAAGGTTATAAAGTGTACAATTTGCAATCCAAGTCCATTTCTATCTCTTGGAACGTTGTCTTCCATGAGCATATTTCCCCATTCAAGCAACTTCCTTCCTTAACTTCCGAATATACAGATTACCATTGTGTAATTCTGAATGCTGTCTCTGATGTGTACTCCTCTTCAGATTCCAGTTACACACTCCTACTTCATCCATTCCATCTAATTGCAATTCCCCTCTTCAATATCTTTCAGAACCTTCTCCACATTCAATAGAACCTCCCTTATATTCACAACCTATATCTGAGCCAACTGTTCAGCCTGTTAGAAGGTCAACTAGGAACAAAAGATGACCTCTTTATCTTGAACAATATCATTGTCAACTAGCCACCAATCCCTCTGCTCCCCAATCAAAATCCATGGTGACTGGTACTGAGTGTGATATCGCCCTCTTCCTTGACTACAGTAAGCTCTCTCTATCTCATAAATCCTTCACTTTAGCTGTTAGCAATGAAGTTGAACCCACCTCATACAAACAAGCTATTCAGTGTCCTGAATGGAGGGAAGCAATGGTAAAAGAGATAGCTACTCTTGAAGAGAATAATACTTGGACTGTTACGGATCTACCATTCGGCAAGGAAGCCATTGATTGCAAATGGTGCTACAAAATAAAATTCAATTCTGATGGCACTGTGGAACGTAGGAAAGCTCGTTTAGTTGCTAAGGGATACACTCAACGAGAAGGCTTCGATTACTTTGAAACGTTTTCACCAGTGGCAAAGTTGGCATCCATCAGAATTTTACTTGTAGTAGCAGCTGTAAACAAATGGCACATCCATCAGCTAGATGTGAATAATGCCTTTCTTCATAGTGATCTAAATGAAGAGATCTACATGAAGATTCCTCCCGATTTTGCTGGTAAGGAGGAGTCCAAGGTCTGCGGATTAAATAAGTCCCTCTATGGTCTGAAACAAGCCTCCAGGTAATGGTTTTTCAAACTATCTCAATTTCTGTTGGACACTGGGTTCATAGAGTCTAAGGCAGATTATCCCCTCTTTACAAAGCAATCTGATTCATCATTCATAGCTCTCTTGGTAAACGTTGACGATATCATATTGGCTAGTAATGATCTTGCTGCAATTGAAGATTTGAAGACTGCTATAGATTGAAGATTCAAAATCAAAGACTTGGGCAAGCTCAAGTATTTTTTGGGAATTGAAGTTGCAAGATCAAGTGAAGGTATTTTCTTATGTCAACGTAAATTCACACTTGACATACTTTCAGAAACTGGTTTTCTTGGTGCCAAACCAGGTAAAACTCCCATTGAGCAGAATTTAAATTTGGTTAGATTCAAACTCACCTCTTGCTGATCCTAGTGTTTAGGACGCCTTATTGGAAAGCTTTTGTATCTTACCATCACAAGGCTTAATCTCTCTTATTGTTTACAAGTCCTCAGCCAGTTTATGGACAAACCACAACAGCCCCATCTTGATGCTGCTCACCGGGTGCTGAGGTACCTCACTGGCCAAGGTTTATTTTTTCCGTCATCCTCTCAACTGAATATCAAAGCATATTCAGATTCTGATTGGGCTGGATGCCCAAAAACAAGACGGTCTCTCACGGGATATTGTGTGTTCCTTGGTGACTCATTAATCTCGTGAAAGTCTAAAAAACAACCAACTATCTCGAGGTCCTCAGCAGAGGCAGAATACCGGGCAATGGCAGCTACATGTTGTGAAGTAACTTGGGTTAAATACATTTTGGCTGATCTCCAAGTTCTGCACCATCAACCAGCTCTACTTTTTGTGATAATCAATAATCAAGCAGCTTTGGCTATAGCTGCTAACCCTGTATACTATGAGAGGACAAAGCACATTGAACTGGACTGCCACCTAATTCGAGAGAAGATTCAATCCGGACTCATTCACACTTTGCATGTTCGTTCCCAATTTCAGTTGGCAGACATTCTTACCAAGTCTCTCAGCTCCGCTCAGTTCTATTCCCTTCTATCCAAGATGAGCATTCATAATATTTACTGCTCCTCTTGAGGGGAGTATTGAAAACCATTAGTCATGAAGGGCACATTACTCCACTGCTCCAGGTGCTAAGTTCATTACTCTGTTTCAGCTACAGTTGATATACCTGATACGCCATTGATACATCATTACAATTGCTGACGTGGGCTGCAGCAAGGAGCTGGAGCCAAGCTGGAGCTGATGTGGACAAGAAGGAAGCCAACTAACAACTGAATTCTGTTAGTTGGTTAGGATAACTGAATTTAATTGGTAGGTTTCCATCATCTGTGTACAGTAGCCGGGCCCTATTTATAAATAGAGAACCAATGCATGTAATGTTTAACTTTTGGAGAAATGAAAGAAGAGTTCCTCCGCTCATCATCTTTCTTCTTCTATTCAGAAATCCTTCTTCTTGATATACCTTCTTTCTCCTTCTATCTTCCCTGTTTGGGAGTTCATTTTTGATAAATTACCTAAAAGAAATGGATGACCCCACAAAATACTTGCATGGCACCACCATGTGCTTGATGGCACTGCAAGATCAAGTACACTATGGAAGCAAGTTTTTGTGATAAAGAAGGGTTGTGGATGTAGGACTTGTGGTGCCTACAGACGAGGAATTAATATTCTAAGTACAGTGCTCAGGTACCAGCAGAACTCTTCAAGTCCTCAGCTTGGAGCAGATAAGATGATTGAAATCTGATATTTTTATTAGTCTAATATGCTCAAAATAAAAAGACGCACGCTAAGAAGAAAATTGGAAGAAAAATTTTAAGATAACTAACAGCTTTGCCATGCTACTGAAGGTCTTCATCAACATCTGAAATCAACCAAGATTTTCGAAGATTATTCCTGACTACATGGAATCTATCAGTTCATTACTGAATGTTGCTCGGATACAACTAGGGCCATTTCTGAATTTATCAAAAACATGAAAAATCTGCCATGCAGAAGGAAACATTAAATGTCCACTTAAGAGAAGAAATTTCATCTGATTTGAGTACAACAGCGAAGGATTCCTCTTTAAAGTTTTCATTCTGTCTGACATGAGTACAATAAAAGGGTAAAAACAGTGTAGGGTTCCTCTTTAAACCCTCGGGACTAGTTCATATAAAATTATTATTGCTTAGGTCTTCTATGACTCAATAATAATCAGAAACATAAATGAATATACTTTTTCCACGCCTAATAGGACTTGTTAGTTGATCAATATTAATTTAAAAGAGAAAGAATAATAGATTCAAAGTAGCATAAATTTGTTATTGGGTCGAACTAGCCATGAAATGGCAGAACCATATTCATCAGCAAGTTTGCTAATAACTTTTGACACGGCAACTCTTACAACCATTTTGGCTATATCTTCCTCATTCAGACTCCCATTCATATGATTTAAGATGTGTTGGAAAGCTCTAAATCATACTCGATACGACTGAAATATTCTCAAAACAAAATTCTTTACATTTTTCATTAAAGCTTCAAGATGCTATTAGGTGCGACACATTCTCTTATAATTAACACTGAAAAACCTAAGCTCACCAAGTATAACCACATGTTCTGCCACCAATAACAAGGTCGATCGCCTTAATATGTTCCAACCCCCAGGCACGGTCCTTCAACTTATTTTTTTTACATATCTCTTGATGCTGCCGCAACTTTTCTTTGAGCTTCAACAGCTCTTTTTGGCTTTTCTAGTCTCCTCAGGGCCTCTTAATTTTGACAAACTTTAACACAAGGCGGATCATACTATCATGTCATAGGAATGAATCACGAGATAGGCATCTCCACATTCCACATCAAAAGCATCCAACATTTTGCTGCAAGATAGAACCCGTCATTTTAAAAAATATAGATTGCAACCATCGTGATTAAGTGTTTGCGCTTTCAAACATAAGTTACGTTGAAGACAAGCCTAGGTTTGCATCCTCTGAAGGGACTTTTCAGCACAAGCTGAAAATTTGTAATAACAAGCTCTTTTTGCACACTTCTGGTAGAATGACAAGACCTACTTCATTTGACCAACATCATGATGCATGCAAGAGCCATAAAAGTTTTATTATCGAAGAGAAGGATGTTGTCTCCTCCAAAATTTACCATCAGATTCCCCACCATGTGCCTTTTTCACATATTAATAAACATTCTTGGAGAGAACTTTCCTCATTGAACCAAAGATTCTTCAAACCAATTTGCCTTTAATTTATATATTGATCTTAGAAACCTAATCACTCATTGATACATTTTTCGTTCCTTTCATTTCTTCTTGGCTGCTCGGACTATAGTAGGTATCAGGTTTGATGCTTTAGGTACTAACTCTATGGCTTTGAACCAAAATGGTTTCAGTTCCAACCAACCTAGAGTCTGATAAACAAAATCATGTGACCCAAACAAACCGGGCTGTCAAATGTCACATTTCTTATGCTTTTGATAAAATTTTTGTTCTTTATAAGCTTGGATGCATAGGTGGAGATACTTCATATGCTCTTTTGAGTCCTCCTCATCAATTACATTATTGTCACGACTAGTCATCCATCATAAGTGACATCTCTTATTCAAAGTACACTTTTAATAAACATATATATGGAGTTCAATTAAGATTTAGTGATATCTATTTTTGAGGTCAATCTAAGAAAAGGTCATAGTATTATGGAGTTGGTCAAGTATATCATTGAGCTAAGCCATATGCAATCAATATTTGATATTTATGTTAACAATTGTCATTGCAAAGGATAAGGACTCCTCTAATGTTTTGTATCTTAAAGAGTTGGCTAAGACAACTCTTATCGTAAGAACTCAAATATACTAACTACCATGATAGAATATCTTAGAAGAGGGGCTGAGATGAGATTTCACAACTCTAATTTTCTTTCTCGTGATATCAGAGCCCCGCTGGCGGCCGTCGTCTTTCTCTACGCCGAGATATTATCTCCTAAGAGTCGAGTAGGATCACCATTCTCATTTCCTCACTGAAAACCACTTCCATTTCTTATTTGTCTTTTCCAAACTCTGGCTGCCCGAACCCACTCCTTTTCCCATTGAAGCTCACTTCATCCTTCTTTCTCTAAACACCAGCCATCCAATCTACTCTTTAGAGCTAATCCACCCATATCTCCTTCCCATCGCTCAGCTCCACATTTACTTCATCTACATCCCCTATATAAGCCTCTCCTCCTTTGGATGTCATTCCTACTGTAAAGTTCTCGAGTGGAGAAAGAGAGATGAAGAAAATCCAAGTAGAACGACTTTGGAGAAAAAAATAGAGCAGCTGAAAAGGAGGCTGCTAAACTTTCTTATATCTTCTTCTTGCTTTCTTCTTACATAGTAATTATATCTACAAATGATCTGTAACTGAATGAATAGTAGATCAAATAACTGATTAACTGATTAACTGACTAACAGACTAACTAACAACTGAATTCAGTTTAGCTTCAGTTAAGCTTCAACTATTTCAATTGTAACTGTAATACAAGGTAATGTGTCTAAATGTTAACAACACTCCTCAAGATGGAGTGTGTAAATTGTGAACACCTATCTTTCCAAGTACAGTGTGAAATCTAGTAGCTCCAATTGTTTTAGTCAGTAAATCAGCAAGTTGTCTGGTGCTGGACACATGTAGGGTTCGAACCATCCCTGATTGAATTTTATCTCTTACAATATGACAATCTATTTCTATGTGTTTAGTTCTCTTATGAAATACTGGATTAGCTGCAATGTGTAAAGCTGCCTTATTGTCACAAAATAAGAGAGCTTCTTTCAAATGTGGAACATTCAAATCGCCAAGAAGACTTCTTAACCAAGTGAGTTCACAACAAGTTGAAGCTATGGAACGATACTCTGCCTCTGCCAAAGACCTTGACACAGTATGTTGTTTATTTAATTTCCATGACGCAAGTGAGTTTTCAAAAAGATGCAGAAATCTGTAACTGAACGTCGAGTATCGGAGCATGCTGCCCAATCTGCATCACAAAAAGCTTTTAGCTGCAATTCAGAAGCGGAAGAGAAGAATAATCCTTGTCCTGGTGTGGCCTTGAGATATCTTAGAACATGATAAGCACCATCTAGATGAGGTTGCTTTGGAGAATCCAAAAATTGACTCAGAACTTGTACAGAATATGTCAAATCAGGCCTGGTTATGGTGAGGTAAAGTAATCGTCCTACATGTCTTCTATAAACTGTAGGATCAGCAATAGGATTACCTTCATATCTGCTGAGCTTCACATTATATGCCATAGAACACTTTGCAAGCCTTGCACCAAGATACTTTGCATCTTTTAATACTTCTAGTGCATATTTCTATTGATAGATAGAGATTCCTTTTGAGCTTTTAGCTACTTCAAGACCAAGAAAGTATTTTAGAACCTCTAGGTCCATAAGTTTGAATTGCAAATCAAGAGCTCTTTTAAACTGATTGATGTAAAAAACATTATTTCCAGCAACTATTATATCATCTACATAAACCAATATGACTGTGTATGAGTAGCTATTTTTCTTTGTGAATAAGGAATAATCTGCCTTAGACTGAATGAAACCATATGAAATGATGAAAGAAGATATTTTTTCAAACCATTGTCTTGAGGCATATTTCAGTCCATATATAGACTTGTTTAGATGACATACTAGCCTTTCACCTTTCTCCCCTTGCTGCTCATAACCGAGAGAAAGAGTCATGTATACCTCTTCGTGCAAATCACCATGCAAGAATGTATTATTCACATCAAGTTGATATAAGTGCCAATTATTGATAGCTGAAACTGCTAAAAGTGTTTTAACTGTAACTAATTTTGCAACAGGAGAAAAATGTCATAATAATCCAATCCAGCTTGTTGAGTATACCCTTTAGCAACAAGCCTTGCCTTCTTCCTTTCTTTAGTCCCATCTGCTCTGAATTTTTGTGTATATACCCATTTGCAACCCACTGGTTCTTTTTCCTTAGGTAAGGGAGTGATGGTCCAAGTATGGTTATCAACCAAAGCCTGAAATTCAGCATCCATGGCTGCTGTGAGGCCCAATAGTCCCACATCGGAAAGACTCGTTTCAGAGCCTGGGCATATGAGGCGGGTGTCTCCAAATCCCGCAGACGCATTTTGGGTGGAAAACAAAATCGGAGAGGGGTGAAGGACGCTTGCATGAAGCTCCGGAACCGGACAATATCTGGCAGGAGAGCCCCGTGTTTCCCCCCTCATGTGGCCCCCACGTGGGCACTAGGTGCCTCACGTGCTCCGCGGAGGCGGGGGCGTGACATTTGGTATCAGAGCTGAGGATGGCTCTTGTCCGATGGTGGGAAGGGTGTGAGGCCCAATAGTCCCACATCGGAAAGACTCGTTTCAGAACCTGGGCATATGAGGCGGGTGTCTCCAAATCCCGCAGACGCGTTTTGGGTGGAAAACAAAACCGGGGAGGGGTGAAGGACGTCCTCGTGAAGCCCCGGAATCGGACAATATCTAGCAGGGGAGCCCCGTGTTTCCCCCCTCATGTGGCCCCCATATGGGCACTAGGTGCCTCACGTGCTCCGCGGAGGCGGGGGCGTGACAGCTGCAGTCCATTCAATTGATTGAGAAGCTTCTGCATAGTTTTTGGGAGTAGTAGCAAAAGATATAGATAGAGCAAAGCAACGATGAGAAGGGGAAAGCTTTTCATACCCCAAAAATCATGAGATATCATAGAGTTTACCTGATTCTGCACAAAACCCTGAATGTTGAATGAGTGACTGAAACTGGAGAGTATCGAATGCCAAATTGCAGTGGTATTCTTTGAGATAGGTAGGAGGACGTTTAATCCTAGAAGATCTTCTAAGTGGTTGTCTAGGTGTAGAGAAAGTTGATGGAACAAAATCAGATGAAGGAAGATGATTAGGAGTAGAAAAACATGTGTCATTGGGTGTGCCATTTGGTGTGCCACTTGATGTGCCGGCTGATTCAAAATTCTGCATATGAGGTGAGTTTGCAGTATTTGGAATGTGCAAATATGTAGAATCAGAGGAAGTTTGAGAAGGATAAGGTTCATTAGAGTTGGTGGAAGATATAGAGAAAATAGTATCATGAGTTTCATAATAGTGTCATGTTATGCTGAAAACTACTATGCTGAAATGGAAAAATTGTCTCATGAAAAACAACATCCCGGAAAATGAGTGTTGTTTTGGTTTAAATGTCAAATAGTTTGTAACCCTTCATACCATGAGGGTATCCAACAAATACACATTGCCTAGCCCTAGGATCAAATTTTGACCTGTCTTTTTAAAGTAGATGCATAACATAAACAACCAAAAACTCTCAAATGGGAATAGGAAGGTTTAGAGGAAAATAGAACTTCATAGGGAGATTTGCCTAAAAGTTTGGGAGTTGGTAATCTATTAATGAGGTATACTGCAGTCAAAACACAATCTCCCCAAAAGGTTATAGGAAGATTAGCTTGAAACCTTAATGCCCTAGCAACATTAAGGATATGTTGATGCTTCCTCTCTACTACCCTATTTTGCCGACTCTACTGGTGTTTGGGGCCCTTCACTCTTGACCTCGGTTTCCACTTCTTGATTTTATGTTATATCCGTTGACCGCTCGAGTATATTTGTTTGCCTTCGTCCTATGCACAGTAAGTCGAATCTATATCTCATTCTTCTGTAAAGCACTTAGAAAATTGTGGCATTATTAGACAACTCTTATGTCCATATACATAGGAACATAATAAGGTTTCCAAATGAAAACATCCACGCATAACTGAAATGGGTAATTACTCCTCTATTTCATTCCAAGGCACCATCAAATTTACAGGCAGGTGCATTCCTAATTAGTGTTTATCTCATCAACCGTTTGCCAACACTTTTGCATGATAAATCTCCTTTTGAAGTTTGATTTCTTCACGTCCAGATTATCCCCATCTAGTTTTTGGATGTATACGTTTTCCTAACCTATAAGATTAAACTCCTTGTGTTTTCTTAGAATATTACTCAATAATTCATGAAGGTTATTCATCTCACATCATGTACGGTTTGATGAATTAAACTTTCCCTTCACTGACATGGATAATGCTTCTTTATTGCACCTACCTTCTGTCACGCCTCCGCCTCTACGAGGCACGTGAGGCACCTAGTGCCCACGTGGGGGCCACATGAGGGGGGAACACGGAGCTTCCCTGCCAGATATTGTCCGGTTCTGGGGCTTCACGCAAGCATCCTTCACCCCTCCCCCGCCTCTGCGAGGCACGTGAGGCACCTAGTGCCCACGTGGGGGCCACATGAGGGGGGAACACGGGGCTCCCCTGCCAGGAATTTGTTAAGGAATTTGTTACCAATTCATAGAGGGTATTGATTGTTGAGTTACTCCATGCGCGATGCGATGATTGCAGCAGAAATCACACACGTGGCGTCGTTCATCTCATGAACTTGTCATGGATCGTTGAATTAAAAAAAAATCTGAATTCAATAATCCAGAAGATCTCCTTGAACCCATAAGGGAGAGGAGATTAAGATTAAAACTTGATTACAAAAACCAAAAACAAAAATCGGAAGTAAAGATCTCATCTTCACCTTTGTACGGGTAGAAGCTCGCCGCAATTTGATGATCGTTGGATAGATTCTTCTTGTAGCCGCACACGTGTCCGGCCTCTACAAGTATCCACATGAGGATCTGAAAATCAGAGAATAGGATCTCACCGAGGTGCTAGCTCCTTGTAGAGATCTCTTCTGATTATCGTAGAAGAAAGAAAGAAGAACGGCAACCAATCCTTGCTCCTTGAAGAAGAAACTCTTTCTTCTTCATCTACCTTGCTTGCGTGGAAGAGGAGAAGGAAAGAAACTTTCCTTGCTGCTGTGGAAGAGGAAGAAGGAGAGGAAGAGGCCTTAGGCATGGAGAAGGAAGAACTCCAATGATCCTTCACATGCCTCCCCTCCCTCTTTCTTATACTACACGTTTAGGGTTTAGTCCATCCTTGAATTAATGCCAAGTGTCCATGGCGCTTTGATCAACAGAATTAGAATCCTCTTCATGCTGCCCACCCTTAGATGCATGCCATGTGTCCCATGGCTAAATCCTAATCAAAATAGGAGGGGAGGCGCCATGCATGATCCTGTGCCATGTGGACTTTGGAGTCCGCATGGTGCGAACATGACTTAAGGCATATTTATCCTACAATGCCATGTGAACTTTAGAGTCCGTATGGTGTGAACACGACTTAAGGCATATTTTTAAGAATATATCTTGATCTCATCAAGGTTGGCCCAATCATGAGCCCAACCCAATTTAATTTGGCTCATCAAATCAACCCAATTGAAATCCAATTGCAATCAATTCCACTCAATTCTTCTTTCTTTAACTCACTAACACTTAGTGGGTTCATTCAATCACTAACCAATTGTGACAATCTGACTAATCAAATTTTCTAATGTGTGTGCCTCCGTAGGTTCTATACTGTCTGGTAGTGAGATATATTGAGATGGAGATCTCAATATCACTGAAACTTCTTTCAATGGACTAAAATGATTTCAGTTCTATTCATCAGGATTTATCGATCATCAGATAAATGCCCGTGAGTCTCACAATCCACCAGCGACACCTAGCAGTATGTAGTGGCAATCCTGCAGAACGAAATGTATGAACCTCTACGTGCAGTTAACGTATGATACAGTCCCTCTATCATGGATCCCGACAGGACAAAGGTTATGGATAACTCGTCAAACCCCATCGTCTATCATATGCAAAATTTATTTGACTCTAGTTCGAGATTTGGAAAACTTCTTTTTCGAAATACCTGGCTAGGAATTTAATCGAACTCAGTCTCATAAATCACATAGAATCACTCCTTATCTATCAAGGTCGATAAATCCTATCTAGATGCACTCCTATTCCTATAGTGAACCTACTGCAGCCAATCTTTACGACAAAGATCCGAATAGATAGGGCTCATGTGTATGTACTCGTCAAACTACAGCAACCTCACAGTGAATAGCCAAGGCACCGCAAGTCAAAGGATCAGTCATACAACTACAGCATAAGTATGTCATTGACGAGTGGATAGACATCCATATGACTACTTGCTTTGGTCATTCTCAGTACCCTTGTTCTCTAACAAACAATTGCACAATCACTCCAGTGTTCTCACACTATGGACTCGAGACTCATCCATCTGACTAAGTGATCTGTGCACTAATCTTATCGGATCAATCACCGTCTTTGTGAAGATCCATCGATCAGAAGCATTTAGAAATTAATCACTAATGACGTATGCCTCAAATTCTCAACTCTTGAGAATATGTGTCATCATCTTATTAATTTCTTAGACGATTCATAGACAGATACAAATATGAATGAAAATAATACCCAATCTTATTAATAAATAATAAGAATCAAGTACAAATTTATGTCCCAGATTATAAATATGCGTCAGCCACATTGGCTTCCAGGGTATACTTCCAACAATCTCCCACTTGCACTAAAATCAATCAGACATGTATCTAAGCTCCATTTTCTCAAGGTGGGCTTCAGTCTTCTGCTGACTCAGCTTCTTAGTGAATGGATCTACCATGTTGTCTGTGGAGTCTACTCTCTGCACCTCTATGTACTTCTTTTCGAGGTAGTCGTGTATCAGATAAAATCGCCACTCTATGTGCTTAAACTTCTGATGAGAGCTTGGCTCCTTAGCGAATGCTATGGCGTCATTGTTATTACAGTAAAGTATTATGGCATCTGATGACATGACACCTAGCTTTTCGACCAACTTCTTATACCAGAATGCTTCTTTTGCAGCTTCTGATGCGGCAATATACTTGGCTTCCATGGTAGAATTTGCAATAATCAGTTATTTGGAACTCTTTCAATTTACCGATCCTCCATTACATAAGAATACATATCCTGATATAGACTTTCTATCATTAGGGTAAAATCTGAATCAGTGTATCCTTCTATTTTTAACTCAGATCCTTCCCTAAAAATCAAAAACATATTCTTAATCCTTCTCAAGTACTTAAGAATATTTTTCACAGCTATCCAGTGCTTCTCGTCTGGATTCGACTGATATCTGCTCGTGACACTCACAGCATGTACTATATCAGGTCGAGTATACAGCATGGATAACATGAGGCTCCCTATAGCCGAAGTATAAGAAATCTTGCTCATGCACTGAATCTCTTCAGATGTGTTGGGGCACATCTTCTTGGAGAGATTTATCCCATGCCTAAGGGGTAACAATCCCCTCTTAGAATTTTCCATGCCAAACCTCTTCAGCACTTCCTCTATGTACAATCTCTGTGATAGTTCAAGTATCCTCTTAGATCTATCTTTATAGATCTTAATCTCCAAAATATAGGATGCTTCTCCTAGGCCTTTTATGGAGAACTCCTTAGACAACTATAACTTGACCGATGTGAGCATAGAAATATCATTCCCAATCAGGAGAATATCATCAATGTATAATACGAGAAACACTATAGCCCTTCCACTGACCTTCTTGTACACACATGGTTCCTCTTTGATCTTGATGAAATCAAATAATTTGATTACATCATTGAAATGAGTATTCTAACTTTGAGATGCTTGTTTTAGTCCGTAGATGAATTTTTGCAGCTTGCATACCTTGTAATCACCATCACTGAAAGTAAAACCCAGAGGCTGCTCCATATAGATATATTTTTCAAGATATCCATTAAGAAATACAATTTTTACATCCATCTGCCATATCTCATAATCATAATAAGCTGCAATAGCAAGCAACGTTCGAATGGGCTTTAGCATAGCTACTGGTGAAAAAGTTTCCTAATAGTCAATGCCTTCGCGTTGATTATAATTTTTTGCTACCAACCTTACTTTATAGGTCTCTACTTTGCCATCCGAACTTAATTTTCTTTTGTAAATCCATTTACACCCAATAGGTACTATACCTTCAGGTGGATCTACTAAGGTCCAGACTTGGTTGGAATGCATGGAGTCTATCTCTGACTTCATTGCTTCCATCCATCTCTCGAAGTCGATGTCTACCATCGCTTCGTTGTAGGTCTTGGGATCATCACCATATTCCCTTTCTCCCATGAGGAATACTTTCTCTATATCCTCTATAAGTATACCTAAGTATCTTTCAAGAGGACAGAAGATCCTACTAGATCTACGAAGTGGATGAGGTTCTTCATGTATTGGCTCAATGTGAATAGGTTCACTAGGCTCAATTACTCGTTGCTCTTCAGAGACTTTCTCTTCGAGCTCAATATTCCTCCTACTTCCTTTATCAAGGATAAGCTATTTTTTCAAGAAAATATCATGCGGCTCACAAACACTTTATAATCCTCTGGGATGTGAAAATTATATTCTAATGACTTCTTAGGATATCCAATGAAATGAGTACCAATTGTCCTAGCCTCTAACTTGTCCGCGTATTGTCGCTTGACTTGGGCCGGACATATCCAAATCTTGAAATAACCAAAATTTGGTTTCTTACCATGCTATATCTCATGCTGTGTGGTAGGAACGGACTTAGACGGAACTCTATTCAATATGTAAATAGCTGTAAGTAGGGCATCTCCCCACAGAAATAAGGATAAGTCAGTGAAGCTCATCATGGACTTGACCATATCCAATAGGATCTGATTCCTCCTCTCTGACACCCCGTTGAGTTGTGGCGTACCAGAAGGTGTCCATTCTAAAACTATACCATTCTTTTTAAGATAATCGCAAAACTCTCCACTAAGGTATTCACCTCCTCGATCTAATCGAAGAACCTTAATGAGTTTTTCTATCTGTTTTTCTATTTCATATCTGAATTCTTTGAACTTTTCAAATGCTTCATATGTTTGTCTCATAAGATAGACAAAATCATACCATAAGAAATCATCGATAAAAGTAATAAAGTAGAAAAAGTGACCCCTAGCCTGCACATCGAATGGGCCATACACATCAGTGTGTACTAGGGCAAGTATCTCAGTGGACCTCTCCCCATGTCCCACAAAGGATAATTTGGCCATCTTTTTTTGAAGGCATGATTCATAAATCGAATATGACTCAGAAGTCAATGAGCCCAAAAGCGCATGTTTATCCAATTTGTTAATTATGTTTTCTCCTATATGACCAAATTTGAGGTGCCACAAATACCTTTGATTTATCTCATCTATGGATCTTTTAGATCCTATGGTACTCACTGTTTGTTCAGATACATTCACTGATACATCTATATGTAAGTGATAGAGACTGTCAACTATGAAACCACGTGCAACCAATTTATTTTTCAAATAAATAGAACAGTAATGTTTTTTGAAATTGAATTCAAAATATTTTTGTGCTAAATAGGATACAGAAATCAAATTTCTGCTAGCAGCAAGTACAAAATAACAGTCCCTAAGTATCAAACTAAATTCTGACGGTAATCGCAGAGGATAGGTGCCCACAGCAACAACAGCAACTCTTGCTCCATTACTAACCCACAGGATTACCGCACCTTCCGTAAGCCTCCTACTTTTATTTAGACCATGCATGGTAGTGCACAAGTGAGCACTATAACTAGGATCTATAATCCAACTGAAAGTAGAAGAAACCGTTAGATTAGTTTCAATAATAAGCAGATCTAACATACCTTCAGAAGACGTATCTTCCTTATTGCTCTTTATACTCCCCATGTAAATGGGACAGTTCTTCTTCCAATGGCCGTCTTCGTTGTAATGGAAACACTTTTCCTTGGGTTTGGCCTTTTTCTTAGGAACTTCTTTCTTTGGCTTTTTCTTGGTCTTCTGCTTTTTTGCATGCTTCTTTTTTTTCCAGTAGACTTTCTCTTGAAAGTAGAAGCCACCTCGACAGCGAGAATTGTGCCCCTTGAACTTTTTAAGGCTCCCTCAGTTGTTACCAATATGTTTAGCCATTCAAGTTTAATGCATTCAATTTTATTCATATGGTAGTTTACAATAAATATTTGATATGAAGATGGCAAGGATTGCAGAATCAAATTTGTTTGCAGATCCTTGTGCATGGTCATGCCGAGCTTTTCAATCTCCTCAAGATCCTTAATCATGGTCAAACCATGGTCATAGACAGACTGCCCCTTGCGCATCTTGGCTTTGAAGAGCTTTTTGGACACTTTAAACCTTGCTGTGCGACTCTGTTCACCATACAACTCGTGTAGATGATCTTAACATGTCCTTGGTGGTCTTCATGCTTTCATGCTGGCATTGCAATTCGTTGGACATGGATGTCAGAATATAGTACCTAACTTTATTGTCATCATCCAACCATTTAGTATTCGTCTCACGCTGGTCATTAGTTGGACGGACTGGTAACACAGGAAGTTCATGGTCAAGAACATAAACTATCTTTTTGCAACTTAAGACAATCTTCAAGTTGCAGAGCCAATCTTTGTAATTAGGCCCGATCAATCTGTTGCTTTCTAGAATTCGAGTTAATGGGTTGGAAGCAGCCATTACTATCTACAGAAAGTAAAGATTCTAATTAGAATTTTGTACTTGATATTAATTTATTTTTAGGATCTTTTAAAAACAAGTAGAAACAATTCCTTCCACTATTTTTTTGGATCTCTCACACTCTCCTAGTAGAGATACGAAAATCTGCGACACATAAACGATGAGTGTACAACTCTTGGTACAATACTTCACCTAACAGTTATTGGCGACACATAAACGATGAGTGTACAACTCTTTGTACAATACTTCATAAGCAAATTACAGCCAACCGATCTCTAAGTGATAAGGACCTCACCTAACAGTTATTGGCATCGTTCCTTAGTTAAGTCAGACCCACCATATTTTCTACAGAAGTAAAGTCATTATTAGATCCTCACCTAACAGTTATTGGGCCCAATCCCATCTTTACCCCACAACATCTCATATCTATATAGAGGTCTCGTCCCTTGATGCAACTTACCCACTATATCCAGCCGAGACAAATCAACGCCGAAAAAATCTTAGCAGCTCTACTACGGTGGAAGAGATCATTAGACTTAATGTTGAATAATCTAGTCTTAATGATTCCAACTTTGAGCTTTCCATAAAAGGTAATCGATCAATTGGCCAGGTAAGTAGGTGGAAGGCTCTCCTTACTCAGAGAGTAAGATCCTAATTAAATAACCATATTTAATGATTTTCTAGATACTAATTAAATCAATTAATCAAATATGGCTAGCTCAATGTATCGTTCACTCTCGACTTATTGAAGAGGTTTTAGGTCTAATGGGTTTACATCTAATATAAATAATCTACCCCACTCAGCTCACATTCGCATCTCATACAAATAAGGCACATTGCAGGCAGATATCAATTATTGGTAAAGCAATAAATAAAAGCAATAATTAAACTGGTGATGATCATGAAACTGGTTTGGGCTATATTATAAACACATGTACATCAATCGGTTAACTCGTCTTCAATTCTTGATTCGATCCTGAGCACCCTTGATTCGATCCTGATCAACACCTTGATCTATCGTCATCATCCGCTCAGATTGTGCCACGCATCTCATGCTTGTACTTCGATCAACTATTGACGTACATCACATCACAGATTACAACCCATAAATAATAATAAAATTACAACTCTTTTATGAAACACGCAGGTCCGTCAAATACATCAAATAAGATGCGTCCAGGCATCTAAAATTTAAAGATTACATGATATTACAAACATCCCAGGTCTTTACAATTTGATACTAAAAAGGGTTCGATCCATTGATCATCACCGCATACATCTCCTGCATAAAAGTTTCATATCTGTATTTTTAATTCATAATTCTATGCTCTGAAATTTGGATCATACAATACTTGAATTTAAACATTGCAATCTCATTGCAATTCTAAAAACAATATTGCAAGATCAAAGAAAATAAAATCTGCATGCTGAAAATTTCAGCAATCTGAAATTTCAGCGTGCAGAAAATTTCAGCAATCATTAAAATTAAAAATCAGATCTAATTATGACTTAATCAAACTTTTAAATCTTAATCATGCTCTCAAAATGTGACTCTGATACCACTGTTGAGTTACCCCATGCGCGATGTGACGATCGCAGCGGAAATCACGCACAGAGCGTCGTTCATCTCATGAACTTGCCACGGATCGTTGAATTCAAAAAAATTTCAGGATTCAATAATTCAGAAGATCTCCTTAAATCCTTAAGGGAGAGAAAATTAAGATTAAAACTTGATTACAAAAACCAAAAACAAAAATAAGTAAACATCTCATCTTCACCTTTGTACGGGTAGAAGCTCGCCGCAATTTGATGATCGTTGTATAGGTTCTCCTTGTAGCCGCACACGTGTTCGGCCTCTACAAGTATCCACACGAGGATCTGAAAATCAGAGAATAGGATCTCATCGGGGTGCTAGCTCCTTGTAGAGATCTCTCCTGATTGTTGTAGAAGAAAGGAAGAAGAACAACGACTAATCCTTGCTCCTTGAAGAAGAAACTCTTTCTTTTTCTTCTACCTTGCTTGCTTGCAATGAAAGAGGAGAAGGAAAGGAACTTTCCTTGCTGCCGTGGAAGAGGAGGAAGGAGAGGAAGAGGCCTTAAGCGTGGAGGAGGAAGAGCTCCAATGATCCTTCACACGCCTCCCCTCCCTCCTTCTTATACTACGCGTTTAGGGTTTAGTTCATCCTTGGATTAATGCCAAGTGTCCATGGCGCCTTGATCAAGAGGATTATAATCCTCTTCATGCCGCCCACCCTTGGATGCATGCCATGTGTCCCGTGGCTAAATCCTAATCAAATTAGGAGGAGGGGAGGCGCCATGCATGATCCTGTGCTATGTGGATTTTAGAGTCCGCATGGTGTGAACATGTCTTAATGCATATTTCCAAGAATATACCTTGATCTCATCAAGGTTGACCCAATTATGAGCCCAACTCAATTTGAGTCGAACCCAATTTGATTTGGCTCATCAAATCAGCCCAATTGCAATCCAATTACAATCAATTTCACTCAATTCTTCTTCCTTTAACTCACTAGTACTTAGTGGGTTAATTCAATCACCAATCATATTGATAATTGACACCAATTGTGATTCTAAATCACAATTATGATAATCTGACTAATCAAATTCTCTAATGTGTGTAACTTCATAGGTTCTATACTGTCTGGTAGTGAGATATATTGAGATCCTCATCTCAATAGCACTGAAATTTCTTTCGGTGAACTAAAATGATTTCAGTTCCACTCATTAGGATTTATCGATCATTAGATAAATGCCCGTGAGTCTCACAATCCACCAGTGACACCTAACAGTATGTAGTGGCAACCCAGCAGAACGGAATGTATGAACCTCTACGTGCAGTTAGCGTACGATACAGTCCCTCTTTTATGGATCCCGACAGGACAAAGGCTATGGGTAACTCGTCAAACTCCATCGTCTGTCATATGCAAAATTTATTTCACTCTAGTTCGAGATTTGAAAAACTTCTTTTCCAAAATACTTGGTCAGAAATTTAATCGAACTCAGTCTCATAAATCACATAGAATCACTCCTACCTAATCTATCAAGCTCGATAGATCCTATCTAGATGCACTCCTATTCTTACAGTGACCTGCTGCAATCAATCTATACTATAAGGATCCGAATGGCTAGGGCTCATGTATATGTACTCGTCAAAATATAGCAACCTCACATGAATAGCCAAGGCACCGCAGGTCAAAGGACCAGTCATACAACTGCAGCATAAGTATGTTATTGACGAGTGGATAAACATCCATGTGACTACTTGCTTTGGTCACGCTCAGTACCCTTATTCTCTAACAAACACTTGCACAATCACTCCAGTGTCCGCACATTATGGACTTGAGACTCATCCATCTGACTAAGTGATCTATGCACTAATTTCATCGGATCGATCACTATTCTCGTGAAGATCCATCGATCAGGAGTATTTAGGAATTAATCATTAATGACACATGCTTCAAATTCTCAACTCTTGAGAATATGTGTCGTCATTTTATTAATTTCTTGGACGATTCATAGACACATACAAACATGAATAAAAATAATGCCCAATCTTATTAATAAATAATAAGGGTCAATTACAAATTTATGTCCCAAATTATAAATATACGTCAGCCACATTGGCTTATAGGGCATATTTCTAACATTGACATCAAGCTGACAGCTGGTTAGTAAATCATGATGATGATAATTATGAATGTCCATTACAACATGATCTTCTAAACCATGCTTTCCACTCATAATGGAGGTGGATCTAAGTGTGGTATATAACTAACAAGCAATTAACTTTATAAATGCAAACAACAAAGCTAAGGCAGTGCACACAAGTTTTTCCATATATTATTGTAGGTTTTAGCTTTCTACACTCCTGTCGCTACTGAAAGTGTTGTGTTGCCGGCAGAGAGTTTGGTATGGAGGGACAAAGGAGCTCGAAATAAGTATCACATGCCCATGCGCACAAGTTGGATTTTGTCAAGCTAACCTCATGAAGAACTTTCCTAAGACCTACAGACCTTGGCAGCGTACCTCCGCAAAACCAAAAAATTTGACAAAATCTCTGGTCGTGCGTGTGTTGTACAATGGAGATCTGAAAACTTGGTCATTACATTCATGAATAGGACATCCGTGCCAATGCTACAAAATATATTAATAGATTCGGTTCTTTTTCTCTCTCTTTTTTTCCTTGTTTCTTTGTGGATTTAAAGAGAATGTACAGAGATTCGAAAGCTTAAAGTAGAATACCACAAGATTGTCGGACAGGACATGGTTTCTAAGGATGGTTCTTCGTCCTGCTGAAATTTTAGCCACAGATGCCCTTCCCTTTGTGATGACAACCTTTTTCTTCTTTTTTTTTTCCCCAAGTCATGCACTGTGGAACCTGAGACCGAAGGCTTGGTCCAGTAACACTTGTACGATTCCATTACGCATCCCAAGTTTGATTTTGACTGTGCTCATGGAAGAAAGATTTCGCCCTCACCATAAGGTCGTATTATAGAATTCTAGCTAATATTTCTCACCTATGAGGTTAAAGTTAGAGAACTACTAGCCTGTGTTTTAATGGTCAGAGGACTTCCATTAGACTAACGAAATGGCTCCCATAATTTGAAGGAATGTAGGCCTTAGGTACTCGGTGGATCATCTCATAGAAGTGAAAGGCTGCACAAAGCACACAACCTTAAGCACCGGCAAATTCTCTCCCACAAGTAGAATTATTCTTTGTATTTGATACCCCTCCTGTCCAAAGTCTGGACAATTTAAACGTTATATGCAGTTCGATCCACGGGACTTGTCGTATTTGCTTTTCTGCCTTGAGAAGCTTCTTTTATTTTGCATGGCTAACACAGTTCTAGGAAGATGTTAGATTATTTTCTAGCCCCCATAATTCTTCATTAATCCTTGAAGTCAAGATCATTACCTTATCAACATTGGACTGAGAGTGGATAAGTTACTAAGAAGAGCTATACCATATACCTCGACGGAGAGACCTCTAGCTCTTAAGTCTCACCCACTCATTACTTCTTATTTCTAAATCCAAGAGATCGTTCTTTATAGACAATTAAATACCAATTGTGTGAAGCAGTGTATTTGCAAAGATCTTTAATTGCTAGTTAATAGGTTAAAAAGATTGGAATAGAATGACTCAGGATCCTATTTCTTTCTTGTTACCTACAATTGTATGATGACTTATGTAAGAGACGTCATCAGTTAAAAAATGCAAAAAAATGCTTCAACCTCATCCGGTACATTCTTCATTAATCATCATACTAGGAAGAGGTAGTATTCTCATAAGATATATTTCCGAACTGATTGTGCTACTTTTTTCACGGAATATCGTGACTATAAAATTGTAAACAAGTTACGTTAGGAAATGAAGGGCTTAACATTCTTTAGAAAACAATACAAATGTTTTGACACGAAATTTTCAAAAACCCAAAACACTTGAAAAGATCACAGACGACACTAGACATGGCAAGCCATGAACTACTTTTGAATGCCTCTGTAATCTATATCAGAAACAAGAAATGTCTTCGTAATCTTGTAACCAATATGGAGGGAAAAGAGAAGAGCTATGCAGTTCAGCTAGCATGGCAGCTCGAAAAATAAATAATTAAGCAAAGTGAAGGGAGACTAAAACAAGCATCATATGACGACACCAGCGACACACACACATATGCATGAGAATTGCATATACGCATCGGCAAGGAAAAATATAAAGCATCTGCAAAATATCAACATGATACCAAACGAAGAATAAAGTAGCAGAACTAGGCAAAATTCAGAACCTAGGTCTATCATTAGTGAGAGCAGCAAACTACCAAGGGCAGTCCAAAGGGAAGGCCAGGGAGATGCCAACCAGACAATCCCAACACTTCATGTGCCTCCATGTAGTGACACCCTGCTCCGATCCCATCAAGCCCTTCAATCCAGACGTATAAATCAGTCGGCATATTCTTCCAGATGAATGAAACCAAAAAGAATACAAAAAGAACCATGGTTGGTGGCTTGGTGCAGCCTACCATGAGCCAATAGAATATTTGGAAGGAACAAGGAGAAAAGGGAGGGAGATGACAGCCCACTGCCTTCTTTGTTACAAAGCTGCGGCGACCCCGTGAATGCTTGGCTAGTTATCTCTCATCTCTCCTCCTCCTCCTCCTTTACAGACATCTGAAGACAGACTCGGTTAAATAACAATATAAGGATCAGTATTGTCTTTTGCTACACAATTGCAAGGTAGAACAGTTATCGGTCTTCTCAATCTCCAGGAGTCGAGGGGATGGATGCAGGCTTTTAATTCAAAGATAGATGGCAAAAGATAAAGAGAAGAGCTGTGAATATTATGAGCAGCAATAATAATGTGAATAGAATAATGGTGTGTATCTGCAATGGTCGTTTCAGACACTGACCCAATAACAGGAGCAAGGGATATCTTTTGGCGGTGGCCCTGGGGAGAGCACGAACCAAGGCGTCGTTCATCGCCCAAAAGGAAGCTGCCAGGCTGCGCTCTCGTACACAACGCCATCCTCTGCAATCCCTGGTCTCGGCGTCAGGGCCCATCCCATCACACATCCCCAGATTTCCCACAGAAGCCCGCATGGCATGTGATACATCGAACGCACCCTGTTCTTGGTTATGCTCGAAATTGGATTTCCGGACGGGTTCAATCAAGAGTTTGTAGCACGTACAAAACGAGCCAATGAGTCGTTCGTCATGGGCTCACTCAAATTAAATGATATATTTATTGAGAGGCTAATGACACTTTCGGCACCCTCGCAGCTTTGGAAAACCACCCCGCCACAGAGACATGTGGGTCCCAGTTAGAGTGCCGGGGAGTACGGAGAAGTGGGTGCTTTATCGACGCTGGTTCATTATTTTGTTTTTTTAAGCATTGTATGTACAAGATTATGTGAACAGATCCCTACGTCAGTCACTGTTGTTTGATTGGACGAGAATGAAGAGTTTCCCGCTTACAGATATTGAAGTAATAAAACATTATGATGGACACGTCCGGGTGGTCCTGGGACAGGATATGGTAGGCCCCACCGCCACTGCTTGCTCCACTTGTAGATTTAGCAATATTCAGCAGGAGAAAGAAATACTTTTTGATGAAGAGAAAAGTTCGATATAATGACGGGCCAAGGGGAGATTGCTTAGCCTTAAAATGGAGCCAGAGGCCCGGAATTGAGCTGTGCAATGAAAGTAATTAGCAAGGTGGATGAGTAATTGTTCTCTTGCTTATGATTCCTAATGATTGATATCAGATGGATAACAGCATTCTCACTTTTTGTTGTTCCGCTTCTCTTGCTTGGGAAAAGAGAATGACGGAGCTAAATTAATCATTAAGATGGGCATGTTAGATGAAGAATAGACTATATTATCAAAAGAGTGTAATGCCATGAAGTCTCACTACATGTATCGCTTGACTCGGTGTTCCTTGTGGCGAAAGGAAATTGATTTGATTCACATGGTGCTGCTGCGATCCAAAAGGGGGTTGATCCATTCGTTTGGACGCCATGTCAAATTGTAAATTGAGCGGTTTCTTTCTTGTCAAAGGCATGGCGTCGAGAAGATTTCGAAATACCCTAAAGACTCGGCGTTTAACGTAGAAGAGAGAGTTACGTAATTATAACTAGCACCAACCACGTTGCCATGCAGTTCACTTCCCAAAACCAATTTTTTGCTTACATCGGCCAGATGCCTGATTTGAGAGTGAATTGAGAATACTTTCATAAATCCACCTTCACAAATGGTGTCAGTAGTCTATAAAAGGCTTCTACTTGCCTACGACCTCTGTATTTTCGTCACTCTAGTCTTATCTAACGCATGCCGAACTAAATAAATGATCTATAAATCTAGGGGGACTATCTTTCGAGATCGCCCCTGTTTGCCTTCATGGGCATGGAACCGAGAAACTTATATATAGCTGTCCCGTACAATCACTGCCATCACACAAATCACAGACAGTGATTGAAAGGCTGGACCTCTCGAATCCTGGAAACAAGTAGAAATTAACACTAAAAACAAACTACGATTTCGGTTCCGCAATAAAGAAAAAACAACTAAGACCTCTCCACTAAAATTAGGACCAGAGATATGGCCTCCTGGATTCTTGCACTTGGGCTCTCTGTGCGTGTAAAGCATGTTTCTTGAGTTTTAACCATTTTAATAAAATCTGAAAAATATGAGACATTATCAAAAAAAAACCCACAGATTTACCACTACAACTGCAGGTTTCAGACATGATAAAAATTCCTTCCCATTAGCTAATTGGGGGGCTCCAGAGTCCCGTAGAGCGGAGAGATGAAATGATGTGAGCCCGCTTGCTCAGGCTGATGCAATTGGTGCAATGTATGAAAGATTTCACTTTCGGGGGGTCCACATCAATACTACTTGAGTTTCTGGTTGATATTACCACGTTCGTCGCTGTCCTATTTAGCCAGGATTTGCAAGAAGTTAAATTTTCCAGGCTAGCGTTAATTTTTAATGGTGTTAGTAGGTTAATCACTTGGGCTCCTTTCTTTAGATGTTCCCTAAGACTTCCATCACAAGTCAAAATGCATTACAAGGCCTGCATTAACCTGTCATACTTCTTCTCTCTAATGTTATTACCAAGCCGAGTCCTGGACAGAGTCCATCCTAACAAACACATGTTCCCTTGCAAACCCATCCCATCCATCCAATTGAGTTGGCACGATACCAACATACCATTTCTGAACAGATGCATGAGAGTCTTATACCTATTTAATTCAAGGAGATACTGTAATTTTATGATGCATTTCTTCGGCAATTTGTTCGAAAGACAGGTTTGATAAATCTGCCTATCACAGTAAAGATTACCACATCTCTGCTTTCCTCAACAGTATACCATAGCAGCATCTAGCAATGACAGATGAGTTATTAATTAGTTTTACTTTATAAGAAACCATTACCGACAGACGACGGATATTTGTGCAATCATAACTAAAGCTTAATGCCGTAACTGATTTTAGGAAGGAATTTTGAAATTCTGGTATAATATTATACATGACAAAAAAAAACATTGGTGAACATGGGATAAAGGTGAACTGGATCAGGCGAGCAAGGCAGTTATTCGTTGGATAAGTTCATCTTTCTTTCCTCCTACCTTTGCCTTTTTAGTAGCCAGGAAACACTTGAGATCTGCCACGGAAAAGGAGTGCAGCGCCCCTCGCTTATGATGACTTATAACCTGAAAAGGAGCCGTTTTGTATTACAATCTGTGAAAAGCTAACAATAAATAATGTTAACAAAACTATACCTTTGCAGTTATGTCAGATTGGTCAATAGATTGCTTTGCCCTCATCCTTTTGGAGCTCACTGCTACATTTTCTCTGATGTGAAGTACAAAAGAGATGTATAACCAGACCCAAAGGAAAAGACAGTTCTACCTTGTTTTTATATTAAGGCATTTCAAATATCAATTGAACAATCAATTTTGATCAATATGCAAGAAACTAGCATACGGGATATCCTAAAGAATGCAAACAAAACCAAATGCATTGCATTAGTATTCTCTTGCAAAATTGAGCGCTCTTGCAGGCTGGGTCGACAGAATGAGCACAGGGAATATACAAATGTAGCCTTCCTCCTTTGTGATATGGCAGCTCTTTATGTATACTTCATCATGAGCAATGATCTTGAATTTATGTTCTTGTTCATATCCACCCCATGGCTACTTGGTATGCTTAACGTAATACCCTTTGATTTTAAGCATGCAACATCCCACTTCAGATCCCTATTTTTTTCATTATTTCATCCATCAAGCTTCAATTCCTGCTCCTCATACAAATTAAACACTCTATCTGTAGCAACAAAGGAAAATAGACATGAGGCAGCAAAAAATAAATTTACCGCAACCACAAAACGATACCAGGTGTTACCGTCCTGTTCTTGACGTCATTCTAATTACTATCTGTGCCTCTTATCCTGGAGCCTTAATAGCAGTTACATCTTTGATATGAAAGATTGGCTTCCAACCAGTATTTCTCTTAAGATTATTCGCATCTTCAATAGACTCCAATCCCATGCCAAGTGTGCAAGGGAACTATGATTTCAAGGTCATGAGTTGATATCAAACCATGCAATTTCACAATGGATGCCTGTGTTAAACTTTTCGTCAACAATGGCTCTCTGTTTTTCCACATAAAGAGGGCAGTAACACCTTAAACTGCTAAATAAATCTTATCTCATTGAAAAATCTTGTCAAACTTCAAAGCAACTGTTAGAAGCTCTTAAGGACAAAACAGGGCAGCAAATCACATTAGACATATACTATTGTAGCCCGTACAGATTTTATGCTGTTCTAAAATCTTAATCCATACATTCTAAGGAATCAAAAGTTCCTTGAAAATGCACCTCAAGAACAGATCTATTGGCCCCCTATCGCTCATAGCATTTGATATCCAAATAAAGGCCCTGATGGAGTTTATAAGTGGCAAAATCCTACAAGTCCATTGTGATGCATAAATATCAGATATACACCAACAAATCAAACAAAAGAGTAGAAAACTAATTGTGCTCCAATACCAATATTGCAAAAGGGTCAATCTGTTTTCATCCAACTTCAAACTATTCCACTAGTGCTGCGCGGAGTATCTTATGCCCATGCAAACAAAAAAGAAAAAAAATGCTATCTATGCAGCTATTTCATACATCATCACAATATTGGCAAGTCAGCAAACCTGAATCCTAGAAGTGCTAGGTTTTCTCTATTGTAACTTATTGTCTAGCACCTTCTTAAACCTTGTATTAGTGTTCTTCTACAGCAAATCAAGAGCAAGCATTTCCAATGGATTATCCAGTAACTTTGACAGAAAGAGTTTGTTACTTGATTATCTCAGTAAATCATGGAGAATGGAACAGATTGACAATTAATGGCTGGTTTACTAACTACTAACACTTGTTTTTTCAAAAAATAACCCCCTTCCGGTTGGTGAGTGGTACCTATATCTTACAAGTTCCATTTGGCTCATTGATAACCTAGATATAATCTCTTCTAAATCTGACATCAGTGGTTAGAAGCCCGGATAGAAATATCTCAATTAATGCCTAAGAATGTTTATAATGTGTAATAAGTTGCTGTTCTAAAAAATGACAGTACAAGGCAGCACTTTGTCCTGACACAATTCAACAAATTATAATCTCAGCATGCCTCACTTGTAATTACCTAAAAAGACGACATGTATTACTCTATGCAAAGCCTTGTCTATATGTTTAATAACATATAAAAGTTCGAAATATATTATTTAATACTGTTATTAGAGAGTTTTAATTGTAAATCAGGGAACCAAGTTGGTTCCTTGAAAAATTATCGCATAGTAAAGGTTCTTAGCTTGTAGAATATCAAGGAGCGTTTGCTACGTATATCACATTAAACGGGTCAAGCCCTATAGTTTCCCAGTCAGAAGAACTGACTTCACCACTGAAGGAAACTAAAAAGATCGACTGTGAAGAACCAGGTGCCACCAGCATTCAACAAAGGATCCAGTGATTGTAAAGGGAAGAATAAATAGTTCACAAATGATCGCAAGTATTGGAAGTAGTTGTTGAAGGCAGCAATGGAAGAATGGAGATGTATCAGAACAAATCTCAAGGTAGATGAGAGGGAAAGTACTTTCAAGGATGAGTTAACTAGGAGACAGTAGGAATGCCAGGGGAGGGGGGGGGGGGGGGGTGGAAAGTGGAGGGCATAATTGTCTCTCAAAAATAGAAGAAGAATGCTTTCACCAGTTTGAGATTTTCATCAGCAAAAGATGGCACTTTGAAATACTAGAAGTGCTAGTTCTTTTTTTTTTTCAGAGACACTCTATAAGTCTCCTTAGGATCGAGTACAATAAAGCTCAAGTTGATCAACTTGAAATTTCCCCAACAAATAAATTTGAAAGGCGTACAAACCATAAATTCTCCAACATCAATGAAATCATCATGTGACTCCTCATTTACCAAGAATCCTACCTCTTGAGTATGAATCCTACCTTGATTGGAAAAATACAAGAAAATAAAAGTAGCAGGAAACGTTGCTTTTGCATCAAAACTTAGTAGCAGGAAACTTCTACCTAGAACAATAGACCTACTTTGAAAATTAAAAAACTCGAACCCAGCACATGATTCCTGGGCACTTCCTTACTTCAAGTGTTTTCTAAGTTTCCACTTTCCTACACCCCCATCTGCTCCTTGACTTGCAATCAATTTTGGAAATTAAGCATTAAACTACAACAAAATGTCATGAAGATCCTAATGATGAAATTTAATCCATAAGATCTATCAAAACATTCCTCAACTCAAAGGTATGCATATATTGAGATGACCCTATGGATTGGCTCCTAGGAAAAATCTGGACATGTATACTATTAATTGCCAAATTATTGCTAAGAAAAAACTTCTCTATAGGAGAGGAAAGAAGTCCATTAGAATCAAAATTTGATGGACAGGTTTTCCGCCTCTTTAAATCAGCACTACGTCTTTGTGGCTGAGCCATAAGCTGATTGCTCTTCCATAATTAACAAATGCAAACTTTCAATGGGCCAAAACCCATCCATGGCCCTCTTAAATAAATCCACAAACTACATGCGTAACCAATGCCACAAGTCCCTCTCACATTTACAGTCCAACTGGTTGATAGTTTTCCTTCCCTTTCCAACCCAAGTTACTTCTAAGAAACTTCCACTTTAGCGTACCATTTCATCCATGTGACCTCCATCATTATGACAATATTGTGATTGGTGCAAGTTGCTGAATGGAGCTAGTGTCTCCAAGCTTGCCTACCCAACTAAAAACTTCAAGAAACCCCCCTTAACAGACCACCAAGTTACCCATTTTAGCCATTGTAACTTATGAAGCACCATTCCTTTCATAAGCGTCAACTATAATCTCAATCACAAGGAAGTTGGCAGTTGGCAGTTGGCAGTTGGCACCATTAAAGGTTTTCTTCATTTTACTTAAGATTCATGAGTAGATCAATATTGCTTCAAGATGACTTCACGAGGAGAGGCAAAGCAACACATGATTCGTTTACTTCAGCACCCCCAATGCCATCATAGTTCAAAATACTGAAGACAATCAAGGCAACTATAAATTAGTTTTAAGAATCTTCTTTTGCAATCCTCACTCCATAACCTTTAATTAATTTATTAAGAATGCTTGACAATCTTCAACCTAACATCAAGCCCTCAACTAATTAGTCTCCTTTTTTTGAAATGCAAAATTTAAAATGATTATGAGATAAAGAAATTAACATAACATGGTTTGTCTTGATTTCTGTTTTTAAGCAGAATAATGAGTCAAAGTAGGTTTGTCTAAGAAATATATAAATCGAGATTTGCTGTACAAGTGCATGCCACCCCATACTGAGCATACCAAATTACTACACAGTATTAGAGGTGTATCGAGTGTCAGTATGCCGAACCGACCCGTACCAACACTATAGCAACATGTTATCCATACATGTATGGAAATGGGTATAGCAAACCTTGACATAAATAAAAGAAAAGGTGCTTCCTAAATATATGAATAAGTTGCTATGTCAACTCAAGCTTTGTGCTAGTGTAGATTTGCTGAGATTAGATGGCATGTTATTACATGAGAGTGGAATTTTCTATATGGAGATTACCTAGCCTAAAGGCAGCAAAATTTCATTTAATAAGCTAAGAGTTTAACAATTTATGATTTTCAATGCTCATCATTTAACAGATTCAATTCTATTCATAACTCATTAATTTTATAAGTAGTTATGACAAATGCAAAAAATGACTTCTTTTCACAAACTTGTAGTCCTGATTTACCTAGAATGTATAAGTGCTTTAAATAAATTGTCTTTCTATTTTGAGCTTTCTTTAGTACAAACCACATCTTTAGAAGTGGACAAATCAAGCTTTTCTCAATGAATCCACATCATTTCACTGTTTGAGAAATATCAAATGTTAATAACTGATTAGAAATGGCACGAATCTTTGGTGACAAGGTGCTTCTTCAGTATAACCTCCATTATTGCAGATTCTTATGTTGTCTAGTTGAACACCAAGAGCTGAATATTAAATAAAATTTGTGTTTTACGTGAAATTTTTCCATATGTTCTTCCTTCCCCTCCCTATCCTTCCAATTACCTTTGTTACGCTCTCCTTTTATCCAATCTCCTTGGAAATCTTACCTTCTTTCAGGCTGTTTGATATCAGAGTATCATGTCTTTAGTGACATTACCCAGTGTCTGCATCTAAAACGGATATAATTCACTAAAAAGAAGAAGTTAACGATTTGCTTATACATAGATAGAATGAGGACTTAGACTTATCTTCTTTTCACTGTTCAGGGTCCTCTTTCCCAAAGCATCTTTCTGTGGGACTGTATAAAAACTTCAGGTTAAAAATTGAAATTTACATGAGCAATATAGACAAGATTGTGCATCATATTTAAGAGAGAGGTAACCTTCTCCAGGATTTGCTAAACAATTGCCATCAAGAAAAGCATCAGCCTTTTCCTTCCTTTCTGAACCTTTGGCACTCTGGAAAGGAATCTAGATTATCTTTTTCTGGAATGCTCAATGTTAACTAAGAACTAAAGAGTCATCCTTTAAATCGAGATTTCCACATCTTACAGAATGCAAACTGAACCTATCCAATTGCATTGAGATGCCATCCGCAGGTTCAAGCTGATTCTGTTTGAGTAAAAGAAAAATAATAATTAGCTCAGTCATGTAAATCACTAAGCATCTTATAGGTAGCAATGCTCTAGCAAGTGATCTGAGTCAACTGACTACTCCAGCAAATGGATAACAGCTCAAGTGAGTGCTCTTTTGATTGTGAACTCATGATTTATCCTAAGTAGTAGGGATGCTTTTGTGTTGCTTAAGTTATCGATTTGCAAAACTTTCGAGCAAGTCAACTTACTTCCTTCATGTAAGATTCACCATACATATCCTTCTCTTTAGTGAGACCTTGATCGTTTGAAATTCCTGAATTTTCCCAGACAGTAGGTTAGATAAAAAGTATAATTATAGGTGAAAAGTATAGATTCGACAGCTGTAATATATATTTACTTGGAGTTATGTCTCTGTGAATATCCTCAATTTTCTTTTTGGTAAATGAAGTTACTTGAGTATGATCTACTATGAGATCTGCAACATAAGTTTTGCAAAATTATTGGATTCCGGACATTATAATGCACTTTCCCAAAGCTCACCCACTGGGGGCAACTGGCAAGCTCTCAATTTTGTTTCAATTCTGTTTACAGTTTATAACAGACTCCACAGATGCCAAATGCCCATTATTTACCAGCTAACAAGCAGTATTTCCCAATTACTAGAAGAAGAGAAAGAATTAGGATAGGTATTACCTGAATGAATGCTTTTTGTAACAGGCAGAAACTTCATAGGTGAGTGAGATTCAATATTTGAGTTCGCGTTTGCACCATGACAGTTACCATCTGCACTATTATTGGCATTATTCTTGCTCGAAGGTACAGCATTTACCAAAATTTCAGTACTATCGAATTTTCTGCCACCAAAATTATAGCCAAAGTCTGGCTTTAGAGTGCGAAAGTCTAGCGGCCAAGACATAAAGGAAAGAGTTATGCTAATGAAAACAACATAAACTAGGGAAATGCCACTCTCTGTCTTATGTAAAAATACCTAAAGCTAACACCAGGTCTTTAGAAAAGAAATATGTTTCATTCGAAGAGTCTTCATTATGAGGACTGCTTTTATCTCTTGTGATGCAAAGCGGAAAGCTATTTGTAGCCTTGTTCCAGACAGGTAGTGTCATGCCAACACCAAGTGAATATACTTCCTGAACATCAAGAAGCAACGTGATAATCTTGAAATGTTAGAGGCATCTCCTATGTCCTATAATTGTAGATGCATTAGATGCTCAAGAGATTATAAAGTAAAAGAAAATGCATGTTTTTCTCCATTCTTCCAGCTAAAATCCAAGTCAGTAACAGTAATTCTCTCTGAAAACTAGCTTTTTTATTCCGGTACTTGTTATAAGCAAAAAGGATGCTTTCATCAATATATATATATATAAGGATGCATAACATTGTCAAAATCAGATGAAATCTCTCTCACCATAATGAGAAAATATCAGTACATAAGTTTCTCTAAAAGTACTTCAAAGAGTGTTCAACATTCCTGTACTAGGATTTGAAAAAGAAAAGTCTGGAATAGATGCAAACCAAGGAAGGTTACCTAACAATTTCTTATGGATCATGTTGGACAGGAGATTAATAATCAAACTGGAAGCGAAAGGAGACAGATATGAAAATTCTTCTTGAACAACCATAAAGACATATGGAACATACCTTAACTTTCAGTAGACCTTGATTGAAGAAATTCCAAGCTGCATTAAGGAGAAAAAAAAATCAAGCAAATATTTCATAGTAAAACCAACATAGAATATTAAAAGAACACCACCCAATTATTGATATAAAGGTTTTTCATTCATATCTGCATAAATAAAACAATTTTACATTTGTATAGAGGTAGATAATAAATGAGAACAGAATGTGCCAGACCTCCAACTTTTTTTATAAAGGACTCGAAAGATTGCACAGCCTTTGCATGTCTAATTGTTTGTGGAGTTGGAGCCAATCCTGAACCTCGGAGGATGAAAGCAGATGGGAACCTAAATTCTATACATTTAGATAAAGGATATAAAAGAATTTGCAATCTAGATGCAGCAGACAAGGAAACTTGAAATAGGCTGTGAAAATAGATATGGCTAATATATGAAAAGTGGAAAAGTGCTTGTCCTTTGAAAACCAAACAACCATTGTTTGTCCATGTGACGTCCATAAGCAAATTGAATTGCAACGAAGTAATTGCTGCACAATGCTAGACCATGCTGCAGATTGGGGATTTTGATTAAAGTTAAGTGACAATAAAGAGACATGATTATCAAAAAGTCTACTTCCATAAGGTATCCAGAAAGTGCAAAAAGATAAGCAACAAAAAAAAGAAAAAGAAAAAGAAGTTTCACATAAAAGATTATCACCTTGAATGACCAAAGCTCTTCCAGTCTTTCAAAATCTTCACCAGCAGGGAGTAGTTTGCTTATTCCTGACATCACCATAAATCCCAGTTGATGTTTTTTATATCAGGCATAGATGAAATTAGGGTGATGACACAATGGAAACATGAGGTTTTTATTTAACCTATCGCATGTCCTTCATGCAGTGAAGGAAGAATGGTGCAAGCTGTGCAGATGTTGTAGTCCTCCAAAACAATTTCCTTGCCATTGTCAAACCTTTCCAACATTTTGGAGCTAACAAAATCCGAGATCTGATATAAAGTACAATCACATATTGAAATGATGGCCTACCATCCTTTAGGGTCTATTTGGATGACTGCAGAGCCTTTCCAGTGGATAAACTCAAAATGCGTTGATGGTGGGAAAAGCGAAATGCCTTGGAATGGACTATCCTGAAAAACCAGAATGACCGATCCTATTGGAATGGTGGTTTCCGGTATCATGATATTCAGGGATTACCCATTCCTTGATTTCTCCAATTACAAGACTTTCTCCTTTCCCACCATTTACCTCCCTCTCAGTGTTGCCCATTTTGGGTTCATCCTCTAGATTACCAATGCAAGAATCCAAACAGGCACTTAATCTTAAGGGAAAACTGATAACAAAAAAAAGGAAGAAAAGATACCTCGTGTCTGCTGAATCTAAATGCATCAGGAGAAACAAGGAAGACGAAATCATCATCTATTTCTGATTGTACTTGCTGTGATTACAGAAAATAATGAAAACTGCAAAAAGTTAAACTCAGCATAATAGCCCCAAGTCAGGTGAACAAAATCAATAATCCTAATTATTATGCAGTCTTGAATAACAGTTGTGCACAAAAACCAATCATAGAGTCCTTGAATATCCAATAAATGAATTCATAAGAGAAGCAGAAGTTGAAAATTTAATCCATCACCTGTTTCCATTTAGCTTGTGGGAGGGAAATAACATCTAAAACCACTGCTTTTGTTACAGCAAACAAGCCAAGCAAGCCAAGAATCAGGCTGTTCAAGCTTGGTCATATAAGTTCAGACCAGGGCTTTTATCAAGCCAAGCTGAGCATTCCCTTATTCCTGATCCGCTTGTGTCAGGCTTAGCTTGTTCATGAGCCAAGCTCTGAAATCTGTTTGAGCTCAGCTCAATGATAATATAAATATCTCATTCAACATGTTCACTGTCTCACCCCTTCTTTAATTTGATAATAAAAAAAAAATTACCATATGCAGCGAAGGTTATCTTACTAATAAATCAAGCTCTGTTTTGGGTTTATTAGAATGTTAATAACATACCTGTATATTGAAGTCTTAGGCCCTCTTTAATTTGTGAATGAATAGGAATACGACCCACTTATTCAGCCTTATTCGGAGAAGCAACCTTTTAGGCACCAGAATAAAGCAGGTTAAATGAAGCATATTTTTAGGATTTCAGAAAAGCTGAAAACCACATATAAGTACTTATTCCACCTTAACTTGGATAAAATTATTTGACCAAAATGGTAGAAGAGTTTTATGCAGACTTATTCAGCTTTGCATCTCCATTTTCACTCCCAAAATATTCCTCCCATTCAAATAACCCAAATAAAACTTAGCTGGAATCAGAAAGTCACCTTAGGGTAAAAATATTCATTTTTTAATACCTCATAATTAAGTTGTCTACCAAATTCTATGCTTATATCTAGTAAATTCTTTTATAGTACAGGAATCAGTCTTATTAGTTATATATTTGTATCCTCAATTTATGCATGCACTAGTATCCAAGTTCTATTTTCAGATTTGATCTGCAGCATTAGCATGGCAATCTACTTATTTGCCTTTTGCTTCCATCAATTAAGTCACTGTGTAAAATATAGTAATATCCTTTTGCACTAATCAGACTCACAAACTAATTGGTTTTACATGGAAGACTCCCACCATTCTTTTTGGAACAAAATCTACCAATTTGAGGACTGTCTTCTACTCTTTTTCCATTCTGGTTCTTATTGCCATGTGAGTCATTGCCTGCTACAACATTGGTTTCTTTATCCCCCGTTTCTTCCATATTTTCTTTGATACATGATGCTAGTCTCTTGCAATGAATATATCACCATTGGTTCCAACTTTCAAGAAATGATCTAGAATGAGTTTATTTGCGTAAACAATGTCGACAAGTTCATAGCCCAGTTCCTCTGTCTTCAACCTGTCTTGGCATTCGCAAATACATGCTTATAACCCAAGAAGTATCACTACCTAAATAATTGAGGCTAAGAGGAATTAATTCAAAACCAGCGGACCTCTAGATCTCCCATTCACAACAGAACACAAAACAAGAGAAGTTTAAAAACAACCATGCATATGAGAATGATGCAGGTTTTATGCAAGCACACATGCACCATGAACATTCACCAGATAATTGAGAAATCTAAATCGTTAAGGCTGATGAAAACCAAGTCATTACCAATAGAAACCCATAACTTTGTCATATACTTATAGAAATTTCTTTTTTAGTAAAAAAAGAAAGTGTACATGCATTGAAAAAGAAAAAGTGGCAAGCAAGCGAAATTCAAGAACATAAAGGCCAGCGATGCCCAAATCAAAATGTTGTAGATTCACTACCACATTAATGGCACACAAATGACTCCTCTCCTCGCTGCAAGCAAAAGTCGAGTCCACAAAAATTTTGTCGCCGACACATCTCCAGCCGTTATCGAGCATGAAAGACTTCAAACCACACTCGACCGCTTTGGCAATCACCGAGGCTGATCTCACCTCTTCCTCCACCCCAACCTTTACCCTCGCAGCCAAATCTCACTGTCAGCCTCCTCCATCATTAAATACACTCATGCGGTCTTTCATTCCAACAATTCTCCACCTACTCTATCGTCAATTTAAAACAACGCCCCAGTTTGGGGCTTGACGATAAGCTAACGGGGAGATACGGCAGGGAACTCACACTGGAAACGGGCACGGCCTCGACGAGCGCTTTAACGACTTGAGCGACGGACTCGGATTGAGCTCTCTGCGATCAATGGATGGATTTTAGGAACGAGATAATTAGTAAAAGTTGGGATCGGGATTCCCACCTGATAGACGATGAAGATCTCTAATGATTGGGGGAGGCAAGCGAGATGCCATCGCCGGGAGAGCTTCCAGCAGAGGGTTTCGAGCTCGACGGAGAGGGAGGGCGATGGAGGAGAGGAGGGGAGGGAGATGGAGAGAGGGAGGAGGAGGAAGGGAGAGGAGGAGAGAGGGTCGTGGGGAGCGACCCGCACCAGGATCTTGTTCCGGAACATCCTTCTCCCGCTGCCTCTTGCAATGGGAACCGTCCGGCAGTCCCTTTGGCGTACGCTGTACGCGTTTCACCTCCTCTCCAGGGTCCGGGGCGGGGCGTTTCTGGAACCAGGGGAATAGATCATCGTACGAGAAGTTCTTTGTAGCACGTGGAATTGGGACTTTGGTCACTTAGGTCCGCGGGTTTTGATTGGACTCTTGGTAAGATGACGGCTGTGGTTGAGATAGAGCCATTAGGGCTGTTATAAAAAAAATTATTTACTATTTGGTAACTATATTTTTAAAGTGCTATGGCACTTTAACATATGTTTGATAAACAAACTGAAAAAATATTTTTATATGATAAAATTAGCATAAAGAACATTACATAGTATTATACAATAAAATATAATAAAACATAACATATATTAATACATAATATACGATGTAGTATAATATTATTGTAATATAAAATATTATTATTATAATATAGTAATATTGCATAGTATAGCATAATGGTAATATAATTATTAGAGTAAATTAATTTTCTATAATATAATATAATATTAAATTATTTAACATAACATATTAATATATTATGATATAATGTAATATATATTATATTTATAGTATAATACAATAATAAAGATACAAAATATTATAATTGTTAGTATTAATTAATTTCTCATAATATATCATAATATTAAATTATTTAAAATAACATATTAATGTATTATGATATAAATATTTATTCATAGAAATGTATTTATTTATTATCTTATTTATTTATTCATTCATTAATTCATTTATATAAATATTTATTTATGCATTTATTTATTTATTTATTATTTTCTTTTCTTTTGTTTTCTTTGATTTTCTTCACTTTTTTTTCTTTTCTTTTCTTTTTTTCCCTTTTCTTTTCTTTTTCTTTTTTTCTTCTCTTCTTCTCCTTCCTTCCTCTCCCCCCTTCTCCGTTCTTCTTCTCCCGCGCGGTCAGCAACGCCGGAAGGGGGCCAAGCTGCGGCGGCCACAGGAGGGGGCCGGGCTATGGTTGGCGGTGCCTGCGGCAGTCTCGGCAGCCGCGGTTGGCCCCCTGGGAAGGGTTCTCCTCCCGCGTGGTCAACGGCGCCGAAGGGGGTGCGGCACTGCAGCGGCGGGGAGAGGGAGGGGCTACGGCGCTGCAGTGGGGGGTGGGGTGGGGGCGTGGGTGGGAGAGGAACAGGCGGTGAGATGAGGTTTTGGGAAGGAAATTTATTTTTAAAATGGGAGTATTTTGGTCAAAAATAGAGCTTCCCGAAAAAGCTGAAAACAACATTTTCGGAAAGCTCTAAATTGCAGCTTCTTCCCAAAAGCTGTTTTCAGCTTTCCGCAAAAGCTGAAACAGCTTTTCGAAAATTTTATCAAACTCCATTTTTTATCTAAAAGTACTTTTGAATGGCCAGAAAGTGTTTTTTGGCCCTCCAAAAGCTCCCCCAAACATGGCCTAAGAGATGGACAGAAATCTCATGTCTTCGCCGATATCTTGAGAAGTGAGATAACGATATCGTAGCAAGTATAGCCAGATTAAAGTTATTCATTATTTTAATATTCTAATTTAAAATTAGATGATTAAAAATAATTTTAAATAGTCATTGACGACATATCGGTCGATATTTCTGGATATATTGATATAAAGAATAAAAATAATGAAATGATATCTTGAATGTATGGAACAAATGAGGGATCGAAACTGATGTAGAATGGTACATATAGGCCGAAATGAAAACCTTGTTTGTGCGAATCTTAGTGCCATGGTTGACGCTGATAGGTAATTCCCAAATCCTAAGCACACATTTGTGCTCCGCGAATCTTGATGGGTGATGGGAGTCACGGGATTGGGCGGTTGCGCACCGAGTCGAACGGGGACCGAAACAAAAGCCCCTTGAGGCCTTTCCGGAGTCCGATTCCGTGCGTCAGGAGCATCGGCTCGTTTCCACGGAAGAAGAGAGGCGCCCCTGGCCCTCTGGTTCCCATCAGAGCGCACGGCGAGAAGGCCAAGAAGCCAGAGCTCGCGATTCCGATGGCCGCCGAGACGGAGGAGGATCTGCTCCTCAAAAGCTTTCTGGCTGAGGTCAGCGAAGTCGAGAGAGACAACGAGGTCGTCAGGTCTCAATCCCACTTCTCTTTCTTGTTTTTTCTCTATATCACCACCGGTTTAGCTCAATCCGTAACTGGTACCTATTTATGGTTTTCGACTGGAAATTTTTAACGAAAGTATTGACGAAATTTTAGTTGGTGAGGGTTTGAACTTTGAAGGGAAGATATCATTCAAGGTTTTCATGGATCATATAGGAATTATATCTTCGGATTCATATTCTTTTTCAGAAATAATAATTTGGTTTCGACCGTGGAAAGTTAGGGTATCTGAGGGAGAAAGGACATGGGGTGAGAATTCTTTGATTGTTCAGTTGTTTGATAGGGAGAGAGTTAAGTCTGGTACGTTTGGAGGTGATTAGGAATTTTTTTCTTTTTCTTGCACCATGTTGAATTAAATAATTAACATTCTTTGAAACGTCAACTTTAAGAAATTTCTGGAGTTTTAGGATAGACGGTCAATTAATTAATTAACGCAAGATGAAAGGAAGCAGAAATATAGGATGAGAAAACCTGCAAATTTAGAGAATATAGGTAGGTGTTTCTATAGTATGGAGCAGCTGGACATCTTTTTCTTTTTCCAGGTTTTCCTGGAATCATGAGATAGTAGTTGGCAGCAGAATGCAGAACTAAATGAAAAATTGTTAGGATAATTGAAGACTAGCGGCCTTTATAAAGATGATAGGAAACGAGAATGCTTCCAAGAGAAAAATCAAAAGGGTAGTTAGGGAAATTTTTCATTAACAAAGAGATTTAGATAGTCACAAGACTCACAACTCAAATAACCGCAAGCAAAAGTTAATCATGCTTGAATCCCACTCGAATTTTAAGTTATATGTAAGTAATAAATTATCCATTCTAATCTTAGGTTAATTCAGCTTTACTTATTATAATTAGATTATACTAGATATGTCATTTACTTTAACTAATGTTACACTAATTGATTTACAGAAAATACAGGTATAATATGTGTGCAATATGGTAGTGCTATGGAGGGGTCATGTATGATATGAACCATTTATACATAATCTGTTATGCTCTGCCTCAATAAATTTGCAATTAAGCCCAAATACAATATGCACTTTGCAAATAATCAGTGAATTCATAGTTCATAATTTGGTGCAAAGGGATCAACAGACCCAATAGAGATGCATGATTTGGAGAATCTCAATCTGCCAATATATTTCACCAAATGTTTTTGCTTGTTGACAACCACCTTATCCTGTCAAGACGTGGCTGGCTTGGGCATAACTCTAAAGTTTTTTTCTGGAGGGTGTTTAATTATCATTATTTTGCCTTGCTATTGCATATTTTGTTCACTCTGTGAGCAACTATGAACCTCCTCAGGATACTTTCATGCTTCAAGTTGAATCCTTTTGAGCATCTCAACTTACCTTTTGATTCATCAACCAATGATGTGAAGAAGCGATATCGAAAGGTAAAATTACATATTTGAATTCGATAAGCAGATTGCCTGTCTCTTTATCTATTATTGGGAATCCTTTTGATGTTGGACCTTATTTAAGTTTGCTGAGTTTTGTAGTTGTCTTTGCTGGTTCACCCTGACAAGTGCAAGCATCCACAAGCAAAGGAGGCTTTTTCAGGTGCTCTAAATTAAATATGCTTCTTCTATATTGGGTAGTGGAGTGAATTGAAACATATTTTCTCTGTGTTGTGTTTGATGATGAGCTGTTGCATCCATCCCTCTGTCAATAATATTTCTTTACAGCTTCTTGATTGTGGTATGAGAATAAACAAGAATTATCATGAATCACAAATTGAGGCCGTGTAATATCCATTAAATATCACTAGTAGTGGTCTTGATAAGATAAAGTTCTGAAGCTTTTAGAGTTTGTAACAAGAGAAATCAACACTTGGTTTTTTAATTCAAAATGCTGTCTGATTAGATTTTCTAGCTCTAGATTTATGTGAATAATTATATGGTTTTCTTTTTCTAAAAGAAGTGGTTTTAGAAGACCTAGGATTGACTTTTACATTGGAAACTAATACCTTTATATACTTATCCACTTGCCAAGAAAGTTTTCTAACTCCTTGGCATCCTAAAATTCCTATGACACCTAGTCTCCAAAAACCCATTTATATAGAGCTTCGCTTTTGCTACCTGCTTGTGTCATGATTTTCATCTATCAATACATGAATCTGAGATCTTGATAGTCTCAGTTTTTTCCTTTAGTTTCTCAAGCACTGAACCTTGTTTCTTAAGCACATGGATTTATTTTGCCTTGAATCCCCTCCTTACCACTTTCACATCTTGCCTAAGGTTCCAAACTTCATCCATGACATCTTTATTGGTCATCACCATGCTATCCAAATTGTTAAGCCATGCCTAGCAACTTGACTTGAATGCCTCCATTTAATCCATTTTAGTATCATGGAATGTGATCCAAGGTCCCTTCCCATTTAAATTCTCATCTGCCCCATCCCACATCTCTGAACCCCAACCACATCCATTGACCCACACATTCTTCTAATCACACCTATCCTCTTTCCACTTGCTCTTTTAAAACCATCTTCTCAAATGTTGATACAGTGATTTCCATTGTAGGCATGATGATGTTAAGTACTGACATATACCGGTCAGGTTCAAGGCGTATCATACTAACCTGATACATTATCGTTACTGTTGCTGGTGGTCCAAACCGAGAACGATTGACACAGCGGTGTGAACGGGGTTCCGTCTGAGTTGTCTTGGTTGGTGTTGGTTACGCTCCACCTTCCACCGGGAAACCTGCAAGCAAGCCTCGCACCACCACTGGGGTAGTGGGGGCCCTCCGACGATCAAGTCAGAGGAGATTGGAGGAGGAGGAGAAATGATAATCGCAAGCAAGAGAGTGCTCTGGAAGATATTGCTTACCCCCCCTTCTCCCCCCAGCCGCATATATACCTGGCTGGGGGGTTTCTCAGGGGGGTTTGTCATCGTGGGGCGCGATGGAGTGGCCACTGACATGGCCGTTACAGGGCGTCGTGGAGCAGCGCTGGGTACGGCCATGACAGGGCGTAGTGGAGTTCCGCTTTGTACGGCTGATACAGGAGATCGTGGAACAGCATCGGATACAGCCGTTGCAGGGAGTAGTGGAGCAGGAGGCCTCGGCGTGCCTCTGGGAAGCAGCCTGTCGTTATCAAGAGATCTCCGACTCGGGGTCGGAGTGCTGGATCAGGGGGCAGCCGACCCGGGGTCGGGCTGCGGTGCTGAGGATATCCGACTTGGGGTCGGATTGCTAGATTAAGGGGCAGCCGACTCGGGGTCGGGCCGCGAAGCCGAAGATGTCCGACTCGGGGTCGGATTGCTGGATCAAAGGACAGCCGACTCGAGGTCGGGCCGCGAAGCCGAAGATGTCCGACTCGGGGTCGGATTGCTGGATCAAAGGACAGCCGTAGTCTTCATGGGCGCGCGTGCCGGTCACGTGGAGCATGGCGGCTTAGTTCCCCCGTAACAGTAGCCCCCCACTTCCGAGCCTGGAACCAGAAGGGGAACGGGTGAAGGGAGTGATGCTTCGAGATTGCCGCCATCCCTCGGAGAGGCGCGCGCGCTTCGAGCTCCCCGCCTTCTTTATGGCGTATGGCGGTTGTTGCTGACCTGGCAGTCTGAGGATTTCGGCGGACATCCTTCCTTAATGGCGTCGATTTGCCTTTGGGGCGCGAGCGACCCTTCGGCGGCCAGGCGTCCTCTGGCGTCATCGAGGCATCACCCGCCTTTCCGCCTATTTAACCGGGGGCCCTCCCCCGTTCGTCTTCCTCTTTACAGACATTTTCGAGTTTCCCCTTTGCGCTGCCGTTGTTGCCGTCGGACTGTTCGCTTGCTTCTCCTTTGACGCTCTCGGAGCCGTTCTTCCTTCTCTTCCGGTGAGTTACCCCATTCTTCTACTTAGGGCTCTTCGTACTTTCTCCTTTTATACTAGTGTACCCCAGTCGTTCCGGTCTTTCCCCCCTTCTTGTCCCCGTCCTGACCGTAGGTATTGGCCATTAGGAATGGGCGAAGTGAGAGCAGACCGCATTAAGTCGGAGCTGGTCGCCGAGGACTTAGACAAACTCGTGGCTCGGTACCACCTTCCCGAGGCCTGCAACGTTACGCTCCCGGGGCCTGAGGAGAGGATGTCCCATCCTCCTCCAGGGAAGATCGCCATCAATGAGGGCATTCTCCAGGCCGGGTTCCGCTTTCCCCATTCGGACTTAGTCGTGCAGGTACTCCGGGGTTTAAGAGTTGCGCCGACGCAGCTGGTGCCGAACTCGTGGCGTGCCCTGACGGCCTTCCAGGTTCTCTGCCGCATGCACGAGATTCCCGCCACTCTGAATGTTTTTTGGGAGTTCTACAGCCTGAGTGGCCACCCCCAGGACAAAGGGTGGTGGTGCTTTGCGGCGCGGCGAGGGTGCGGCCTCGTCAAAGAGGCTCCTTCCTCCATTCACGGCTGGAAGGAGCGTTTCTTCTTCATCGATGTAGATCCCTCTTGGGAAATCAGGGCGACCTGGGAGACGCCGATGAAGTCCCCGATCGGCCTATCGAGACTGTCGAGGGAGGAATCCGATGGCTTGGCCGCCTTGAAGGGGTTGGTTGCCGAGGGCCAGCTCCCCCCGGTGGCCCGCCTTATTTCCGAGGATACCTTGGTGAATGTCGGTCTGAGCTCGGTCCCCACCGACCGTGAGCCCGCCACCATTTCTTTTTTGACTCTTTTCTCCTCTTTCGTCTCGTTCTTTCCTTCGGTTTCTCAGCCCGACCATCTCGTTCTTGTTGCAGAGATTGACGACGTCATGCGGTCGGACAAGGGACCGGCCGTTGGTAGGTCGTCCCTACTGGAAGCGGTCCGGAGGAGGAAACGAGCTCCTCCGAGCGGGGCCCCGCCAGCGAAGAAGTCCCGCAAGGAGGTGCCTCCGACGCCGACCGACGAGTCCGGGCCCACCGATCAGGGAGACGCCGTGGGCACGGACCGGCAGCTGACGCTGTATCAGCCCTCCGGTGGTGAGACTGCCGCTATTCCGGAGGTATCATCCGAGCCCGCTAGAGACGGACGGGTCGGACGTGATCAGTCCCCGGCCCGGCCTTCGACTCAGCCGGCTCCTGATGATTCGAGGAGGGACGCGCCGAGGCCCCGGCCGAGCGGGGCCCTATCAATTCCTGGAGTGACCCCCGCCCCGAGCACAATCAGCAGGACTCTTCCCCAGGCGATGGATAAGGATAAGGCTGCAGAACCGCCATCTGGCTCCGGGGAGAAATCGGGGTCGGCCTTCACTACCGATGGCGCCCGAAACCTCATCGAAACAGTGCTGCTGGAGAAGGACCGCCGGCGGGTCCGGGAGTTGGGGGTCTCTGACGTCGGGGCTGCCAGCTGCGTCTGTCTCATGTCGGTGAGTGTTCTTCTGGCCGCTTTTCACCATTTATTAGCTCTGTTGTTCTCCGCCTGACGCCCTCACTTTTCCTATCTCTTAGCTCGCCCAGTACATGATCCGTCTAGAGGAGTGCTACAAGGAACAGGCGGGACTTCTGGCGAAGGCCGAGGACCGACTGAAAGCAGTGGAAGAGGGAGGCCAGGCCGTGGCGGGCAGGACGACTGGGGACCTCGAGGCGAGGCTCCGGGAGGCTGAAGAGCGGGCACTCGGCTTCGCCGCCCTCGAGAAGCAACTGTTGGAAGCTCGGGAGCAACTCAAAGTCGCCTCGGGCTTCGAAAGCAGGGTTAAGAAGGCGGAGGAACGAGCTGAAAAGCAGTCCCGGAAGGTCGCGGACTATCGAGAGAGGTGGGAGAAGGCTCAGCGGTCTGCTGACAGCGCCCGCAACCGAACCCGGTCTCTTGAAGCCAAATTGGGCGAATTGGAGTCAGCCTTGGAGAGGTCCCGCGCGAACGACCAAGAGCTCCGTTCGCGCCTGGAGGAAGCTGAGGCCGCTCGCACTGCTGCCGAGGCGGAGCGTAAGGAGGCTCAGGCTAATCTGCTGAGGGTCTCCTCCGAGGCTGAAGACCGGATTGTGGCGAAGGTCTTGGAGGCTAAGGCTCAGATTACGGAGCGAGCAGAGGCGGCGCTGGCCGAGAAGAGTGCGGAGATCGGGCGCCAGGCGGTACAGGCTTATCGTCAGTCCGCCGAGTTCACCCGTGATATGTCGGAGGCGGTACAGGCCTATCGTCAGTCTGACGAGTTCGTCCGTGACGCGTCGGACGCGGGGTCCGAAGCCTTCATCTTAGGCTTCGAGGAGGGCCTGGCAAGGGTGTCGGCTAAGTACCCCGAAGTTGACCTGAGTGGGATTTCCCTTCTCGACTCCTCTCCGGCGCCATCGCCTGCTGATTCTCCTACCGCCTCCCTACCCCCTGCGGACGAGCCCGACGCTCCCGACCCGGGGGTTTCTCCAAGCTGACCTCTTGTACCTTTCGTTGTCCTCTTTTTTTGTATGTCGGCATTTTGCCAAATTGTATGGGCCTTGGCCCTGAAACAATGAAAATTAATACAAGTCGAATGTTTCTTCATCTCGCTTTCGTCCTCCTCTTTTTTTTCTTTTTAACTCTTGGCGGCGTCTTGCCGACTCCTGACTCTCGAAGTTCTTCCGGCCCTAAGCCAGGCATCCGAGGGTTAGGCCTCAGGAAATTCTTCCGGCGCTAAGCCAGGCATCCGAGGGTTAGGCCTCAGGAAATTCTTCCGGCGCTAAGCCAGGCATCCGAGGGTTAGGCCTCAGGAAATTCTTCCGGCACTAAGCCAGGCATCCGAGGGTTAGGCCTCAGGAAATTCTTCCGGCGCTAAGCCAGGCATCCGAGGGTTAGGCCTCAGAAAATTCTTCCGGTACTAAGCCAGGCATCCGAGGGTTAGGCCTCAGGAAATTCTTCCGGCACTAAGCCAGGCATCCGAGGGTTAGGCCTCAGGAAATTCTTCCGGTACTAAGCCAGGCATCCGAGGGTTAGGCCTCAGGAAATTCTTCCGGCACTAAGCCAGGCATCCGAGGGTTAGGCCTCAGGAAATTCTTCCGGCACTAAGCCAGGCATCCGAGGGTTAGGCCTCAGGAAATTCTTCCGGCACTAAGCCAGGCATCCGAGGGTTAGGCCTCAGGAAATTCTTCCGGCACTAAGCCAGGCATCCGAGGGTTAGGCCTCAGAAAATTCTTCCGGCGCTAAGCCAGGCATCCGAGGGTTAGGCCTCAGGAAATTCTTCCGGCGCTAAGCCAGGCATCCGAGGGTTAGGCCTCAGGAAATTCCGCTCGTTGGTCGGCCAAAGTTGGCGCAAGCCGAGGCGACCGGTCGGGGCTTCAGGCTAGTCTGGTCCCGGGATGGTCATCGGGTTAGCCTGGCATCCGAGGACCGAGCCTCGGGAGATTCCGCTCGTTGGTCGGCCAAGGCTGGCGCAAGCCGAGGCGACCGGTCGGGGCTTCAGGCTAGTCTGCTCCCGGGATGGTCATCGGGTTAGCCTGGCATCCGAGGGCCGGGCCTCGGGAAATTCCGCTCGTTGGTCGGCCAAGGCTGGCGCAAGCCGAGGCGACCGGTCGGGGCTTCAGGCTAGTCTGCTCCCGGGATGATCATCGGGTTAGCCTGGCATCCGAGGGCCGTGCCTCGGGAGATTCCGCTCGTTGGTCGGCCAAGGCTGGCGCAAGCCGAGGCGACCGGTCGGGGCTTCAGGCTAGTCTGCTCCCGGGATGATCATCGGGTTAGCCTGGCATCTGAGGGTTGTCAGGCCTCAGGAAATTCCGCTCGTTGGTCGGCCAAGGCTGGCGCAAGCCGAGGCGACCGGTCGGGGCTTCAGGCTAGTCTGCTCCCGGGATGATCATCGGGTTAGCCTGGCATCCGAGGGCCGTGCCTCGGGAGATTCCGCTCGTTGGTCGGCCAAGGCTGGCGCAAGCCGAGGCGACCGGTCGGGGCTTCAGGCTAGTCTGCTCCCGGGATGATCATCGGGTTAGCCTGGCATCTGAGGGTTGTCAGGCCTCAGGAAATTCCGCTCGTTGGTCGGCCAAGGCTGGCGCAAGCCGAGGCGACCGGTCGGGGCTTCAGGCTAGTCTGCTCCCGGGATGATCATCGGGTTAGCCTGGCATCCGAGGGCCGTGCCTCGGGAGATTCCGCTCGTTGGTCGGCCAAGGCTGGCGCAAGCCGAGGCGACCGGTCGGGGCTTCAGGCTAGTCTGCTCCCGGGATGATCATCGGGTTAGCCTGGCATCCGAGGGCCGAGCCTCGGGAAATTCCGCTCGCTGGTCGTGCGCCTGTCGCTTGCCGCCCGACGGGATTTCTCCGTGGCCAGCTGCGATCGTGTTTCTCCTCCTCTCCAAGCGTCGCCTGGGGAACACCAGATGGGCATTAAATGCTAATTGAGGGGTTACCTGGGAAATCGGATCGCCAGTTGCTGCTTGCGAGGAGTGTCAGTTAAGCGGCCGCGATGCGCGCGTTCTTCGAGGCGGATGCGGCCTGGGCGCGGGCGGAGATACGTGGACCTAGGGGTACAGGGCACCCGGAGTGTCCTGCACAAAAAATGCGATTAAGGAGAATGACGCTTAGGAAATCGCGGGAAGATACGCCTTGAGAGCCGGATCGGCTCCGGATTCAATGCGCCCGCATTTATTGGAGCCACCCGTATCGGAACGACCGGGGGGCCGCAGTTTGGCTATAAATATAGGTGCAGGTGCGATGGAGCCTGCCAAGCCGGAGCTGTTCAAGTTGCCATGGATCGTGGACCTTCTCTCTGGCGCATGGCTGAGAGACTCCTGCCGAAGGAACGGGAGGCGCGCCCCTCGCGACTTCAGCCAACTAGCCGTTTCATCTGGGATCAGCAAGGAGGGTCTCCCCGGCGGAACTCCGCTCTAGGCGTTTCATCCGGGATCACATCTCCCCTCCTTGAAGTTCAGCCTCCCGATTGAGCTCTGCACCAGACGCCTGATCCGGGACCGCGCCTCCATATGCTCTTCCCCCTCGTATTCCTTCTCTCCCCTAACACTGGGGAGGACCGGAATATCCCTTGGAGGTGGCGTTCCTCTGGAGGCAGCGGGAGCTTCGTCGGCGGCGGCTCCTCATCCTCTTCGTGGGGCGTGGATGGCGCCTCCGGTTGGAGGCAGTGTGGACTTCTCCTTCGTCCACTTCTTCTTCATCCGCGCCGGCTCTTCGTCTCTTTCGTGGGACGCCGATGGCGCCTCCGGTTGGAAGCACCCACTTCCGACGGGATTGCAACCGCTTCAGATGGAGGTTTCGGGATCCCAGATCTTCAGCTCCTCGGAGTCTCCACCTCTTCTTTACTTTCTTTACACCCTAATTCCCCCCTGGGAATTCCTTGTAATCACACGAGCACGCCGTTGTAACCAGAAATTATTGAAATGCAAAGCGTTATACATTTTTGAACTGTCTTTCTGGCATCGTCGTTCTACTGGTAATACATCCGCAGGTTAGCGGAATTCCAGCTCCTTAGAATTTCTCGACCATCTAGGGCCTCCAACTGGTAGGAGCCAGGTCGGTTTACCCAGCGAACCTTATATGGGCCTTCCCAATTTGGCGCTAGCTTCCCACCTTCCGCAGGTCGAGATGCTTTAGCTCGCCTTAGCACCAGATCTCCGATTCTGAAAAGCTTCGGTCGGACCTTGGAGTTGTAATATCGGGCCACCCTCCGCTGATACATCGCCATCCGAACCTGCGCCATTTCCCTCGCTTCTTCCAAGAGATCCAGGTTCCCTCGGAGTTGTTCCGAATTGGCCTCGGGTCGGTGCGCGGCCACCCGAGGTGAGGGGAGTCCGAGCTCCACGGGGACAACGGCTTCCGTGCCATAGGTTAGGCTGAAAGGCGTCTTCCCGGTAGGGGTCCGATGCGTGGTCCGATACGCCCAAAGGATATTCTCGAGTTCTTCGACCCAAGCTTGCCCCGTCCGACCGATTCGCGCTTTGATTCCTTGGAGGATTGTCCGATTTGTGACCTCGGCCTCGCCGTTGGTTTGGGGATGCGACACAGATGTGAACCGATGCTCGATCCCGAACTCCTCGCAGAAGTCACGGAAATGCTTGTTGTCGAACTGTCGCCCATTATCCGAGATGAGGACCCGAGGTACCCCAAATCGGACAATGATGTTCTTCTTCACGAACTTCCGGACTTGCACCTCCGTGATAGTGGCCAGCGGCTCTGCCTCCACCCACTTGGTGAAGTAGTCGATTGCAACAATCAAAAATTTCCGCTGAGCTGAAGCGACGGGGAATGGTCCGAGGATATCCATTCCCCACTGGGCGAAGGGCCAGGGTGCAGTGATTGGCGCCAAGGGGACAGAAGGGACTCTCTGGACGTTGGCGTGGCGCTGGCAGGCGTCGCATTTCCGCACATGATCCTTTGAGTCCTCCAACAAGGTAGGCCAATAATAGCCTTGCCTCATGATCTTATGCGCCAAGGACCTAGCCCCCAGGTGCGATCCGCAGATGCCTTCGTGGACTTCGCTGAGGGCGTAGGCCGCTTCCGAGGGGCGGAGGCACCTTAAGAGGGGGGCGGTGAACGAGGTCCGATACAGCCTCCCTTCATAGAGTACGTAGTGGGCGGACTTCATGACGAGTCGCCGAGCTTGATCTTCGTCCTCTGGGAGGATTCCTTCGGCGAGGTAGGCGACGAGCGGGTCCATCCAAGATGGCTCCGGATCAATCGCCATCACCGCTCCGGCCTCGCCGATGCTCGGGGCATCCAGGGTCTCCAGGTAGATCGCCCTTGACAAGTTGTGCGCGTCTGCGCCCACCAAGCGGGACAGCCTGTCGGCCCTGGCATTTTCGCTTCTCGGGACCTGCTGAATGTCAACACTGCCGAGGTCGGGAATGAGTGCTTGCACCTTCCAGACATAGCTCTGCATGGTCGGGCTCCGAGCCTCGAACTCCCCTCGGACCTGCCCGACCACCAGCTGGGAGTCGGTGAAGACCTTCAAACGCCGGATGCCGAGCTCCTTGGTGAGTTTGAGTCCTGTGACTAGGGCCTCGTATTCCGCCTCGTTGTTGGTCACTGGAAATCCGAACCTCAAGGCATACTCGGCTATCACTCCATCGGGACTGGTAAGGACCAGCCCGGCCCCTCCACCTTCGGGGTTCGACGACCCATCAATGTGAAGCGTCCAGATTGGGAGGTCGAGGCTGGGTGTTTCCGGCGGCCTAGGTTCCGCCTCCTGCACAGTGCACTCAGCGAGGAAGTCCGCGAGCACTTGGGCCTTGATGGCGGGTCGGGGCTGGTAGCGGATGTCGAACTCACCAAGTTCTACTGCCCACTTCACCAGCCGTCCCGCATTCTCAGGATTGCTGAGGATCTGCCGCAGTGGTTGATCGGTCAAGAGGGTGACAGGATGAGCCTGGAAATAGGGGCGAAGCCTCCTGGCCGCAGTGAGCAGCGCAAAGGCGATCTTTTCCGCCTTCGCATACCGCGTCTCGGCATCCCGTAGGACCCGGCTGATGTAGTACACAGGCTTCTGGAGCTTTGCCTCTTCCCGAACCAGTACTGCGCTGACTGCGGTTGGGGAGACCGCCAGATAGAGGTAGAGCATCTCCCCCTCTTGCGGCTTGGACAGCAGGGGAGGAGACGCCAAGTACTCCTTGAGTTGGTCGAATGCCACTTGACATTCGGCCGTCCAAAGGAAGTCTTTCGGACGCTTCAACACCTTGAAGAACGGTTGGCAGCGTTCGGCCGATTTTGCCACAAATCGTCCGAGCGCGGCGACCCTTCCAGCGAGCTCCTGAACCTCCTTCACTTTGGTCGGAGGGGACATATCTTGGATGGCCTTGATTTTGTCAGGGTTGGCTTCGATCCCCCGCTGGTTGACAATGAAACCGAGGAACCTCCCAGCCGAAGCGCCAAAGGCGCACTTCGCTGGGTTCAGCTTCATGCGAAACTTCCGCAGGGTGGCAAAAGTCTCCTCCAGATCCGCGATGTGCTGGTCGGCATGGCGGCTCTTCACCAGCATATCGTCCACGTACACCTCCATGTTCCAGCCGATTTGCCCTTTGAAGATTTTGTTGACGAGGCGCTGGTAAGTGGCGCCAGCATTCTTCAGACCAAAGGGTATTACCTTGTAACAGTACAGCCCCCGGTCTGTTATAAAGGCAGTTTTCTCCTCGTCCTGTGGAGCCATCATTATTTGGTTGTAGCCGGAGAAGGCGTCCATGAAAGACAGCAGCTGATATCCGGAAGTCGCGTCGACCAGTTGGTCTATCCGCGGAAGCGGAAAGCTATCCTTGGGGCACGCCTTGTTCAGGTCGGTGTAGTCGACGCACATCCTCCACTTCCCGCTCGCCTTCCGGACAAGTACGACATTTGCCAGCCATTCGGGGTAGCTGACCTCCCTTATGAATCCTGCCTCCAAGAGCTTGTCTACCTCCTGGTCGACCACTCGGATCCGATCCGGGGCACAGTGTCTCTTCTTCTGCTTTACTGGTCGGTGGGTTGGGTCGACGTTGAGGGCGTGAGAAATGACCTCCGGGTCGATCCCAGGTACATCGGCCGCCGACCAGGCAAATACATCAGCATTGGCTCGGAGGAATTCCACTAACCTGAGCCGAGCTTCCGAGTCGAGGTTGGCACCGACCCGGACCGTACGGTCCGGGCGACCCTCCTCAAGGGGAACTTCGATCACACCCTCGGCCGGCTCCCCGTGCCGCAAAGCCACCTCGTCTCTGGCGTCAAGGGACTCGACGCTTAGGGCCTCCACGGGCTTCTTCCCTTTGAGAGTTGCTAGGAAACATTGCCGTGCGGTCGGTTGGTCACCTCGGACCTCTCCAATCCCGGCCGCCGTGGGGAACCGCATTAGCAAATGGTATGTAGAGACTACCGCGCGAAGGGCGTTCAGTCCGGGTCGTCCGAGGATAGCGTTGTAGGCCGAGGGAACACGGACGACCAAGAACCCGAGCCGCACCGTGGCTTCTGCGGGTGCAACGCCCGCAGTCACAGGCAGCTCAACGACACCTTCGGCCGAGATAGCGTCTCCAGTGAATCCTATGAGGGGGGTGGATGTTTTGTGCAACACTTGTCGGGACAAGCTCATCTTTTGGAAGGCCTCGTAAAACAAAATATCAGCTGAGCTTCCACTATCCACAAGAACACGCCTTACATCATAGTTCGCCATAGTGAGGGAGATCACCATGGCATCATCATGGGGGGTCTGAACCCACTTTACATCCTCATCACAAAAAGTGATTACATTTCCGACCCGCTGCCTCTTCGCGACGGCCACCCCTGATGCTTCCACCGAGCCCCCTGCGTTCCTCACAGGCCGAGAGCAGCCCCCAGTGATGGTGTGGATCACGCCCGCGACGGGTCGATTCTGCTCCCGAGGCTCCTGAGGGGCCGGGTCGGCCGGGCGCGGGTCTGCGGGGGGACGTCGGTCGTTTACATATCGACCGAGACGCCCTCGGCGGATGAGAGCCTCGATCTCGTCCCGAAGCTGGAAGCAGTCTTCGGTGTCGTGGCCGTGGTCTCGGTGGTACTCACAGTACGCTCGAGAGGGCCTCCTCCCAGGAATTTTCTTCATCTGCCTCGGGACCGGGAGGTTCTCCCGCCCCTTGACCTCCATAAGGATCTGGGCCCGGGGGGCCAGGAGTGGGGTGTACCGGTTGAAGCGTCGGTGCGGAGAACGAGGACGTGGGGCGCCGTGGTTCCTCGCCGGTGACGGGCTTCTGCGCCGATGTTGAGGCGTCGGGCTCCTCCTCTGGGGTGCCTCTTTTCGCCTTTTCTTCCCGAGCTTTAGAGGGGCCTCGGCGGCCTCCTTGTTCCGGTGGGCGGCTGCCTCCTCGGCGTCTGCATACTGGTTCGCCCGAGACAACAGCTCCGGGAAGCTCCGCGGCAGGCGTTTGTCCAGGGAGAAGGTGAGTCTGCCCTTCCGGAAGCCACGCTTCAGGGCTGAGAGAGCCACCTCCTGGCTCAGGTTCCGGACCTCCAATGTAGCCTTGTTGAAGCGGGTAAGGTAATCCCGCAGGCTTTCTCCCTCGTTTTGCCGGACATCAAAGAGGGAGTCGGAAACCAATCGCCGCCGGCTACTGACGGCGAAATGGCTGATGAAGAGGCGAGTGAACTGGTCAAAGGACTGGATAGAGTCAGCCTCCAGGCCGGCGAACCACGCCCTGGCTGGGCCACGGAGGGTCGCCGGGAAGGCCTTGCAGAGGAGGGGATCTGATGCTCCATGGAGGAGCATAAGAGTCCTGAAACTCTCCACGTGATCCCGCGGGTCCGCCGCCCCGTCATAGGGCTCGATCGCCGGCATTTTGAATCCCGGCGGATTTGGGGTCCGCAGGATCCTCGAGGCAAGCGCCGGTTGGGAGGAGATCTCCAAGTCGGCGAAGGGATCTTTAGAGTGGCCCTTCAGGACCTGGAGTTGTCGGTGGAGATCGTCCACCCGCCGGTCCAGGGAGCGCGACCGGTGGGTGGGAGACAAGGAGCACCGAGAGGGGGACCGACTGGAGCGCGGGTTCCTTGAGGACTGGGGGGTCTGGGAACGCGCCCGGGCCCGCCTCTTGTACCCCGCGCAGCTTCGATGGGACGGTCCCGGCAGAATGGACCGTGCTCGAGAATCTTCCTCGCGCCGGCGCTCCTCCCCATGGGAGAGGAAGGAGCGCGGGTTGAGGAAGACAGGTGAGCGCTCGGGGGGCAGCGGCTCCTGGGCCCGCTGTGGCGCTCGAGACATCACACCCTGCAGGTTCTGCACTACCTCCGCGAGGGTGCGAACCTGCTGGGCTAACTGGTCGAACTGAGCGGCTTCGACCATCTGAATGGAGGGTGGAATGGTGGAGTGTTGCTGAGAATGTGTTGGAGACGCAGCGGCCTCCCGGCCGGAGACGCAGCGGCCTCCCGACCGGAGGCATTGGAAGCTCCACGACCACCTCGCCGTGCCATTACGATCGCTCTGAGATCAGGCCTCCCTTCCTCTAGCGCCAACTGTTGCTGGTGGTCCAAACCGAGAACGATTGACACAGCGGTGTGAACGGGGTTCCGTCTGAGTTGTCTTGGTTGGTGTTGGTTACGCTCCACCTTCCACCGGGAAACCTGCAAGCAAGCCTCGCACCACCACTGGGGTAGTGGGGGCCCTCCGACGATCAAGTCAGAGGAGATTGGAGGAGGAGGAGAAATGATAATCGCAAGCAAGAGAGTGCTCTGGAAGATATTGCTTACCCCCCCTTCTCCCCTCAGCCGCATATATACCTGGCTGGGGGGTCTCTCAGGGGGGTTTGTCATCGTGGGGCGCGATGGAGTGGCCACTGACATGGCCGTTACAGGGCGTCGTGGAGCAGCGCTGGGTACGGCCATGACAGGGCGTAGTGGAGTTCCGCTTTGTACGGCTGATACAGGAGATCGTGGAACAGCATCGGATACAGCAGTTGCAGGGAGTAGTGGAGCAGGAGGCCTCGGCGTGCCTCTGGGAAGCAGCCTGTCGTTATCAAGAGATCTCCGACTCGGGGTCGGAGTGCTGGATCAGGGGGCAGCCGACCCGGGGTCGGGCTGCGGTGCTGAGGATATCCGACTTGGGGTCGGATTGCTAGATTAAGGGGCAGCCGACTCGGGGTCGGGCCGCGAAGCCGAAGATGTCCGACTCGGGGTCGGATTGCTGGATCAAAGGACAGCCGACTCGAGGTCGGGCCGCGAAGCCGAAGATGTCCGACTCGGGGTCGGATTGCTGGATCAAAGGACAGCCGTAGTCTTCATGGGCGCGCGTGCCGGTCACGTGGAGCATGGCGGCTTAGTTCCCCCGTAACAGTTACAATATGGGAGTTCAATATTGCCCTCATACAATGTACCGTACGTTGGTACGGGGGTATATTGAACCGACCTGACCTACACAAGAAGTTACAGGTATAGGGTCTAGTACCAAGACTTAAAATGTTGATGCTAACAAGCAATATATGTGAAATAACTGTGATATTAATGTTCAGGCGCTTGTGAGTTTATGACTCAAGCTTTTGTTTTAGAACTCATGCTTCTTTATGAGAAAAAAAATCCTTGCCCAAACCCTTTGTCTTTTTGGTCTAAAAACTTTTCTTTTTGATAAAAAAAGATAATCATGCTAGAGATTTGGGCATTCTTGCTCACACAAAAGCGTATACATGAGCATTTAGGAATTAGCAAGCTCACCGGCTCATTTAGGTTCCTTCTTAAATCTTCCTGGTAACATAGTCATGTATTATTTTATTAAGTGGGGGGGTGAATGTTAGCTGAAGATGTGGGGGTCCCCCAAATCTGTCGCTAAAAATTGTCATGCAACGGGCATCGGACAACTAATGTAACCACTGGTTTTGTGCAACTTAAACCTGAGTCTGTAGTAGGAATTAGAGATATTTATTTGAAGAGTTAAAGTGTAAACTTTTCTTAGGTCCAAGATTAAATTATTAGGCCTTAAATTGTAATAAGTCTTAAAACTCTGTGAGATGACATCTTGAGCAAACTTCGAGGTTGATCATCTTTCTATTTTTTAACTGGATAACAGTTAAGTTTGATATCTGCAATCGTCTTCATTGGTAAGTATTCATGTCAGTCTTTTCTTTTCTCTTTCATCGTCTGTTTATTTTTTCAGACAAATCACTTCTTCATTCTGTTGTCTTCCACAGTATTGCCCCCTCTTATAACTTTTTGCTGTTTTTGCTATCCCGAAGCTGTTTTTGTTGTTGTTTGCCCTTGAGATAATTGTGTGAGTGTAAAGCTTAACATTAAACATTTCCTCTTGAGCTTCTATCATGAGATGTGTTGTTTTTATATGCTTTATTTCCTGCTTATGTTTTTTTTTCCCAGGACTATGTATGTTTATTTCACTGGATTAAACAGATTAGGATTTAGATCCCACAATTTTATCTTAGCATCTGGAAGTTATTTCAATTGAGTACTTTTTTCAACTCACTCTTTCAAATTACTTCTCTTATTCCTATGTTAGACTCAATATTTTGTGTATCAGTTTGGTGGACTGCACTTGAGTCATGTACCTGTCACATGACCACTTGAAGTGAGGAATATGAACACCCTGAAATTGTTCTCACCCCTCAATCAAACACATACAATGCATGGGGATGTAAAGTATAATAACATCATGCACAGAAAAAGAAAATGGGAAAAATTAGTGTTGAAGTGCATGGTGTGAACTAAATAACAATTCTGACAACCCCTAGCCCTTCATCTATTGGTTTCTTTCTCTCTTCCCTTTTTTTCTACCTCGGCTCATACTCTCTTTTATCTTCTTCTCTCATCTTCTTTGTGGAAGTGAGCCATCTTTGAGGCTTCTCCATCTCCTTGCTAGTTCGCCTATTATGTAGACAGCATTCATGTTTTAGATGTCAACTTTTGTTCCCTTGTTTCAATATTTATTCTCTGATAAACTATTCATTTTTCCTTTTTATATTTCTCCATCACATTCTAGGTTGTTTTATGGTTTCATTTCTCTTCCTTTTGATCCTAATATACGCATTTGCAACTACTAGTTTATCTTGTGTGGCTAGGTATTCTTTGGATATCGCTTTAGAAGCTTTTCATGTTATCTATCTTATGAAGAGAATAATTTATCCGGCAAATTCAATCCACTCTCTAGGATTATTGGATTCTTAGAAGAATTATTTGACAATGCTAGATAATAGGCCCCTAGGAACTAATATACTGGATCCTTCAGAGCATTCCTATCTCCAAACCCATGTTCACTGCGTACCTTTTCATCTCCTCTTTAGTTCTCTCAACATATGACATGTATGTCACCACATGTAAATATTCCTTATACATTTTAAGGGATATTTGGTTGCAACTGGATCTGTGCAAAACCTAAAATAATGGGTTTTATAAAATTTTATGTTTGTTTGCTTGGACCTGTTTTGGAAATCCTGGTTGATCAGAGAACCTAAAAAATGAACATTACAGAAAAGCTGGTCCTACCCTATATTTCGTAACTATTTAGCAGATAGTCAATGTTCTGAAATACAGTCCATGCAGTCAAATCGCATAGTGGGCTGCTAGTCATTTACATAGGTCAAGGGAGCGTGCATGTGGAATCCGGATATATATGGTTTGTGATGATGATCGATCATTGTTTGATAAGTCGCTTAAAGATTGATTTTCGAGTGTCTTTTTGAAGATTTGTAGATTAAATACTATATGTTTTGTTTATTAGAAAGATACTTTAAACTTAGTTATAGGTTGTGCTTCTTCATAGCTTGTATTTGTTTTTGCATCATTTAGTAATAGATTTGTTCATTGCATTGGCTTACTTAATGTTTGATTATGGTTCGTCAGATCACGTTAGTTTTATAGGTTAACATGATAGTCTCTGCTGAAAAGGCTCTTAAGTAAGTCTGAAATATTTTTTCTTGGATTTTCTACTTATTTAATTCTGAATTTCTATTATTATCAATTTATGTGTGTTTTATTTTTTAAGAAAATATTTCCAAAGTACCAACTTTATATATTGCCCAATATGCACCCACATACCTCATTTGTGCTGTGCAGTACCCCTGCTGCCATCATACTGTGGCCCTCTTTAAGACCTTGCGTAGAATCATGTTTTATGGTTTCCTGTTCCCTGAAAATCACAAACAATCAATCAGCCCTTAAAAGTTCTATGCATTAAACTGTACCCACCCAGATATGCTTCTTTGTTCTTTCCCCCATTTTTTTTCCTTCATGAACAAGTGCTAAGCACATCCATATTTTTGTCAACCATTACTGAATACTTGGTCTACTACTAAATACTCTCTTCATCTGCACCTGTATTAGCAGTTTACTGTTGATTGAGTAAAGCATAATATGTCTATATTTTATACTAACGACATTTGCATGAAGCTTGTTAATCTTTTCTTTCAAAGCGTGGAACATGCAATCTTTCTTTTTTCTCCTGCCACTGAAATTTGGTGCTTTTTAATAAAGCATTAGAAATCTGTAGCCCAAATGCCAGTATTATCAACTTTCTTCATCAAATAGCGCCATGTCCCAACATATATGACTTGCTAAGATGCAAATATGTGATGGCTGATGTGTTTTTTCCCTCCCTAGTGATGGCTAATGTGTTTTTTCCTCCCAAAATTTTTTAAGATCTTTATGCAGCCTTGGCTGTCCCTTTTTTTTTTCATTTATCTTGTTTTGGAAGTGTTACTGATGATTAAATTTTGCTTCTAACAGCATTGGCAAAAGCCCAGCAGTTACTACTCGATCCGCAGGAAAGGGAATACCTTCTTACTCAAATAAATGCTGCAAAAGGTGCGCCCATAAATCTACATGTTTGTGCTTCCTTCTTATCCTTTGATTATCTATTATCTTTATACAAGCAATTTCGGTGCATTCTTCTAAGACAGTCTGGACATTGGATAGTTTTCTTAGAAATGCGATGTCTTCTATGAAACATAAAATTCTTATATCAGTGTTGACTCTGCTGATGTATTAAATTTCCATTCACAACTGCGTACAACCATGGGTAAAATTTATTTTTGCCTTTAAGGCAATGTAGCTTCATTTTCTTGTTTGATGTCTGTCTATCCTTAGGATGCTTGAGATAGAAAAAAGGGCAACTTATTCCCTATTGAAGACCATTTTTTGGTGCTTGTCATATTTTGCCCCATAGATCTGTGGTTTAGAATTTGTCTTGTAGAAACGCTTCTTATTATTTTTGTGAGGTGCTGCTGTGTTTTAGCAGCAAGTGATTAGGTATGGTTGCTTTTAAACTTTTTGTTCTTCATTACTGTCTTTTGGAATTGATTTTAGGAGTCCTCTGTTTTCTTCTATGTTGCTGGAACAACTGGAATCGCATGATATTCTAACAGATGAAACAACTGGTTCTTTTTGTTTATGAGCTGCAGAAGAGCTAAGGATGCGGAGGAAGAAACAGTTGAAGAAAGACAGTGCTTCTAAAATAAAAGCACTAGTTGATGAGGTAAAGTGAGGTGTTTCATTCATTTTCTGTCGTACCTTTGAGCAAGGGCATGTATTTTGAGCATTGTTTTTGCCATATATTTTTTCCCTTCATACTTGATGTATCCGATCTTCAAGCTTGAAAATTTTGCTTCTTGTCTTAGGTGGATTAAATATTAACCCTCAGATAGAAATCAAAATAATTTTGACCCATTTACTGATTGAATGTCGAGGTACTTAATTTTTAAAACAACCCCCTTGTTATTTAGAATTGAATATAGAGTAAAGCCATTTGTTCATTGTTTCACCTCATGACTACTCTATATGTATAATTATTTGTCATATGAACATAAGAAACATATGCTTTATGATTTCTGGGAACCGTTATTTCTTAGTCTGCATTTTCCTTTTTGTAGTACTGGCTTTTTGACTTTAATTAGCTTGGTAAGATTGAAGATGGAGTTATTTGTGACATTTTTTTGAAGAGTTTAATTTCGAGGGACAACCAGTTTGTACTAAGAAACTAATTTAAGTGATAATAAATTGACTGAAATGATCATTTATTATTAAAAACCCCAGAGCTGAGCACCAGCCTCCATCAAGATGGACAGCTGAGCTAGCTCAACAATCTCTATCACTTGAGCTAAGACATTCTGTATGCATTAACGTTTGCGAAATTCTTAATTTTTAAGATAGTGCAATAATCTGATAGTATAAATGAAGTACTTATGCTAAAAACTAACTGACTGACTTTTTATTAAGTCCATCTTCTGGGCACCTAGGCAACTGCTTGGGACTATTACCTGGGGTTGGCTGAGCTATTTGACTACCATGTAGAGCATACAATTGAATTTTTTCTGAACACATTCAGAACTAGCTCTTTTGTTACAGCATGTGTGATGCTTCCACAAATCATCATCATCAATAAGACTATAATTATCTAAAGTGCTCGTGAAATAATTTGTGCTTGGGAATATTTATGTATGCTATATATGACATTCCTGTAATATTTAAGTTACATGCATTCTCTATGGTGTGCATACATTATTTATTTAAGATTTCAAGTGTTGTTTCTCATGTTACATTGGAGTTCCATAGCCTACTGCTGTACTTTATATTAGGCTATGACAAGTTGAATTTGTAACATATCAAGAGAGAATCAATGCCACTGAGTTGCTAAAGTAGTTGTATCACTTAGTGTTGAATTATAGGAAGTATCTGTGTAAACTCAATGATGTTATTGATGGCATTTCCATTTTTCCATTTTTGTTTACTTTGTTTGTTCTTTTCATTGTTTATTTTTCCCTCGTCGTGTATGGTTATATCTGAATTAAGTTGAAGTTTTTACATGCTGAGGATATAAATAAATAAAATGTGTTTGCGATCGTTAACATTTGAGCTTGCATATTCTTTTCCTCTAAATATTACTTTTGAAAGGTTTTAAATTCTGACTCAAAGAAATATCGGACTTCTATATATAGGGAAAATGTGAGCAGCAGTTTGAGCAATCAGAAGAATTCCAGCAGCAATTGAAAATGAAAGTGCGTGAAATTTTAACTCAGCAAGAGTGGCGTCGGAGGAAAATGCAAATGAGGGTCTGCTAAAACCTTATTTCAGTATATATATGTATTTTTATTTTAGTTAATGACTAATGATAGTTAATGGATCATTAAACATCTTTAAAATGCAATTTTATATTGAATAGATATCGGAAGAGGAAGGAAGACTGAAGAAGGATGAAGAAGAGACTAAGGAAATGTGGAAAAGGAAGCGTGAGCATGAGGAACAGTGGGAAGAAACAAGAGATCAGCGAGTATGTTCGCTTTCTACTTTTTAACTTTAACGAGATTATTCTTGTAATGCTAGTTTGATCTTGCAATCAGTAGAAATCAGAAGCTTATAAATTTGTGGTTCTAAATGCTCATGTTTGTTATAGTTGTAGGAGAGTTACATCCCAAATGCTGAGTGTCACTACAGTGACATCATGCTGGCCTTCACTGAGCTAGTTTATGTTATCCTTTATTTTCTTTCAAGCTCAGACATAATTATTCAAATATTGACTATGTCTATCATATATTTACTTTTTTCATTCAGTCTAAAATTCTAAACACATTTTATAGGCACTGCCTCTATGATCTCTTTTTAGTGCGTTAATCTTTTCTGTCCCACTCCTTATCCTGCTACATCTGATATGATCAGAATCACAGGGCCAGCTCTGTTAGGTTATAGTGTCAACTTATGAGTTCCTATATTGATCAATATCATGTTTCCATTAATACTAAAATTTTAAATGCACTCAGTTTGCTCAGTGTTAAAGCGCTACACTCTCCAAAATCAGAAGCGAATGGTATATCTTATAGTATATGAGATTTCATTTATTAACCTTTTAATAAAACTATTTTGCATCTTGAACGTGTAAAATATTACTTTTTCCTGGATATTATTGCTTTCATGAGTGCTGATACGGTTATTTGTAGAAGATTGCACTTAGCAATACGAGGGATGCTTTCAATGGGAAATAACATAAATATAAAGTTGAATCTTCTGTTGAATGCATATTGTAAGCTCTCTTCTTTTAATTTTTAAAGGATATAACTTTCAGCATTTGGAGGATTTACGAAAAATTACTTACAGGAAGCAACATAAAAGGGCATCAGTGGGAGTCCCAAGGGCTGTCACTAAATGAGCTTTTTCTTCAATCCACAGTATGTGGTTGGAGGTTAAAACTGTAGCACATATAGGGCAGAGAAATATGTGGCATTTTAAGAAGCACAAGAAGCATGAGCTGCATAGATCCTTCATATGGGCTAAAAAATGTGTTTTAGTTTGTTGGTTGCAGTGTGTGTATGGCTTTAGGGTGAATATTAAAAGAAAGATGTTATAGAGGATGAAAAAATCTTGAATAATGTGATTTTTAAATGGATAAGGCTACTTTTATGGATATTTGTCTGTTTATCTTTGTGACTTGCAATCCTTTAAAAATATTTCTTGTATGCACTTATTAAAGGGAGTGACATCAGTCGTCCATTTTATAAATCAAAAGATATAAAAGCATTTAAACGTGACTAAAAAAGAATCTATCAAGAGTAATGCTATAGCCATCCAGAGTTTTACTTACACCTCATTATGTGCTGAGATGACAACTGATCCCCTGTTAAAGCATAACTGACTAATAAAAATCTTCTTGCAAGGATAGTTGGTCTTGCAGCTGTTCTGTTGTTAGTTGCACTAAATGGGAAAGGGGATTGGGAGTGGTTGGAGCTGTGTTGTTGAATTGACCATGTATAAAGAACTGAATGCTAGGAATACCAAGGAAATATCCATACACCATGTGCAGATTTTTGTTACAAGAGGCTATCTTGTTGATAGAATTTGATTGTAGAGTGCAAGGCACTGCAAATGCATCAAAATAATTGGCACAAAGAGGGGGGAAGGTGTATCGACCATCAATTTAAAAAGTATATGGAATCACGAAATGAGAATTTAAAAGTCGCTTGTTTCCGGCAAAATGTTGAATGGGAGTTCAAGCACATAAAATAAGCATTGTAATGATGAATTTAGTAACTACCTGTTTGGCTCAGAAGAGCTTCATTAGCAATTAGAGCATAGATGAAAGGTTGTAGGTTCGACCAATATCAATGGACTACTGATTGAGATGGAATTGATGTGTGCAACCTAGACTAGAGGAGGTGTTCCTAGGAGAACATGGATAAAGAAAATGTTCGATTACAATTCGAATAATGGTTGTGATTGAAACTCGAGAAAAAGCGCATGTTTACTGGTTGGTGCATTGATAGGAATGGAACCAAGTTTTAGACACATAAAATAATGCTTGTTACTTTTAGTCTTGACGCAATACTATACAGTGGTAAGATATCCTTGGCCCTGCATTAGACAGGCTGTCTTCGCAGGTTAACCTTTTAGGTCCATTGATATTGCTGAAAATAAGGTAGCACACTCATGTTCAATGGGTTCTCTAGGTTGCGCTTTCTCATGATAGTAAGGTGGGCATGACAGATCAACATAACCCATAACATTCTAAATTCGCTAAGTTCTAAGTTTTGTTATAATGCATCTTCCTAAATCCTGCCATACAATGCAATAAATGGATTTTCAACAAATGATGTCTTGCAGCATGCACAAAATTCTGTTGCCACCTCATACAGTGAAAGCTTTTCTAGAATTAGGATTAATGGTGAACACAGGAAATTTGCATTAGGAATTGGTGCTTGCGATAAGTGTGTTCCTACCAATAACTTCTCATGTTTGAGTGGTTGATTTACGAAGTGTCACAGTTTTTGAGCTTAAATTATGGCAATTCTGAGATGTTTAATCAACTGCATATTCTATTCTAATCTTCTTAATACACGTTATCATAGTCTTTTCCCCTCCATTAAGTTAACCAACTTTGCAAATTGTAGTTATTACATTTCTTTTCTTGGTCGTCATATTTCTGTTTTCCTTGATTCTTCCATTACATTCTATTTAAATTTGAACATGAAAGCTAGTAAAGTGGAACTTGTGCTTTACCTACACAAGGGTTGGTAGGTTGGCAATTGGAAACATATGCTTCTTGTTTACCTGATTTAGTTGTATTCACAGGTTTCCAGCTGGAGAGATTTCATGAAGACTGGAAAGAAGGTAAGAAAGATTATGCATATTAACCGTGGATAAATCCATGAGAGACTTCGGGTGGAAATTCTGAAAATGATGGCTGGCTTCTTGTTCTATAGGGTAAAAAAGGAGAGACCCGACCACCAAAGCTCAAAACAGAAGATCCCAACAGATCTTACGTGCAAAGGCCGGTAAAGCGAGTGTGAATCGCAACGAAGATTGCTGCACCTTAAAGTAAAGTGGACAAACAGATTTGACTCCCTTAAGCGTATCTTGAATCCCAGGGATTCCATTTTTCTCCTGGTCATGCGCTGGAGCAAAGCTCTTATCCTCCTTTCCTGCTTTTCTTTGGTTTTTCACTTATCTACAAGGAGGTTATGTTTTCAAGTGATTTAAATTTTTATGTAACTTCAAAAACAATTGGTATGAGGACAAGGAATTCTACGTTTCTTTAGGAGGGAGAAAAAAAAAAAAGAAAAGGAACAGAGGGAGATCCACCTGCAATATAGTCAACCAGATTCACTATCATTCTATGGACTCGGAATGACAATGTTATTTGGAAGAATAAGGATATGCTGCGCCAATCGCATACCCCAAGAATCAAACATCAGCATGAAATTCTGCTTTATAGATTAGAATTTGCAGTGAAACAAGCCCCACACCGCAAGAAATCTCTCCCCAGTTCAATTATTCAGGTACGAGGGAGACAGGTTGGCCTTTGGGTACTCCTTAAGGGAAATAATCAGGAGGGACGGTAGTTTCTCTTTCTGTGCTCTTCCCTTATAGGAACGTCGAATTAGCATTCACCCCAATAGCTTGAGCTTCTTTTATTTATTGGTTGTCCACCGTATATTTGCCCTTTCCAGTTTGGGTGTTGAATTGGCATTGGTAGTCTGATTGATCTGCTCTTATCATACAAAATAATCAAGTGGAAAGGGATTTAATAGGTGCTAATAAAACTTTTGGTGGTTTAAAGAAAATTATTGATGACAATAAGCATGGGGTATTTGCTGATTCAAAATGTTGGTTAATGATAAAATAAATGACAGAATTGAACATGCTGAAACAAACATAATTAGGATATGTATATCGGTTGAAGCAAAATTGAACCAGCCGCTTAAAAACATAATTAGGAGATGAATGCCCTACCTCCTTATGCCCTTAAAGAAGTTTCAGCTACGGTGCTTAATTCTGGACGAAATGGCGTACGAAATGTTGCTGTTTCTATCGAATTCATATCGCGGCGTTCTAGTCTAGATCTCATACGTAGGCATGGACCTAAATTTCTTACATCGGTTGTGCGCGGTTGAAATGGACCCGGCTGTTACCTTAGCTCTCAGGGAGCCTACACCTGCTGTAAGCTGGACTCCCTCCAAAATATCTTGCAAGCCTCACTTATAAATCATAAGAAACTCATGTAGCCTTGAATCCACTTGGTTTCACAGCGCATGCAGGTGCCCTTTGGGCAAGACCCTACCATATCCACCCTCCTCTTGTTGCTCAACGGTAAAAATATTTGGGTGGAAAGATAAAAATACGGTCAGCTCTGCGGTTACCTTTTGTTGGCTAAAGAACCATTTTGGTCATTTCATAAGAAGAGATGGAATACAAGTTAGAGATAACTCCGGGTTCCATGGCATCTGCTATAATACTACGAATCGTATGGGGGGATGCTGCTGCCTGGGGAGAGCATCAAATCATGGTCTGGTAACCAGATTTGGTCCGTGATGGATCTGAATTAGAATCCTGGTTTTAGATGCGGAGGGGAGTCTCTTCATGAACTGGGCGAGCCCCAGCCGCCCCAACCACCGTTTCCGCGGACCGAGACGCAGAGCGGCCGCCGGTGCCCACTTGGGCGGACCGGCTCGCACCCACGCCCATCTGCCAGACCGGACACATGAAGTCCGTCTACCAGCCACTAGGAATTGGAAGTGGTTGAAACTCCATGACGTAACCAAAGCTTGCATGGGCCCTACAAGGTTGGGCATAGCGCAGCACAGGCTTGTGCCTGCCTTTCAGTACAATCGAAGAACCTTGGGGCCGAGTGGTTGTTTTATGAAGTAATATATCTGGGTGCCCACGTCAGTATTATGCTTTTTGATGCCAAAACTTTTCTATGGTTGCTCGCTTCATTTGTCTGATAGCTTACACAAGTCCATAGTTTTGCATCAGGATCACTGTTTCTGATGAAAAATTGGTCCACAGTTGTGAGAACACTGATGAAGAATTAAATTAAGTAGCTAGCTGGGCTTTGTGCGAGGGATTGGCAGATTGAGATAGCTAATGTCGCTTTTCATCGGCATAACATCATTTGAAAGCCCATAAATTGTTTAAATATATAGAGCTAGTGAAAAATATTATTTTATGTAGGCTTGATCTCTATGCCAAATTACAAGGACTTGACATGGAGAACACACACTACGTGGCAGAACAGAATGTCGTGTAGACCGAGATTCTCAGCATCTAGAAACTATGTTACTTTCCCTGTCTAAATAGTAGTGCTCTCTCAAAAACGCATATTAGGAGAGTTCGTGGGAGAAGAATGATAGAATAGAATATAATTCTTTAAAAAATAATAAAATATTGAGTTTATTTATTTTATCGTGTTAAATTTGTTTCTATTAGATTTTGTGTAGTGGGTAGTAGTTTTACTAACTAATAACTCAATTGGCTGGCACCTTTCCTTAAAAACTTGATTTTTAGAGGATCCAAAATATAAATTCTGTGTATGGCTTTACAAGAAAGACTTTAATAACTAAGAATAAATTTATAAGGAGACCAAAGCTCCCTTATATGTAGACACATTACATCAACCTAAATAATTTGTATCATATGTTTAGAGCTGAGACTGAGCAGAGGCAAGATTGTGCTTGGGTTTAGATGTTGGGAGCCCAACCTAGAGTTGTTCTATTTGTCTGAAAGGTGGCATGGAGCCGCTTGCCTACTACGAGCATCCTAAATAGACATGGGATTAGTTTCCCACCGATGTGTGATGTATACCATGTTGACGAGTCTGTGGATCATGTCTTCTTTTGATGTTATAGGGAAGTGTGGGTGTGGTGGCTCGTTGATGGATCCATTTTTTTCTCCGATCGGTGGCACTCATTGAGGCCTTCCTCTCCTACCTGAGGGACTACTCCGAGAGAGCCCCTATGAGAGTTCAAGACATCAAGACAGCTTGTTTGGCATATCCTATTTGGCTGGCCAAGAATGAGCATGTTTTCGAGGGGCACAGTCAGTTGCCTAGATTCACTGCAGAGAGGGCCCATGTTCACGTACTAGAAGTTATTCACTCAGCCTTCCCTGAAGAGCTTTCGATAACTTGGGATACTTGGGGCTCCTTTTCAGCTTCTACAACTACTAGGATGATCTTCATCTCTTAGGAGCCCTCATTTTCGAGTTTGTCAAGGTTGACTTCGACGATAGCATGTCTGATGACGGTAGTAGGGATGGTGTCAGATTTATTATCAGAGGCCTTGATCGCATCTCGTTATTGTAGGAGGGTGTCAAATCCACACACTTCGATGCTGGAGCGAAGTTAAGGGCGGCTTGGGTAGAGATCAGTTATGTGAGATCTTGCTTGCGAGGAAACTTTATTCACTTGGAGCGCGACTCGGCCATGGTCATTAGTTGGATCTATGGACAGACCCTAGGAGCACAGATACACCCTCTTTTTCTGGATGTTTGGCAGTATGCCAGAGAGTGCACCATCTTCAAGGCGAGGCGAACAGAGCTGTGGACTGAGTTGCTTTCTTCATAGCCGACCACCTTAATGAGGTGATGTGGACGGTCGATGCAGCCTGGGCCCTATTTTCTGGATATTTTGTATGCTAGCTCTCTTGAATGTACTCATACCAGACATGTTATTCGTCCATTCTAGAAAGGAAAAAGGAAGAGGATTGAACCTAAAAATTAGGTTATTTTGAGAGAACTTGGCCTCCAATTAAAGAAGAATAGAAAGGAAGAACCGGCAATTTAACAAACCATAATTCTCACTCCTACCAAAAATACAACATAGGAAATATTAAGCCATGTGCCTAGTAAAAGGAGTCCTAATAACTTATTTCTAATTAAACAAACTAATCAAAGCCAAAAGAGGAAATCAAAAATAGAGAATCCAATCCCCGAAAGGACCTGGGTTCCTATCATATCCACCCATCCCATAAGAACTTCAGATCAATTGGTTGGTAATTGCATCTTGAAATTTTAATTTGGAGCTTCCCCATTTTGTTTATATTCTTCTCATAATATAAGGCATGCAACCACCTATCAATCCTTTGCTTAGTTGCTTCATAGGAATTCCTCTTGTAGCTTTAGGGTTTGAATCCTGACGATCAAGTTCCCATCACATTTTTTTTTCAAAACATATAAGGCATGTATGCATTTACACAATTTCATACCAATTTAATGGGAATTTTAAGCTCAAATAACAACAAATGGTCAGCTTTCGTGACACCAAGCAAAAATGTAAAACAATATGACTCCTCCAAACAACCCTAAAAAAACATAATTAGTACGTCAATAATCACAACTAGTAAGTAAAACCTCATCTCCAAGTGGTAGTCTTTCTATAAAAAAAAAAAAAAAAGAATCAAAATAATTTTATACACTTGTTTGCTATTCAACCACTTTCACATTAAGCAAACCAATATGTCGAGTGCCATGCGTCACACACACCAAAGCAAGCGAAGCACTCAAAAGTTATTGCGATGGACACAGCACGTAGCCTTCCATTGCGACCTCCAGCCCAAACATGGCTTTGTACGGATGGGACCGTTTGCCTTTGGGCGGTGCATCGCTCTTTTCGGTCTGCGTCGAGTCAAAATCACCATTCCTAAGCCACGGTCATCATAAAATACATGCAATTATTATAAGGTGACGAAAACAAACAAAATGGGGTGCCAGCCACCCTTCTGTTAACTCCGGTTACGTTCCCACCACATCGAAGGAACTTAATAAATGGATCTTTCTTGATTCCATCAACGTATTATTTACCCTCGTAGTGATGATTTGGCACTTCCCATGACCTGGTTTCAGAAGCCCATGCACAACTGGGAGATCCGATCGAGGGCCAGGCTGCTCCCTTTTGGCACAATAAAACAAGCTAGCCATGCATGGTAGAGACCAATGAGGATGGCCCAAATCTTTCATGTCTGTTGGTGCTCCGTGGCGCCCCCCACCTTTATGCAAAGCTTTCTTTATGTGTCATGTCCATCGAAGAACTTGGGGGAAGGAATAAAGATTTGAAAGGGCAAGGAAGGGATGATGCTAAATATCCCACCAATGAACTTCGTAAAAATTAATTGTTTATTAGTAATGGTAAAGTAACTTTGCCATGACATGATGGGTAGGTCGGGAGGGGGGAATAGAAGGCATTAGGTTCGTATCCTTTTTACCTTTGATGCCTCCTTTGCATGTTTGTAGCTTTGCCTTTTGCCTTGTCCGGTCGTGTTATTGCTGCATGCTAATGGATGTTGCACTAGGGACATGCTCTTCGGATTCCCCACTTCCTCTCCTACTTAATCCGCCCTACTATTAGTAGTAGGTCAACATCTTTTGCCCTACTGTTCCCTCTCTGGGTATGCAAAACAAAAGAATAGCTTCCATTCCATGCAACCTTCCTATATATATGCCCTCCTTTCACTTTCATCCTTTTCTATATTCTCTTGACCTAATGAGTTATATTGCATGACTGTTCTTCCTTTCCCTTTAGTAGTGAAGGTGGTCCATCAGACTACTGCATTGACAATCACAAATATATGAAAAAAGGACACTCCATCTTATAGAAAGGGAAGAATCTACGACCTCCAAAATTTAAATGGAGGCACAAAGGAGCAGCACTCATGAAAAAAAAAAGAAGAGTAAAGCACTAACACAAGAAGGGCCTAATATTCAAAGGCCTATAGCCTTGCAGATTCATGACCCATACAATTTGAGTGAAATTCTCTATTGAAAAATCTACAAAAATAAAGAGACACATGCACACGGCAGCATAGTATACCATTAATAGTGACCAAATGCAACAGTAATGGTTTTTACTATTAAAACTCTTTATTTTACATTAAATGGCTAATAATGCTTAGTATAATACACAGATCAAATAGCAATCTAGAAATATATTTTTTTTTGTTTTTAAGCCAATTAACACAATTATGATATTATTATAGCATGATGATTTTTGTTTATTATACATCTTTATGACCATCATTAATATCTTAGAAGTCAATATGCTGATAGTAGTTATGCATCGGTAACAATTTTTTTTTGTCGGAAAGAGAAAGCAAAGCTCAACTACAAAAATATATATATATATAATAAAAGCTATGATTTCAATAGCATCTCACACTTTTAGCATAAACTATTATCTCAAACATCCAATAAAACTGCTAATTAATCCTTTATAGCAATCTGCCAAGGCAATAGTGACCAAGCATTATCTATATTACATGAATAATTATGAGTTTCGAAATTTTAGGATAATCTCTTCTGATTTTATTCTACAAATTTTCATGCCAAAATCTTGTCCAATCTAATCCGCACCACACGCTACTGGCATCTATCCCTCGAGAGCAAGCCCAAATTAAGGCTACCCCAAGTCCATCGGACAGCCACTGAATCAAGAAGAACGGGAAACCGGACCTCATGAGGTGGGCGGCTATCGGTCAGAGACGTCAACTTCTTGCCACTATGGTTGAAAGCTTGTAATCATATCAGCCTACAGTTCTTGGAAGCGGTCATTTGGATATTCTTCACTCTCTTCCACGGATTCATGGGGCTCCGAGACCGGGTCAATGAGCTACGCCTGCTAGCCTCCCAAAATTCTATCCTTTTCCTTCTCTCTCTTTGGAAAAATTATAATTTCTGCCTGTAGGGGACAAGCTATGGTCCTTGCAGACACAGATCTTTGGAAAATTCTACCGCAATCTCCACTCTTTCAACGGAAAATCTAACCATATAAATAGCAGGACAGCCCACCAGACATAAAGGTCAATTTGATTTTGGACGCACACCGGAACGAAAGGTCCCATGACACCATACTGCGTCATCGCAAAGTTGCCAAATATCCTCACCGCCTGCACAAGCTAATTAATATTTTCACATTAACTTGTACCTGAAACTCATTCAGTATAAAGACGTATATTAGATCTTTCTTATAGTATTCTCCACACTTTGTTGGGGATTTTGGTAGCTGGTGATCACATCTCCTTAGTTGTTTGCCTATTATACCATGACTCGTGGCGGTTCTAAATTTTGGATCAGGTAATTAATCCGACCAGATCGAAATATTTATGCTGAAATGTTGATCTAATCGGACTAAGATTTCGAGCCGGCCGGCCGACCGGGCCCGGCCGATTTGGCCTCCTTAATTTTATAAGGTGCTGCACGGCCGGGACACGTTGGCCCCACCTTCGACGACATGACAGACCGATGCGATGACCTCCTTTCACCGAGTTAAGAAATCTCCATTGTCGTCAAATCTGTCGCACTAAATCTGTTTAATATTACGTCCGGTGACCCGTCGGCCAGATTATTCTATCGCCACACTTCCGAGAGGAAAGGCAGCCTTTTTCTGCCCACCAACTTTTAAAGTCCAACACACGAGTGGCATTTCAGCTGCGATCTTTCAAGCAGTGCCTTGCAACAGTGCAACCCCTTCTGAAATGCTTGTAGCAAAGAGAGAAGATAGACGAACAATTAAGAGCTAATTACTTAATTAATTACCAAGATTTATCATTAATCATGAAATGGAAAGAGAAAAGAAAGAAAGCAAGAGCACGCTAATGGATGATGGAAAGCCCTGCGGTGAGCAGACTGTGAGGGCTTTGCATACACGGGTTATTCCGGACGGCACCAAAGACTGATGACCATCTTAATAACATCAATTAATTTAGTAGATAAGATGATGATGATGATAATAAGAAGGGTTGGTCGGGTCATTAACAGGATAATTAATGGAGGGATCTCATGGATGTGAGGCAGCAACTCAGGAGGAGGTGGCAATGCAGCAGGGCTCCAGAATGAAGAGCGGCCTCCGCAGCAGGCTGCACCTCCTCATGTGGTGCAGCAGCTCCTCCCGGTTCCGCCGCTTCGACGTGAACAGCAGCTTGTTGTCGTCCGGCGGCGGGCAGTCGTCCGGCGGCGCGTACTGCCCGCCGCCGAGCTGCGGCCCCCTCCCGTGGAACGAGTGGTGGTGGTGGTAGTAGTAGTAGTAGCCCTCCGACGAGGTGCTGAAGGTGGAGGCGGCCGCCGCCGCCGCAGCCGCCGTGGTGGTGGTCGTCGGCGCCGCCCGTCGTGCAGGCGCCGCGGTCGCAGTGCTGCGGTGGTCTTGCAGGATTTCCTTTTTGTCGGGTGCTATCGGCTTGCATTCTGCCATCTTCTCGGCCCATCGGGTCTCGCCAGCCCCGACGAATTTGTTGATCACGAACGACGACCGCTGCACCTTCATCGCGCCGCTCTGTTGCTGGGGTTGTGTGCTGACCTTCACCTCTACCACTGTTCCTCTATCCACTACTTCCACTTCTTCCTCCACCTCCTCCTCCTCCTCCTCTTCCTCTTCCTCTTCTGCCTCTTCCTCCCCTTCTTCATCACAATTCTTCTCTTCTCTCAATTCTCCGTCTTCTGTTTGTGCCATTGACGTTGCTTCCTCCTCCTCCTCCTCCTCCTCTTCTTCTTCTTCTGGTTCACTTGGCTTAAAAACATCGTCTTCTTGCTGTTGTGTCATCACCAGGGTGTCGGAAGGATTGGTCTCGGCGTCATCAGGACCGTCGAAGGTGGCGTCGATTAAGGAAAGGAGCAGGCGGCCGTCCTGCCGCTGGGCGTGGAGGTAGTTCTGCGAGCGGACAGCGACTGCCTCGACGACAAGGCGGCCGTCGCGGCGGTACGGCCTCATGTGGATGCAGGGCCCATCGCGCCGGGAGATGGAAGAGAGCGGAGGTGGGAACGACCGTGGAGGTGACCTCCTGCTAATCGAGCAGTGGTAATTCACCTCCACCAGCTCCTTCCTTCCGCTCTGCACTCGTCGTTCTTCTACCGCCTTGGCCACTCTGAAGCGTGGCACTTCTTCCGCCATTGAAGTGCTGTAGATGGGTCCGCTGTGCTCTTCCTTCTCTGATTCAATCTTGGATGAGAGGCAGTCGAGCTCGTCGAGGAACGAGGAGAAGTCGGCGGAGCCCGTCTCGGACCCGAGGCTCTCGGTGCAGATCTCAAGGCTTTTTTGGCTCATCAGTTTCGACGACCGCCGCACCAGTGGGTGGACATAAGGGGCCGGGGGATCGGCGGTAGCGGCGGCGGCGGCCTCCTTGGCCTTCTGGGACTGGATCGAGCTCCATAAATCGAATTGCCCGGGCCGGTCATCGTCCTTCTCAACTTCCACCGGGTTTTCGACAGTCGTGTATTGCTCTGGCGGCGGCAGCCACTTCGTAAGCGAGATCGGTATGGTTTCTCTTGCTATGTTAGGCATAACTATGGACTCGAAGGGCGAGCAGGAACTCCTGCGCACAGCCACCGACATCTAGGGCCGAGAGAGACACCCGCAAAGTTCGGAAATGGAAAGGTACAAGAGATCACTGGAGGAAAAGAAAATCAAAAAGATGTCAAGCCAAGAGTTTTTACCACAAACTTAATTCAGAAGGATGGGAGCGGAGAGTCCGGCCCAAAGGTAATAATATATACTACTGTAGAAGAAGATCGATGTTAGGCAGTCTAGTTAGTACTAGTCTTACAAAGAATAGGCAAGTGGGTGTGGATAGTAGCAATAAGTGTTAAATTACCTCAAACAAGAATAACATCCACGGTCCAAGAAGCCGTTGGCTGGTTGCTGGTAGATGGAAGGACAGAGTGAGAGAGAGATGAGGGTTCGAGACAGAGGGAGGAAGAGAGACCACCAAGGGTTCCTCTCCACTCTCTCACTCTCGTTCTCCTCGAGCCGGAGCTATCTGGCTTCGGGTTCTCTGAACAGACGGGCCGATAACAAACGAGGGAGGACGGTGTGGTATTTGTAGGTGTGGAGAAAGGCAGGCTCTCCCCCTCTCACTGGCTGGGGGAACCTTTTGGCCGTCCAGGGCCCTCCACCACCACTATCCCCTCCACAATCACACCACCTTTTACTTTTTCCAGCTTTATATTGTACATTTAATTTCTCTCTCGCTCTCACGCACGCACCCTCTCACTCAGCTTTTTTAATACCCTTGGCTTAATTATTCTCTACTTGTTACCGCTTTCTGTTTAGCTAGCTTAGCTCAGCTCAGCGTAGCTTAATTCCGGTAGCGTCTTTTTAGTAGTGACTTGGTGACAGCAGAGCTCTCCTTTCCCACCGGCATCACAGTACCGGTTCCCGCTACATATTCTTCGCCCCCCACTTTCACGAATTACCGGGCTATTGATGCCGACTTCTGACGCCAGCCACCCAGATATCCCGTTTCTTTATTCCTCCCCCCCCCCCCCCCCCCCCTCTCGTTAATTTTAAACTAATCGAGTTGTTCTTATTTATCAAGTCCAGCCTCTAAAGGCGAGCAGGAAGAGCCAGGGATTCCGCTCTTTTTATTTCCTCTTCCTGTTGTCTTTCCATCCCGAATATATTATACATCGCTGCTTTTCTCCTCGCAGCTGGCCTAGCTTCCCCTCTCCCTGCTTGCCGGCCCCACTGACGAGCAACATATATATATATACCATCGCTTCCAAAAAACGTAGGAGCCTTGTGATTGGGTGACTCGGAGCGCTCTCCGGCACTCGTCGAGCCACTACGTTCCACGTGTCGAGAGACGGGACAAGCGCGTCCCGGCTCTCGCCTTTATGCGGACGCCGCGGAATCTCCGCCCTCGTGGACCAATCCCCTCCCTACCATCCGTAGGAAGGAGCATCGCATCCTCGGGTGCTTTAGCCTTTGCCCGCTAGTGGCACCAGAGAGAAGGGGATCCGCTTCTCAGCAGCAGCAGCAGCAGCAGCAGCAGGATTCCTTCTGTGGATAGATATATAGAGGCTGCCAACCCGACATGCCGATAATAAGCTATACGCCACACAACATTCTATCGCCGTGGCCTCTCCCTCCAATTCTTCGTTGACGCGGCTCTGCTCTCGTCCAAATCCCCTTCTCGCCTCAGATCAACCCATCAGGAGATCAGGCACGCGCGTAACAAAGCCTGGGTCTGTATGTGGTGCTGGGGCGAGGGGGGCTGCGGCCTGCCACGCGTTGCCGGGGGATTGGGCCCTAAAACCTCTAATCCGGACCTGGACGGGCCCAAAGCAGCCGGGCGCGGCCGTCATGTCTGGGCCCCGGCGTCGAGGGGCTATCCGGGCGAAGATTGCGCGTCACATCCCCTGCGTCCCGGCTTGGAAGCCCCAATTCTTAGCGCCTAAGCAGGAGGGGATGTTGATGTCGCATCGCAAAAGGAAATGAAAGGAAGGAAAAAGTACACGCCCTAAACGTGCAAGCCGGGAGGGACGGGGCCTTCGGATGGCTGATGATGGCCCAAAAGGCAGTTGGTGTGTCGATCATCTCAGAATTGGACTAGCAACAGCGGTCCGTAGCACCGCCCCCAGCAAATCAATCGGTCGGTGGCAACCGAAGATTCTGGCCCAAGTGGGCCCGCGATGATCCGCCGTACTGGGCGGCCAGAGGGGCCTCATGGCCCGCCCCGGATCCTATGGCCCACTGCAGCCAATCCGCTTCCTATATCGTGGCTGGTGCTCTGTACGTACTTCGCGTGCAGCCGCCCATCTGCCATTCATTCATAAATTCCGATCGAGAAATGCGAATTTAACAGTTGAAAGGTATATTTACTAACTTTGATTCTAGCTTGGGGCAGACATGTAACCTAATCATGTTATTTACTGTTCTATCGCCATCATCATTATTATTATTAAAGTTTTAAAAAAAAAATCTAAATTTTGTCTTGGATCAAGCATCATAGCGACTTGTATTGCACAAGAAGGGTCGTGTTAGAAGCAGCAGCTACCAATGAGAACTAGGGACTTATCTCCATCATTCTCTCTCTTGAAGATTCGGAGAGGACAGTATCTTGGAAATCTAGCGGATGGCTGTCGGGCTAGTGCAGGTTTGGTCAATGGAAATTTTGTACAAGGGGTAGCCGGTAGAGCAATACAAGATCTTTCATAATAGAAATGCAGACGCTACGCGACGTATGACCGAGCGTTGCTCCAACGACCGCAGCAAGAATATTATCCTTGCCATGAATCATTGGGACTGGACAATTTTTCCAGGCTTGGCTTGATACCGCTCCAAGTCAAAGATCAGCATCATGATTGCTTTTTTTCAAAGAAATCCATTGTTGTCGGGATTGGAGATTTCTGGAAGATCTTTTTCAATGGACTGATGATAGTCAATTAATTAGGACATGAAATATCAGAGACAAACCGGAGAAGAGAAAAAAAAATAGAATTTGACATCCAATCCTGCAGGGACACAAAGATCGCCCTTCACCAACAAAACTGGGTGATATTTTTAGCCAATTTACGATCTTGCGAGCCCAATAACCAACTTAATACAATTTGGATAAATAATTAGCCTCTATGTTCATTCACCTAAAGGAAAAATGTCTCATCCCGTGTTGAAATAGGGCTTGATACGCCACGGTTTCTCCTTGAACAACCTCTCAGTTTATGCCACTATTAACTTAGCTCAAGCTGATCACCAATGGACCTAATCTGGATTAACCTGCCACCTTATCCACATGATACTGCTCTTGCTTTGGATAAAAACCCATATTTATAGACCAAAAGACTTGCCTGCATGTCAATGTCCATGCTTCTATGATAGTATGATCATAAGACGGGTGAGAAGAAACCATTCAGGCAGTGAGATTTGGGATTCCTCATGCAGAATCCCCCCAAAAAAATGTGCTATGTTCGGTGCTTTTCGTAGATGGTATGTCATTTTCTTTTGTTTTGCTATCGAGAATGTTAGCTAGGGAAAAAGACAAAGTATATTAGATTATTATACAAATGGCTTGAGGCTCGGCCATACCTAATCTAATGTGTCGAAGGGTTGGTGCTAGTGGATCTGACCGTCAGGACCAGACGTAACCCACTTGACCACCTTTTTCTCTCATGGATGCACAAATTTTTTAATTTCTACGTAGCCTTGAGAGTTGAGATTCGTCTTTTGCATTGCCACCAAAAAAAATAAAAAACTAGCATCCACTCTTTTGTGGCACCGAGGCCTGCCATACGCCAATATAAAGGTAGCATCACGCGAGCAAAATTGACAACAGATCCAGTGCTTACGCAGAGATTCTCATGCAAACAGTCAGAAGATCGCGACTTGTCATGAATAATCCCAAGATCGAAAGCTACAATATGTGTAAACAAATCTACAACTAAAAATCATCCCTTGAATATTGCAAAATGCATTGCGAATCCCTTGATACAGGCATACTCGTAATAAATTTGATCGCAAGAAGAAGATTTGTTTCCTTTCCTTTTCTTTTCTTTTATTGATTTTTTTTTTCTTAGTTGGGAGGGGAGGGAGGTACACAAAAAATTTCTTTTCTGTAAGGATTCGTTTGGTTGGGTACGTCATGTTATGATATAATCTGATGATTTTTAGAAATTATTTATCTAAAACAATAATTATGGAAAAAATAGAATTTATCATGTTTAGCTAACAAAGAAATTATCATGAAAAATGGCATCAATAAAATATTACCATATTTAGCTAAAAGTAATCTTATATAAAAATATTGCCAAATTTACAACAATGCTCTTGAATAAACAATTGAAGTAATAACATTTTTCAATATTGGCTACTTCGAATATTGAAATATATTTACACGTTAATAAATATTTTTAAATTAATTATACATATATGAAAAAAATATAACTCTTATTATAAATAAATTTTAATATATTTTGATATATAAATAAATACATTAATTATTAATAAATCCTATGTTTGGTTATTGATAATTAATAAATAATTTTAATTTATTTATTAATAATTAATATTCTAATAAATATATTAATATATTAAATATATGATTACTTATAAATATTATCAATTGATATATTGATATATTTATAATATATTTAATATAAAAATAATATAATATATTAAACATAATTAATTCTAAATATGATAAATTCAGATTACCTTTACTTGGCAGTTTAACATAAAAAAATAAATTTATTTTACCTTCTCTCTCTAAAAAAAAATATAAGATCCATCATTTATTTCACTATGAATTTATTTTTTCATGCTAGATTATCCCTATCCAAATTGGCTCCAAGGAACATCTCCCCCTCCACTTAGCAAACACTTTCTATATTTTTAGAGTATAACCTTCTGAAGCTTGTGCAGATTATTTTCCTGCTCATGTTGTCTAGTGAGGGCATTAATCCATTTGTTTTGAATGATGAGTATTCTTATATGGGAGAACAAATTTATTTTGTTTCTCTCGAGAACAACAAATTTTAAGGACATTGTGGATTTTCTTTGATTTGTCTTTGACTTGCAGATTTAATTTTACTCATGTTACTGTGCAGTAAGGGTGGAAAAACGACATGGTGCACCACTAGTCTTTACCTCCTCCAGTTCGGTGGAATCTGAAGCAGCTTCCCATCCACCCTAGTATCATTTTCTGCATCCTGGTCCTGCCAAATGAGCCCAACATTTATTTCTCTTTTAATTGTGGGAACAACACCAAGATCTATAACCTTCTAGTGAAGGTGCAACCAATAGGTCATTTCTGTCCACATCGAACATTTTTCTAACGGGGTAGGAGCCCACTGGAGGCTGCTACGCGAGGGTGGGCTTGTCCCTTCCTCCCCCCTTCCCTTTTTTTAAAGCAAAAAAAAAAAAGAAAAAAAAAAAGAAAAAAAAGGTGCAACCAATGGGTTACAGCCCAGCTTGCTGATTAACCCAAATCCTTGGATTTCTACATGGTGGGGACAACTTGTCGTGTCTACTATTACAATCCAAAGTTATATTATATATTCCATAATGTAATAAAAGACCACTTGCTCATCTCTTTGACTCCATCATCACATCATCAAAAAGGTTCTTCAATAATTGTGTTGTTCCTTTTTGTTTTGTTTTGTTTTTTTAACAATTGCAGGGTAATACACAAATATGTTTCTATCATACGATGTTGAATGATTACTTTGATGCGAAGGATGTATTTGGGTTATAGAGATTTGCATGCTCCTTACTTTTAATTGTAACAGTTAGTGCACCCAAAAAGATCATTTGTTGCTTATAAATGCACAGGTTTCTGGATTTTTTGTTCTCTAATAAATCTAAATTATCATGCATTAAATTGAATGACCTCAATAATCTTGGACTTAATTAGATTTTTAGAGACACTATAATTAGAACACCGCACTTGCATCTACCTTCAAATCACTACGTATACCCAACTTTGTATGCACTTGGGTGGATTGCTGCTTGCAGAATCAGCTAGCATCCAAACATCAATTATGTGATGCCTTTTCTCTTTGCACTTGCTTTTCATGGTTTTAATCATGATCTAAATCATCAATGATGCACGCAATATGCACGTGTTCTCCTTTTTCTCTAGCTTGATTATAGTAACTTACGCATTAAGCAAAATTTTTTATTTAATGATGAAATTATCAGCTGTTGTTGCTATGGTAAAATTATGTTGAATGCTATCTCTACTTGATATAAATCATTCATTAAACTTAAGCCGGTTAGCCACTCTTGCCCATCTACATGCTAAATTTTATGGGTCAAGAGCATTATTCTCCTACATTTGAAGGGTTAAATACTTCAAACTGACTCTCATTTTGCTCCTTAATCTGTCCATGTGGCGCAATTTTTGGTTGAGCAACTACTTTTTGTTTTCTAACTATGAATAAGGGGACACATAAAATATTTTGATCCTTGATTTCAGTAGCCGAGGTGTTGTGTGCATTTCTTAATGGGCAATATTCCTCTCACAGTTTTGTCCTTTTTAAAAGGACCCTCTGGAAGAAAAGGGATGGCCCCTTCTTATAAGACACAATCTTTTTCGCTACTATTTCAATATGGGACTAAAGTACCAGGTCTCCCATCCGCCTCCCAACAAAACCAAATCGGAAAACATGGTACAATATTGCGCGTGTTGCCATCTCTGCTCGATCTTAATCATCTATATGTTGTAACTTTAAGCAATAAGATGCATGACATTTGGTAATGTACATGGCTACCTTCCTTGGTCCCAATCATCCACAACATGCATGATGGTACCACCATTATTGGATGGTGGAAGCTCAACCAACAGCTAAATCCAGTCAAGGAAAGTTTTGGTGAGGCCACCACCGGCAGCACCGCCCAACCCATTCACTGTGGACCATGGGCACCTCCCAATACGAGAACATGACCCACCGTACGCCATTCTCCCGGCATGCAATCTAGCGGAGGATCCACCCTCCAACACGACTGGGAGTCGAGATCCATGGGAGATCTCCCCTTGCCCCCATTTCCTCGGGAACAATCCAAGCCGAGAAAGATATAGCTTTTGAAGTGGCAAGAAAAGAGGAGAAAGGCTTTGCAATCTATACAACAGCATGAATCCAAATCTTTGAAACGTTCACCACTAAAATGAATGTTCAACAGTAACTTATGTTAAAAAATTTTGAAATTTTGAAGTATCTTCCAAAAAGAATTGCATCTCACTCATGTTCGCCAACTTTATTTTTAATTGTTAATTACAGCCATCCAAGCGTCCTCTCGTGTGCAACAGATACACATGAGCCAGAATGTAGTAGCTGCAATGCATGCAATATGTGGGTTCTGGAGTGAATGCATTTCTGACAGACGAAAGATAGTCATAATTCATGCCACTTAGGCCATGGATTTGATTTTTGAGTCACAGTCCCTCTGACATCGAGCCCAGCTCTTTCAGGTGCACATCAGGCACGTTGGTCCAGCCTGGGGAAGATTGGAACCGAGCCTGCAATGTAGGAAGTTTGGCCCCAAATGAACCACTTGATTTCTCGAATAATTTTTATCCATATTTCCCCGTTAAAATACACTTCAACAGCTCTGCAACAACTACGTACAAATGCACGAATTGATTTTTGTCACATTAAACTGTTACTTAGGCAGGGTTATAAGCAGTTATTCAACCCAGACCAAGTCATTCTTGAAGGGGATTTATTCATACCAAGAGAGAACAAAATATTTTTCATTAGGTGTGCGACGAGCAGTATATAAGACCAATAACGATGGTTGAAATGATCACTATTTTAATCTTCGTCGCTGAAAGAAGTGGAGTCTTAATCTGAGACCCAGGCGTGGAAGACTGGATGCTAGTTTGCTTGGGTTTATATTGGTTCGGCCGGCTGTTATTTCCTTTACGAAGAACGGAAATTTACAGTTTTGGAGGGGATATTGCTTTGGGGACATATTGGCCTCACTGAAACCTTATATTAAATTCATTCACATAACAAGCTCCAATCTGACCAGGCCTAATAAATGTCAGATTATGGCCAAGTTTCAGATGAAACCATGCTTGCTAATGATTAATTTCAAGCTTCAAATGAAAAAGAGAAGCATCCATGCATGGATGCTATATCACTTTAGAAGAATTAGATGGTACATGTATACATAAAGAAAATAAATTACGCAGTCTAGAGAAGCAACTCTGACATGAATGCTAGTCTCATCTTGCGAGTATTCAAGCAGAATAGGTTGTAAATCTGCTAAATGGGACTGAAATGTAGGGCCAATTGTTTCAGTTAGAGAGCTGAAAAGGATCAAAGCCACATAGCATAGAATCAGAAAAGCAAAATAAACACGAACCACCAATGAATATTTAGAAGAATTGGTGATGCACATAAATTACAAATAGGAATGCCAAGTTGTTCAAAGAAAACCACTCAATCATCAACCAAGAACCAGTAACTTTGACAGAAGAATTGGATGCGAAACATATATATACTGATACATATAAGTTGCATAAGGTGCACACCAGAATCATGAGAATGTGGAAGCTTATAATGTAATGTCAGAAAATAAAGCAAAACCATATATACATATATACATTCATACACATATACATAACACACACACACACAAATACATAATTTGGGCAACTTCAACAATATTATAATTGTCGTTTGGAGACCATCACAACTCAAAAAAAAGAAATAAAAAAAAGACTGTATATACATACACACACACACACACACATACATATAGATATTCAAAATCCCCATTTAACACAGTAGGAAGGAATGTACTCCTAGTATACAACTCCATGCCATGGGAGCAGCAATAATTGAAAAGAAATTTCTGATTTTATTGAATGAAATATATTAACCACTTCAAGCTCAAAGGTTTACAATGACTATTCATAAAGAAAAAAAAAATCCGCTAATAAAAAGATTTTTCTATAACAAAAATTTTTAAAAGTAAATAATTCTTTCATACAACCCCATGCCAGAGCAGCACCAATAATTGAAAATAAATTTCTAATTTAGTAACTTTATTGAATGAAACATATTACCCACTGCAAATATTTAGGAGAGTATTTTAAGAGAAACAAAAATTATGATCAGATTTTACTAGATTCATGCATAGGACCAAGAAAAACTCGGATCTACCAAAAAGGTTGAAAGGAATTTCAAAAAAAAATATGAATTATGCGGTGATGAATTACATGCCTTCCCCCAATTTTAGACCTAAGCCCAACCCAACTATTGCTCGAGGTGAGACATAGATCTGTAGAGAGAAAGACAGAAGCAGCAAGTGTCCACAGTGCAACTAGGAACACTATAATTTAAAAATGTCACAATATACAACAACCTTTATTGGCACAGTGAAAAATCTTCAGGTGCACCCACTTCTCTATGGACTTCTTGTGAACTTTGCTGCATTGAAAAAGAAAAGGTAATAAATCAGTCCACCCTCTAGCTGGGACAGCATGTTTAGCAAAAACACTCACAACATTGGCACTTGCTTGCCTCATTGAAGGACTGCAAGCAACATCACATTCATTGATTAAATATTAACAAATACATTATCCTCTCTATTTTATGAGATGCACTCAAATGACTAAAAAAGGAGGAGAAGAATATAGATGATACTATGATAACAACAGTACACAGAATTCGAAGCAATCTGGAGAAACAAGAGTTGATCCCAACCTATCCTATCTGGCGATGGGACAGTGAAAATAAATTATAAAGTAACAGACAAAGGGCATACATGTGATCATGGAGCAACATGCAGCATCCCACAACAAGATGCATGATAGTTAATATGAGATGCAGCTAGCTGTTTTAATATATGATGTGCATCTAAATCATACATGTTTGCAAGTTGCAACCTTGAAAGCTTTCTGCTTCATGAAAAAACAGAAGGTACTCGGGTAACTACACATCAACATAAACTAAGAAGGTATTAAATTCAAGAAACGTTTAAATTATGGCCAAAAAAGTTAAGACACTAATGGAAGCTACATGGCACAAATTGAGGAATAAAAGATAAAATTCCAAATCTAATAATACTGTAACAGCCCAGAACCTCGTCCCAAAAAGTTAACCGGAAGGTATTATTTGGATTTCTTGGCCATGTATAAGTATCCAACATCTATTTGGTGCATAGCCGATATGAGACTGAATACATGCCCGCACAAATCCTCATATACTTCCCTTGTTTAAGCTCTGGCATCCTCGCTAGGGTAAGGGTTAAAAAATTCATTCAAATCTAATCACAAGCACCACGATCGGCCCGTGGTTAGCCCCAATGGATAAGTACTACAATATCCCCTAGTCCACATAGGTCATGGGTCAGATCCGCTCTGATACCATTTGTCACAACCTAGGGCCTCACCCAAAGAGTCTAGTTAAAAAGCATTATTTGGATTGTTTAGCCATATATAAGTACTCAAGATCTACTCAGTGCATAGCCGATATAGGACTATACACAAGCCCACACGGATCCTCACAAATACAAAACTAAGGCAGAAGGGACCCAATACTGAGGAATGGTTGGCGTTGAGTAGATACATACATATGTATGGATGTATATATGTATATGTTTTCTAGTCGTTCCTCTCATAAGAGTTTACCGAAAAGAGTTTACCGAAAACACGATAAAGCAATGACTAAACAAATACTAGCCTGTTAAAATAATGATGATACTTATGGTTATTGCAATTATGTTCACGGAGCTGACTCCTTTGGAGTATGAGATAAAGATAACCACAAATTTGTTCCAGAAAATTCAACAACAGAGAGAGTTCAGACTGCAAGAAGTTAGACTATGAACTACGAAGAAATTCCACTCGCACATGCACATGAGAGATAGAGAGAGAGAGAGAGAGGTCACATGTAGGAAAGAGTACAATAGGAGCATGTTCATAAGAGATAAAAGTGAGCGCCCGAAGCTAACCACCTCAATAACCTATCTGGAACTTCTCCAGCACAGGAATGGAATCCAGATGAGCCAATGTTATGTACTTGTGGCAATAAACTATGGGTCCACTTTTCTGATAGGTAATCTCTGAAAGTTTTTTTCAGTCCCATAGACGGTATACATCCTCATTCTATGATGTGATCAAGAAGACGAGTAAAGAAAACTGAGGTTTTAACACGATAAGCTGATCAGCCATCTGACCATGCCCTATATGTTGTTTTTTTTTTAACCTTGACTTCCAATCAAAATGGAGGCTAGGACATCTATTATAATGACATCCATTCCAATCGGCATAAGACTGGCACACATCGCCTTACTGGTGAGGCAGCAATTGCATGGCGCTAGCTTGGAATGCTGCCAAGCATGGACACAGCACTGGCACAGAGGATACTTTAGTCGTTAGGCCAAGATATAGAGGGAAGTTAAATAGAAGGAGATGGCTTGCAAGATGATATGCGCCTCTCGTGACATATGGAGGATTCCCTAAAAAGAAGATTTTTCAAATTTAGTTCCCTCTCAGCCTCTTTTGTTTTAAGCGATTACAAAAGCGAAAAGAAAAAAATCATGCCAGATTTGGTTGTCTACATATTAATTAATATTAGAGCACCTTCCACATCCTCATTCACATGCACCAATAACTTTGATCCTACATTTGCATGACTATTTTGGAGATCATCAAAGTTTTGTTAGAAGGGTGGAGGAATGCTAGAGAGACAATTATGCCGGAGGTTTGAATGAAATTTTGTCGCATCAAATTAGACTATATTCGACAATCTGCACTGAAATCTCAATCGTACTATCTGTCGACCTGTCCACCAGAAGATAAAACTAGAGAGTCTAAGATGTTTGGTTGCAGCAAGATCAATAGAACCAGATCATGAACATCTCGTGAAAAGGAAAGCTCAGGATCCTCATCCACCAATTTCAAGAAAAGGTCATACATCGATACTCCTCTCCAATGTTCTTTACAAAATCTGCACTGAAATCTCAATCGTACTATCTGTCGACCTGTCGATCGGAAGATAAAACTACAGAGTCTAAGATGTTTGGTTGCAACAAGATCAATAGAACCACATCATGAACATCTTGTGAAAAGGCAAGCTCAGAATCCTCATCCACAAATTTCAAGAAAAGGTTATACATCTATACCCCCTCTCCAATGTTCTTTAAAAATCATCAGGTAAAAAAGCCGCCTGTTTCTAATTTCTTCGTTTGTTCAAATCGATAACCGGGGAAAAAATCTTCCTCTGTAAAATCATTCGCGCAAAGTTTTTTCCGCAAACCAAATAAAGAATCTCATGAGTGCTTTGAGAAGCCAGGAGAAGAGGAGGAGAAAAGGGAAGAGCAATTAACAGAAAGAGCATGGAGAAAGAATTCAAGAAAGAACAGATTGAAGGAGGAGGAGGAGAAGAAGGAGGAACACGGGGGAAGGGGAGACGGACCTGGGGTCGAGGGTGATCTTCTTGCGGAGGAGGACGGCGGAGAGCTGGCGGACGTTGGAGGTCTTGGCGGTGCCGAGGTGGTGGACGACCGCCGGCACTACCTGCGGGTTCTTCACCAGCCGCTTTATCTGCTCCTCCGCCTGCCGCCGGCGGCGTTGTCCGGCATCAAGAATTGGATCAGCAGCAGCTCCAGCCACCGCGCCATCGCTCTCTCTCTCTCCCTCTTGAGGTGGACGGGGCCGCGAAGTGAAGCATTTCGATGAGAAGGGGAGGAATATGTATTAATTTGATCAAATGGCACAATAAGATGATTATAGAACTGGCATTGCCGATTTTTTTTTTAAAAAAAAACAATTCATAATTTTATTTTTGCCTACAGAAAAACTGTTCTTATATGTCAAACCTATAATATCCGGATTTCGACTAAATTTATAGCCCTGTTCTTATAAAAAAAATTGAAAAGGTTATAGAGAATGAGTTTATGGTAGAAGAAAACTTGGGTCTTAAGGATGTAAACCGTTTGGATTTTAAGTAATAAAGGGCAATTTTATGTTGGATACAAATCTAGCTGAATCTGCAACCCAATCTGAAAGTCAAAACCTTGAATAAAGTTGACAGGCCCGAAGAGGATGGAGGGGACAAGAGTGGCAAGGTCTTAAATCAATGCAGGGGAATCTGCCAGGTTCAGTCGAGGCCAAAACACAATATAAAAGAAAGATGGGAGAAAAAGGTAGCAGGGCGACTTGGTTCTAGGTAGAAGGCTTGGTCGAATTCTAGCTAAGTCCACCCTCATTAATTCAATTTGGCCCCTGACAAGGCCAGCTCACAGGTCCATCACTTGAGCCTGCGATGGACCGACTCTTAATGATCTTGCGAATTTGCTTGTTCTAATGATTGTTTTGCTGGATTTATAAGAAAATATGAAACCATTTCATGGGCGTTTTTACATTTACACGTCTGGAAATACCATGAGAATTTTCTCATATTATCATACACATTACACAGTATGTAAGTCCATAAATATTACACAGGAGCATTCGTGCTTGTGTCATACATGGACCGAAGTGGGCTACCTCAAACAAACCTGATCCTGATTCCTGATAATTTTTCTGGAAATAATGGGTATGGACAAAACATGGTACTGCTATATGATAAGGATACCTTCCCCTTCCTTCTCCATGGTTTATCATCCTTTCTATTTCTACTCATCCCTTGAGCTTGTGTGTTAGACTCCTTATCAGGCCATCAAAACAAATAGTATGTTTCAATTAATCAATATTGTCGCTTGTTTATCTTTGTATTCCGATAACCATGCATTGACATCATTTTAAACCTAATTATGCCAATGTTATGCTAATTTGTTCTTTTTATTGCAAAATGATATGATCCATATAGCTGAGTTGATACTATATATCCTTCTAATTCAAAAAATTGGCATGTGGTGTATGTCAAGTTGCTGGGTAGAGAGATGAGATATTAAGGTGGGATATGGGTATTCCTCATTTTCCATTATTCCCATCCAAACATTGATAAAATCGGTATGTTTGCTTTATTTTTTAATACTTCTTCTAGAACATTAAGAAGATTAGCTGTGAAGATTTTTTTTTTTTTTTTTTTTTTTTTTTTGGGGGGGGGGGGGGGGGGGGGGTACTAAGGAGAGTAAGAAACTAAATCAAATGATTGTTTTTTCGTCGACACTTTTTTTTTTTTTGCCGGTATCAACAAATAAGAGAGAACAACGAAATAGAAACAAAAACTATCATTTGATAATTTCCACAAACACAAATTCTACAAGGTTAGAATTCTAACTCTTCTAAAATAGTATCTCATTGATGACCCGGGCTCCCCCAGAAGGAGGCCTTTTTAAACTTCCATCTAAATTGTGTAGGAAAGGCCCAAAACCAATCCTAGAGAACTATAAAAATTTATAGGGACTTTCTATCCACTTGCAAATAATCTACATCTTCACACACATGTCTATTTTAAAAAGCCTCTCTTTGAGATAGCACCTAAGTCGTTATGCCTTTCGTGTGGGTTAAAATTGATAAATTTCACAAGCAATTATCCTTTTTTTTGTCCCCATATTTTGTTCTCCATTCAAGAGCTAACCTATGGTTAAATTCAACGACAAATATCAAATCACACAAAACTTCTACGACATACAATCTACGACCCAGTGAACTTGCTGAAGCGTTCAACAAGACGGCAATTTTTGGTTATGACGATAAATCTAGTTTAATACTTGTGAAATATTTAATTATTCAAATGTATCAATAGAATTAAGCGAAAGCTTCGACAATGCATTTTAGGGCACTAGTACCTAGTTGCTTTGGTGAACCCCCTTTTTTTTTCATTTTTTCGCTTCAAAATAATAAGAAGCTTACTTTTTTCTATATCAAACATCAAAAGGACAATCCAATTATCATTGTAAAAAACACTGACCATTTTAAAAGCCTAGTTTCACTATGATTACGGAGTTTTAATCCTGCTGTAGAAATTTTCATGTTTGGTATATGTTCAATAAACAATGCACAAGCATGTCTATCTATTATTCTCTCTTCTCAAAATTACTTGTTTATGATTAAAACAATAACAAAAAATGAGAGCATATACTGTTACCTTTGGACATGAACATGGTAAATAGGGTATTATTGAATACCCAAAACGAGCGCCACGCAATTCTGCTTCCTTTTTTTTTTTTAACCATGAAAGCATTCCTTTAAATCATGACCTAAATTGATTATAGGTCTGTGATGGGTCAAATTGGTTGTTTCCAGCCTCTGTTTCTTCTCAAATATTCTCAATCAACCGAAAATGATAATAACTACCTCCATGGTAAGTATTCTAAATTTTTATTCACAGTTTACATATTCGAGAAGAAATGAAGATATTGAAAGATTTAATTAGATTCATCCAAAAATCCATATATATTATATATCTGTTATTAACATATTTAGGATTTGAAATCTAGTAAATGATTTATTTATCTATCTTTTTTTTCTATGATCCTAGTTGTTGAAGACATGGACGTATCTATTTGCTAGCTAATCATAGTATCCCAAAACATCCAAATATTACACTATGAAATCGTATATTATTTTAATAGTCCCTCCTTGCTTTGTTTAGTACTCCTGTTACCTCCACCAAAATACTTTACACATATGCATTTATCTTCACCTTCCTCATTGAAATTGTTTATCTATAGTATTTGCATGTATATAAGTACACGTGGACATACATAGATACATTTATACATACATTTACCTTGAGTTTTATACCAGATAGAAATGTGAAGATAAATTGATGAGAAAATGTTGCCAAGAACGAAAAGTTGCATGATCTGATACCATTGATCAATGTAAGTAGTTTTCTTTGCTCACGAGAGGTGAATGCTGGGGAAAGATTTGGACAACAATTTTGACACTATGACAAAGTGTCGTGCTAGCATGATGTTCCATGTAGATTGGGTGAGGGCCCATGCCAACGAATAGTAATATTCACCATATAACTACTCCATGTCGACATATAACTTTTTTTTTTTTGAAAATTGCTGCCGAATTTTATTTTGTATGGTATGGTCTTTTACCACCTGAGGGGCCGATCCCACAAAGTGTCGACCCTCATCTCAGGGCCGGCTCAACCCTTAGGCGACTGAGGTGGTCGCCTAAGACCCTGGCCTAAAAACTCTAGCTATAAATACGGTCAAACCAAATATGTTGGAGGATATAACCATTCCGATTTTCATTTCAATCTATTACGATTCCAGCCGCAAACTAATCACTCTCTGAAAATGTAGTAGAGATGTCAACTATGAAGAGTTCAACTCCATCCACTCGTATTACAATAATTAGATGTTGGATTTCGACAACAAAAAAAATTGATTCATAAAATAGTATGCCCTTTTTTTTACTAAGACGAATGTATGATACAGACCAACTCTCTCTTCCCGAAGAGCACTGAACAACTTTCTCTCTCCCTTAGCCAAATAGTATCTTCGGAGTGGTTGGTTATACATAAAGCCACCAAATCCACTGTTCTATTGATCTCACGATATATATACTTGGCGTAGAAGGCCAATCTATCGCAGGCCATAACCCGAATATCTCCAACCAGAGAGTGAAAGTCGTCTATACCAACTTTACTTTATTGGATTCAGCTAATAATCGCTATCAATAATTGTTGCCGAATCTTCCTACAGTATGAGCCCGCAGAGTCCGCCAAGCATTTCAATCGGTCTTTAACTGACCACACGCAGTGTACATGCAAGCTTTGAGCTTTATATAACCCAGACTGTCGACAGGAGCATTGGATTGTCGTCGTCATGAATTCCATACTCGAAGGAGGAGGCAAGTTTTAATGCCCTGTTTCTAACATGCAACAATTTATGCAGGTGGACCCCGGACAAGATCACTTCCCCACCAAAACATGCATGGTTTCCCGTCCGGTGTCCAACCAGGGATGATTGCGTCTGAAATTAAATGGGGAGGGCTCCAAAGCCTAGCACGCCATAAGTTGCTGCATTTCAACTTTTTTTTGCAGCGTATATTTATTGTTTTACAATATAATGCAATTTACCCCACTATTTGTCCATAAAACACAATCCTAACAGTAACTACATCATTATTCTGGTACGGATTTTTACAACTATATATCCCTTCACTTTTATAGCTACCAAGATACGCATTTGGAGTCAAAGGGGATGGTTATTACATTATGTCGGTAATCATGCAGTCTAATCCAAAATTCCAAGTCCTTAATTATTGTCGTCATGGAGAACGGTCCAGCTCGGCTGTTCCCAACTTGCCACTCATCTCAAAATATCCTTAGATATCAAAAATAATAATTGGCCACCCTAACGAGGCCCGGAGCAATGATATGCATACACTACCTAATTATAATTGACCCCGTAATGGAAAATATATATTGATGAGAAAAATTCCTACGGACCCGAAATTGCCGCATCTACCCAATAATAGCAACAATAATCCTCACCTAATCCTCTAACAACAAAATCTAAGTCCAACACCAGATCTCCCGGTTTCCTAATTATTCTTCTCAAAATTTTTTTAAAATCTGTCAAACATAAGTATTTGGGCTATGATGAGTGGTAATATTTAAGAACGTAGATTGGATGGTTTTTTATATAGCCTATTTTTTAAAAAATATTTTATGAACTAAAGAGAAAAAATTGTTGAAAATATTTTAAAATTTATTTTTTTTAATTTTATTGGGTATATGTATACTCAAAGCGGCCTGTTTTTAATTAAAAAGAAAAAGAAAAAAAGGGAGTTCACCAAACATAGGACCTTCCCACATTACCGTTGCCGTTACGAAGAATAGCTTAGCCCTAGTTTCCTCACGGCCCCCAGTCAGTCAACCAAACTCTCCCAAACCCATACGGCACGGGAGAATTGCGGGGTAGGATGGTATGTTATCCGTTTGGGACAAGGGTTGGGCCGCGACGGGACTTGACATCGCACGTTTAGTTGGCGCTGCTGTAATGGCAAAGCGGTGGGTCCCGGGGGCACGAAGCGGTGGCAATGGGACCGCACCCGGCGCGATGGCAATTTAGGAAACTCGCGACGACGAGAGGAAGATTTGGTAGGGGTGCGGACAAAAACAGGTCGCAAATGCCATCCAAATCGATTCCTTTTAGTTTGATTTGTATCAATTTTTTTTAAAAAAAATTAATTTGATTTCGGTTTGAAAAAGTTTGAGCCGTAAAAATTTGATTCTATTTTAGTTTAAATTTTCAGAAAACTGATTGAAACTGACCCGATTCTTTTTTTTTAATATAAAATAAATTTTTCATATTTAAATTTTGTTTTATCTATACATCTGCAGCTCTATTAAATATTGATTTTATATAAAATAAAATTTTTATATTTAGATTTAGTCTAATTTATTTATTAGCCTAAAAAGAATAACTTATACAATTATAGTATAAAAATATATATAAAAAATTAAAATACAATACATTTCAAAATGTTCGAGATAATTCCATCTTATTGGTTCAAAAAATGCTATATGAATGATTTACCATGAAGAAAGCCATTCAGTTTACAGCTCCATTTACTTTTCTGCAAACATGCTTTGCTCATAAGGCAATACGTTCGCCAAGCCTAATTTATTGAATATGCATTTGGTGAATTAAAAAGGCAATTGGCCAAATTTTTTTATCAATTTTAAAATAATTTTTATAAATAATTTATTTTGATTTTAATTAAAAAAATCTGGTTAAACCGGTTCGATTTTCGATTTAGCTCCAAAAACATAAACACGGGTGAGGAAGCGGATCCCGTCTTTGGCCATCCCGTCGCGTCGCGACGACCCAGGGAGGCAAAAGTTGGATCCCGAGGGCATGTTCGGCATTCCGGAGCCGCTTTGCAAGGGTAATTTCGGTATTTCAAAGAAGAATAGGTCCTTTGGGGTTTAGAATAATAATACTATTTTATTTTTATGACCCTTCCGCATCCTCCAGATCCCCTGCAACGTTCCCTAGGCCAAGGGCAAAGCGCAACACCGCAAAGCAAAAGGCCGGTTCTCTCTCTCCTCTCTTCTTCTCTCCTTGCTCTCTTTTTATAGCGTTTTTTTCTTTTAAGAGAGGATTTCTCTTTTCCATCACCTCATCTTCTGGTATAGTCCTCTGGCCCTTGTGGTGTGGTCTCGCTTCCTTTTTTTTCCTCTTTCTGGAAGGCGAGAAAGGGTGCGAGCGAGCTCCCGGAGAGGGATCTGGAGAAATGCGGGCTCCGATCGAGGGAGATTAGGGCTCGAGAGCGGCGGCGGAAGAATGCGGCACTTGGGCGCGGAGGGCGACGCAAGCTCCACCAAGAGACGAGGAGGAGGCGGCAGCGAGGAGGAGGAGGGGGAGGAAAGGGAGAAGCCGTTGCTGGCGGCGCCGCTGGCAAGGGTCACGACCGTGGCCGTAGCGCACCATCACCACCACCACCACCACCACCACCATCACCAGCCGAGGAACAGATCACAGGGCGGTGGGCGGCGGGTGACGCCGACCACCGGCCTAGGGGAGGGGGAAGCCGAGGCGGTGGTGGAGAAAGTGCTGCCGAACGGGGATCTGTACAAGGGAGGGTTCGCCGGGAACCAGCCGCACGGGAAGGGGAAGTATCTCTGGGCTGACGGGTGCATGTACGAGGGGGAGTGGCGGCGGGGGAAGGCGGCCGGGAAGGGCAAGTTCTCGTGGCCGTCTGGGGCGACCTTCGAGGGCGAGTTCCGGTCCGGGCGGATGGAGGGCTTCGGGACGTTCACCGGATCGGAGGGCGACACGTACCGGGGGTCGTGGATCGCAGACCGGAAACACGGGTACGGGAGCAAGTGGTACGCGAACGGGGACTACTACGAGGGGACGTGGCGGCGGAACCTCCAGGAGGGGCACGGCCGGTACTTGTGGCGGAACGGGAACCAGTACGTCGGGGAGTGGCGGAACGGGGTCATCTCCGGTCGCGGGGTCCTCATTTGGGCCAACGGCAACCGCTACGACGGCCAGTGGGAGAACGGTGTCCCCAAGGGGAGCGGCGTCTACTCCTGGCCGGACGGTAGCTGTTATGTCGGCAGCTGGAGCAAGGGCGAGCCGAAGACCCTTAATGGCACCTACTGCCCGGGCGCCGGCGGCGGACGGAAGGAGATCGCCGGCGGGAGGAGGAGCCCCTTCTCGCCTCTGGCTGATGCACTGTTGCCGGCATCGAGGAAGAGGTCGTCGGTGGACGGAGCGCCGGGGAGGGTGAGCGCCGCCACCGCCGAGAAGAACTTCCCCAGGATCTGCATCTGGGAGTCGGACGGCGAGGCTGGGGACATCACGTGCGATATCATCGACACGCTCGAGGCGTCGATGCTGTACAGGGACGGGACTTCCTTCGAGCCGGGCGGCGAGGACCTCGGAGCCGGTCAGCGGCGCCGGAGCCCGGGCAGCTTGACTGCAGGGGATGTGAAGAAGCCCGGGCAGACGATTTCCAAAGGCCACAAGAACTACGATCTCATGTTAAACCTTCAATTGGGCATCAGGTAGATGACGCGGTGACTCTTCTTCCCTGAAATAGTGCCCACCAGACATTCGTGGTAATTGGATCGGGGAAGAGTTTTTTTTTTTCATAATGATTTGATTTTGGGTTTCAGATACTCTGTTGGGAAGCCAGCTTCGATGCAGATGAGAGACCTCAGACCAGCAGATTTCGACCCAAGGGAGAAGTTTTGGACGAGGTTTCCTCCCGAGGGATCCAAGATTACTCCACCCCACCAGTCTGTCGAGTTTCGGTGGAAGGATTATTGCCCCATGGTCTTCAGGTAGCTTTATCTCATCCACTCGATATTGGAGACAATTTGATAGGCGTAATCTGTATAATAAATCAGTTGTATCTCATTGAGTTTTTGTTACAATTCATTTGATTTGCTTTTTGCTTGATGTATGAAATGATTTTTTTTTTTTTTTTGGATTCTGGCTTCCAGACACTTGAGAAAGTTGTTTTCTGTGGATCCGGCTGATTATATGGTCGCTATCTGTGGGGATGACGCATTGAGGGAACTGTCTTCGCCTGGGAAGAGTGGGAGTTTCTTCTACCTGACCCAGGATGACAGATTCATGATCAAGACAGTGAAAAAATCTGAAGTAAAGGTCAGATGACTAATCTTTATTCTGTATGTTACTCTTGGTGCTTCTATATTCATATGTACATTTATCAAATGTTTTTAATCCTCATGAAAAATAGAACCTCAACTTTTTTTGCGTGTCGAATTACTGTAGATGCCCTTAGTTTTGAAGATTGTCAAATAAGGACTCCTGAAGCAGATCCTTAATTGCTTCCATTAATATAAATGCAATTAGTAAAATGGGTACCTATAGGTGCAATATAACTTTTGATGTAGCTTAATAGTATGAGATTGCAATCTTGATGTGGAAATTAGCTACATTTGTTTTGCCATAGAAAAATGCTTAATGCTTCCAATCCTGTTAGGTCTACAAGTTAGAACCTGTTTGTTTTGTTTACTTGCTTTCAATTCAGATCTGATAAATGAATTGGTATGGCTTCTTCTTACAAATATGTACAACAGAATTTAAGAATGTGTCAAGGCTTATTTTTCTGCAAATGTAAAACTGGTATTGGAAATTCATTTAGTTCTGTGTGGATGCATTAATTCTGGCAAATATGCAACATGGATTAGAATTGGGTTGCTGGGTCCTTCATTTGCTCCACATTTTGTGTGCAGGTACTTATTAGGATGTTACCCAGTTATTATGAACATGTTCGTCGATATGAGAACTCGCTAGTCACAAAGTTCTATGGTGTGCACTGTGTAAAGCCAATAGGTGGGCAGAAGGTATGCAAATGTTAAACAGAATCTATAGTTATGTTAGCTGTTCTTTAGACTTTCCTGTATTAGGTGACCATTACATGGATTGTTTATAATGCTCATATGTGGAAAACAGGTCCGTTTCATTGTAATGGGCAATCTGTTCTGCTCAGAGTATCGTATCCACAGGCGATTTGACCTGAAAGGCTCATCCCATGGTCGAACAACTGATAAGGCTGAAGCAGAGATTGATGAGACGACCACCCTCAAGGACCTTGACCTCAATTTTGTATTTCGCCTGCAAAGACATTGGTTTAAAGAATTTATTCTGTAAGTACACTTATCTAAATGCTTGGACTGTATTGAAGTGGGCTTGACCATTTTGTGTTCTGCTGTGGGATAACATCTATGCATCTTCAGACAAATTAAGCGGGACTGTGAATTCTTGGAAGCAGAGAGGATTATGGATTATAGTCTCTTGGTGGGACTTCACTTCCGCGATGATGTTTCAGCTTCTAAGATGGGTCTATCTCCATACATTGCTTCTCCAAGTAAGTTGATGGCTTTGATAACCATGTTTTTAGACATGAAAGAAGCTGATGGGGTATCCTCGTTTGACCTAACACAAACAACATTGCTTGATCAGATTTTTTTGGCGAGAGGGAATCATTTCGAGGTGGAGGGAGATTGTCCGAGTTTCGCTTCTCAGTGTCAGGCTGTCAGGATATGGATTGGATTCTGGACGGCTGGTATGTCTTACCGTTTAATTTCGATATTCCTATTTAAATTTAATAAAGTTTCATGGGATTCATGTTTTTGTAAGCAATAGCCAAACGTCCAACTATATCAGTATTAAAAAGGAAAACAACCTCTAGATTTTATGGTTTTAGATTTGTTACCACAATAATCCTTAGTATGATGATGGATGATAATGACACCAAGATGACATTTCACTTGTTCTAATCCTCATATTTCCAGCTCAGACTGTTGCAAGAGGATCTTGTGGTCAAGCTTTATTCTTGTTCTAGTAGAATAATAGTGTTTAAATGCATCCTTTTATTGAACTTGACTTCTGAATATGCTATTGGACGTAGAGGTTCCTTTGCTTACGCTGGCTTATTTCTAAAAGAGAAAATGGTGGATTACTTTTAGCAGTCGCTGTCTGCTTTATTTCATGGATAAAATCAATTGTTTATGCAATCTTCTGCTTCTGGGATTTTGTTTTGTAACTTTCAAGATCATTGTTGCTACCTTCTTACTGAAGCCAGATGATTTCGTGCTCTGTCTTGCTTTCATAAACTGTGCTAGCTGAAACTCTGTTAATTCCCCCTTCTAAAGTCGCAGAACTTAAAATTCGCTATCAACTAGCAATGAGTGACAGTCTACTTATGTTCCTATAGAAATAGTAAAAGGAAGCAGCAAAACTCTTCTGAATTTGTCGCCTCCTTGCTGCCTCACCAGGTCCCACATCTTCATTCTAAGTGAAATAATGCAGTTCTCATAATGATGTTTAAACTTCATTGCCGTCTGCTTGCCTAACATAGGATGAGTGTGGCATGATTGGGCGCTAGCTGTTTGCTCCAACATTTTACAAAGGAGATAACATGATTTCTTAATTATTTTCATTACAATGATTATTGATCATTTTTAATTACGAACCAGCTACTCATGTTTCAAAGTTTTAATTTACACTTGCGCCCATTCTAATTGGATATTCCAAAATGACTTCTCTTTGCTCAGGAAGCCATTGATTCGGTTGGGTGCAAACATGCCGGCAAGAGCAGAGCACGTGCTGAGGAGTGAATCCGAGCCATGTCCTCTGATTGGAGGAGGGTTGTTGACATCTACCCAAAGTGGTGAAATCTATGATGTGATCCTCTATTTTGGGATAATTGACATCCTCCAGGATTATGATATCGCTAAGAAGCTGGAGCATGCCTACAAGTCATTGCAGGCGGATCCGAATTCCATCTCAGCAGTGGATCCGAAGCTCTACTCCAGAAGGTTCCAAGACTTCATAAGTAAAATCTTTGTGAAGGACGAGTGATAAGGAAATAAACAGAACAGACACCTAGGACAAAATTTGAGCATCCACAGTAGAAATGTTCAGGAAAAAAAAGACCGAATTAGATAGAACCATGGAGGAGGGACTTCTGTGATTTGAGGGATGTTCTATGTGCGCTCAGCAGCCATCGGCAATTGATGCATATTTATATATCTGCAGCTCCATGGTAGGAAGGGGAGAGCTGAAAATGCTGACGAATTGGGGACATGTTTTGCTCATGGGGAAGCAATTACAAGGTTGCTATAACTGGCGGGTAAGGCTGAATTTTGAAGCTCAGCCATGGGGAAGGCTTGTACATGCAATTTGGTGAGGAGAATTGGATTTTAGATTTTTTTTTCTTCCTCTTTTTTTCCTTTTCTTCCTGCTGCTTTGTTTCTTCTTTTTTTTTTTTGGCCCCCTAATGTTAAGATAGGGAGGGAATAGAATTTTTATTTCCTTAAAAGAAGGATTCTTAAGTTATTGGTTATGTAATAAGAAATGTACATGCAGACAACGGTCATGAGGATGGCTGAATCAGATTTAAATTACCCACTGCTGTATGTTGGCCGCTCACTTTGCTCTCCACCCTTTTGTTATGTTGTTTTCTCCTTTTCCAGTATTCATTTGTTTAGGGCTCTGAGGAGGACTAGACTTTTGCAGAGGAAGGCAGCGAAACTTACTACTACTTGTACCCCTTGTAGCTTGCGAGAGAGGAGGGGAATGTTGGAAGTGGGGAAAAGCAGTGGGAGGAAGGCATCAAAAGGAGGGAAAAGCTCTACAGCGAAGATGCGGGAGCTGATCCGATCTGTTGCTCTCGCGTATATATCCAATCCCCTCCATCCCTTCTCTCTTTCTACATTGCTTTGTCCCAAGCCAGCCCGGTCTTAATTCTTTTTTCTTATCTAACCTCGTCTTTTGCTTTCTATCTTTGAAGGGGCGAACGGGGCCAGCCTTTGTTTGACCGGTCGGACCCGGATGGGATACGACGGGGCTACGGGTTTGGTGGCTTGTCCCGGAGGGAAGAAGGGTGGAAATGGAAACCACGGAGAGAAGGGTATTTTAGTAGGGGATCATTTGCAATTCGAGGAGGGAAAGGAACGGGTGGGACTCACGTTGGCCATCGTGCCACCCTCCTCATCTCTACTTGGGGTCAAAGTCCATGTCAGGTCTTAATCTTAACCCTTTCCGTACTTGTTCTCTTTTCCACCTTTTTCCTCTCTTGTAAACTGGACTTCCATCACCAAGTCTTCTGGTTTTAAAAATAAGACGGGATGCGAGGGGAGGGGCTGAAATCTTTGTTTTTTCTAAACGAGATGGAGTACCGCGGCATGCACCGCAATCCAAAGTAGGTAAAACCCGTATCTTTAGATGCTGTACGTGTGTGTATCTTCTACATCTCGGTTTTCTGGAAATGAATCTATTCCATTATTCTACAAAAGCTTGGGGTTTTCATATTTTGAGGGAAAGGCTATGCGACTAAACCGGCAGCTTATATATGCCCCTGATAAGTCTTTTTTTATATATCTTTTAACTCATCGTCTTTTGATGTTTGATTGTGGTAAAGTAAGTTCTGCGCAGTCCCTCAATGACTTCGAATTTATTCCAAGAAACTCTTTCCTTGCAATAATTTTCACGAGACTAAATGTCTATAACTAATGATGTATTTCTTGAGAAAAGATTAATATGCTTTTATGCTCACGGTTTATTAGGTACTCAAATAGCGGTCATTAAATACTAGACAATAAGACCATTTCATTGCTACACTAGTAGAATAGCATATTTAAATTTTATTTTATTGTTGTTTACTGTTATTTCTTGCGCCGAAGACATACTAGACTGGTTGGACGATAGCCACGATTTCCGTTACCTATAAATGTACATGTGTATCTTCTAAATCTTACGTGCCTGGAAATGGAACTATTCCATTATTATTCGTGGCTATAGCTATCAGTATTATTGGGCTTTCCAACGACATTCGATTTTGTGTCATCTGGGAACCCACAATCTTTTGGAAACTGGTCTATTTGCAATCAGATGTGGATCTCATGCAACCTCATGTGGCAAGCGCCATGAATACCCACCCTTGTAAGTTTTAATTTCTGGCTATCTAGAATGAAAGAAAGTTCTTGGTAGCCTCTTGACAATTTCCCCAAAAGTTCCAACCATTAGTCCAAAACTAGAACCATCAGCATATTAAGCTCCAAATTGCTCATTGGAATGTAGAGAAGACAAGGGAAAAAGGAGAAGGAAAGGTAGCATGAAGCCGGCCGTGAGTGCTGCCATGTCTGAACATATAGAGCAATCCATTAATGTGTGGAGTCATAGGAGGAGAAGGTTTTCTACATACGCGTGATAAGGCTGTTGTTCCATCTTTTTGGCAGACCCCCCGTTCCAGCTAGCTTTAGTAGGTTTTAGCTAGCTGTTGCATCCTCAGGCCCCGTAATAGCTCAAAGGCGTTTTGTGGGAGTTGGTAACGTGGATGAGGCCATGACAAGTGGTGGTGGGGTTTGATGCTAAAGTTGGCGATTTGCTGCCGCTGCCGCAGTTACTGTTTCTTGTGCTTGAATCTTTTTGCCTGTTTTAGACCCCTGCTCTCGCAGCCACTTCTCGTAGCATTGAGGCTAGCAGGTCTTGGAACAGGTCACAAGGGAGGGGGCCCATTCAATTATTCATACAATTAAAGAATAGCTCTCAAAGGAATAATAAATACAACAGGACTAGCTTTTCAAAGAAATAATCAATACCATCCTGCTATCAATTCATGCCTCTTATTTAGGCCCCATTTGGTAGAGTTTTTGTATAATACCATACAATATCTTTTATGATCATTTTGTCATACTAAAATTACTTTTTCAATTTGTTTACTGAACACATATTAAAGTTTTACAACACTTTAGAAATATGTTACCAAACAGCAAATAGCTTTTTATAAAAGCTCTACTTTAAAAAATTCTACTTCTGAAAGCTCTACTACCAACAACTCTGTCAAACGAGGCTTTAGTATCAGCAATTTTTGCTTAAGGGGGTGCCATAAATGATTTTTGATTTTGGTTTGGATTCATATATAGATAAAATATCAAAATGCCTGGGGGAGAGTGGATGATGCTACTCTTTGGATATCTGGCTTTGTTGGTGATTTTTATTAGTTGATTAATTTTTATTTTTCTTGTTTAATGTGGAAGATGCAGCTTGATTGATTGAATGATTATATTAGCTTCATCAGACACATCCTCGACAAATGATTTTTTTTTTTGTTGTAAGTTTCAAAGAATGATTTTATGCCCATTAGGGCATCGGTTCCTCCAGTTCATTCATGGAATATTTGTGTACATGGCAATTTTGATGAGCCAGCAAAAGATTTGTATGAGATTCTTTTTTCCCTATAAATCCACCATTCCCGAAGAACTGGGCAAAAACTAGAGTTGCATAGGTAGTAAAGATCTGCAACCTACTCGATTCAATCGTAGGAATTTCCTACACTCGGGTTGTAGAGGTTGACACTCCCTGGATAGTGTTTCATGATGAATTAGAATACGAGACAAGTTATATGCTCTTGGATACCAAAGCACATGGTCTCACTACAAGGACCACTCAACTAACTAGCGAGAGAGATTCATGAACGTAAGTTGAGTTGTAATGAACCCCATTTGGATCGTGGGACCATCCATCGACATAGCTGATTATGGGAAAATAAAATATATTCATACAAAGAATTTGATCTTTGTCCTCGGTCCTCCATGCCAAGTGTTGACTATTACAATGAATCAAGGTATGGTTTTCTCTCTAACCAGTAAAAGACATAATTTCTTCTCCTAAATATGAGTTTTTCGACTGATAGATTCTCAAAGAAATCTTTGATTCAATAGCTTCTAATTATCATATGCTTGCAATGTGCATGTTTACATGACAAACTTACGCCAACATTTGGTCATGTGGTTCGCCCAATCTTTGGCTGGAAAGTCGAGGTTTGCTCGACTTTGAGCAGCAGCCGAGGATGCATGGACTGATACCTCTTTTATGACATGAAGGAACAAGAGTTTGGAACCACCGGGGACTAGGAAAAAAAAAATCTATGTCAAAAATTGGAATTTCTTTATCTTTCCCTATCATGCAAAACAAGAGACAAATATGATATATTGGTTTTCTAGCTTCACCTCCTAAAATGTCTTGCGGATTTAATATTCCAGATACTTTTACATCTCAAGTTGAATATTGGCGACCACAGCAACAAATGTGTTCTTACTATACACTCTTTGATGCCTCCATGCTTTAACAAGAGACCTGATTCCACTCTTGAATGTGGAATCATAGCCCAAGATGATCGAGTTGCATCAAATAATAAAATACAAATAACATATAATTATAATAGAACAACTTCATCTTAAAAAATATATGACAGATCTCTCTTGGGCTTGCAAACTTAGGTCTGATCTTTATGTCTAGTTTCTAATTTGGCCTTAAAGAGTGCCACAATCAAAGGGCCAGAAGACTACTGCAAGAAAGTGATTGATGGAATCCGTTTGTATAAAAAGTGCAAATGAAACTTGCTGCATGAGTGAGATGTAGTTTGGTCGAATTAAATTTTCATTTTTTTTCTTCTAGTCCAATACCTGACTGAATATCTTATAAGTGACCTATATTGCTAGATTATGTACTTGGGCACATAACTTCAGAAAGAAATCAGATAGAGGATTACCAAACCCACTAATGGCAATTCATGTATTATTTTATGCGGTTTAGCTAAAAAGTTCCTTTTTTTTGCTGAATAAAAAGTTCCTTTTAGCTGTGAACTAAAATGGTCATGCAATTGCATCGTGGACAGATCAAACTGCCCTCTCGTATCTTGTAATTATTTGCATCCACATGCCAAATCAGATGGATGGACACACCTCATGTGAACTATTTCATGTTTAGTCCAAAGGTTTGCATGTCTACATTAATCTAAAAACTATTTCATGGTCTTCTGCAGCATTCATTCATATGTAGACTTTATTATAGCAACAGCATGTGACCCCACAAGCTGAAGAACTTATTAATCATGGGCTGCAAACTAGTGAACAAAGTTGGAGCGCCGACCAAGGAAGAAAGCTTGAGCAGCATCGTCAATTTTGAAGAGCTATTATTGATTGGAAGCCTCAACCACCTCAGGCATTGTGACATTGCTTCAGACTACGACCCTGTTTGGGGGAGCTGTTGGCAGTAGAGCTGTTGAAAGTAGAGTTGTTGGAAGTAGAGCTGTCTGAAGTAGAGCTGTTATAAAAAGCTGTTTGTTGTTTAGTAACTATATTTTTAAAGTGCTGTGGCACTTTAACATATGTTTGGTAAATAAACTGAGAAAGTACTTTTATATGATAAAATTACCATAAAGGACATTGCATAGTATTATACAATAGAGCATGATAAAACATAACATATATTAATACATAATATACGATATAGTATTACTGTAATATAAAATATTATTATTATAATATAGTAATATGATATTGCATAGCATACCATAATGGTAATATAATTATTAGAGTAAATTAATTTTCTATAATATAACATAATATTAAATTATTTAACATAACATATTAATGTATTATGATATAATATAATATATATTATATTTATAGTATAATACAATAATAAAGGTATAAAATATTATAATTATTAGTATTAATTAATTTCTCATAATATAACATAATATTAAATTATTTAAAATAACCTATTAATGTATTATGATATAAGGTAATATAATATAATATGTATAGTATAATACAATAATAAAGGTATAAAATAATATATTATTAGTATAAATTAATTTTTCATAATATAACATAATATTAAATTATTTAACATTACATATTAATGTATTATGATGTAATGTAATATAATAATAGACTTATAGTATAATACAACAATAAATAACCATTTATCTGTTTAATAGATTATCTCTTTACTTAACTATTTGCAATGGCGACAAATTCACTGTACTTATCAATATCATAAGGATCAGAGATTATTTGCCACTCACTCATTATTTTTCTTTATATTTATTTATTTATACGTTCATTCGTATATATATTTTTATTTATGCATTTATTTATTTATTATTTTATCCATTGAAATATATTTATTTATTATCTTATCTTATTTATTCATTCATTCATTCATTTATATAAATATTTATTTATGCATTTATTTATTTATTTATTCTTTTCTTTTCTTTTCTTTTATTTCCTTTTCTTCTTTTTTTTTTCTTTTCTTTTTTTCTTCTCTTCTTCTCCTTCCTTCCTCTGCCCCCTTCTCCGTAGCACCGGAAGGGGGCCAGGCCGCGGCGGCCGCCGGAGGGGGCCGAACCGTGGTCGGCGGCAGTCTCGGTGGCCGACGGCGTCGGAGGGGGTGCGGCACTACGGCGGTGGGGGAGAGGGACGAGGTGCAGCGGCGGGGGAGAGGGAGGGGGTGTGGCGGCGGGGGAGAGGGAGGCACTGCAGCGGCGGCGGGGGGGAGGGAGGGGGTGCGGCGGTGGGGCACTGCAGCGGCGGGGGAGAGGGAGGCACTGCAGCGGCGGCGGGGGAGAGGGAGGGGGTACGGCGGCGGGGGAGAGGGAGGCACAGCAGCGGCGGTGCGGGGGGAGGGGTGGGGGTGCTGGTGGGTTGGGAGAGGAACAGGGCGGGGGGAGGGGGGGTGGGGGCGGGTCGGTTGGGAGAGGAACAGGCGATACGACGAGGTTTTGAGGGATGAATTTTTTTTTTTTACATGGGGATATTTTGGTCAAAAATATAGCTTTCCGAAAAAGTCAAAAATATAGCTTTCCGAAAAAGCTGAAAACAGCATTTTCGGAAAACTCCAAATTGGAGCTTTCCCCCAAAAGCTGTTTTCAGCTTCCCGCAAATCAAAAAATTTACCAAACACCATTTTTTAGCTAAAAGTACTTTTGGAGGGCTAGAAAGTGCTTTTTGGCCCTCCAAAAGCTCCCCCAAACAGGGCCTACATCCAGCTCGGAGTTGCTCATCTGAAATGGTTTACTTATCTGATTCAAAATTTCGAAGATCTAATCAAATTCACAGGGCAGGGAGAGAAATTTTTTCAGAATCGAAGCGTTAATTGCAATGTTTCGGCCAACTTAAGTGCTAAGCCATAGAGTAGTTGGATATAGCCAAACAAAATTGTGCCATATTATAGAATATTATTATATTGTATCACATTATTATATAATATTGCTATGTTATATTATATAATTGTGTTATAAAAATAAAATATTATTATATTGTTACAATATTAATCATTTTTCATAAACTACACTATTATAATAATATAATATATAGTTTATCAAACTTGAATTCTAATTATACTATAAAATAAGACTTTCTTATTATTATCGATACTTAAATTAATTTTGCTCTTTTCTCATGAATCAATCAAACATACAAATTCGCATAAGACTCAAGGATAGCGAGGTCACACTTGTGCACTTCCTAAAAAACTTACCTTTACATCCCAACAATCAGGCAGCTATGTCATAAACCCATCCAGACACATTCTTTAGGGGGGGAAAAAAGGGACAAAAATCTAGGTTTCACAAATGCAAAATATGTTTGAAATCTATAAAGCTAGGTTTCATTCACAATACCTGATTTTGAAAGATGGTGCTTTGGTAGAACTTCCTCTATTTATGCAGCAACAGTCTTAAATGCTTCTGATCCATGGTGAGAGGCTCAATTTTATTTTGGAGGATTCGAGAAGGATGATTTTCTCACCGAGCTCTTTTTTTTTTTTTGTGATACATACACCGAGCTCTTTCAAAACCATACATATATGTATAGAGATACGAATAGTGTAGCAGACTAGATGGCCTTCTATTATTTAGGACTCGACTCGGTTAGCTCCATCGTAGTTGCAAGCAATTCTACATGTTGATGCTCATGGTAGTATTTATTCCACAGCCGTATAATCGTGCCGTCCAATATTCATACATGTCAAATATCCATAATGTTAAAAAGAAAAAGAAGAAGAAGCATATAACTATACATACCTTTTCATGACTAAGTTACTTATGCTACTCTACTAAGATTAGATTTACTGAGTAATAATGACAACATATTACAAGTCCCTCTTCAACTCTAGGCTAGTATGTCCAATATCGATCATTCGTCCAAATCTCTCCATGGAGGTGATAGCAGCTGTCGTTCGTTGCGAAGGCAGGCACGGAGGAATGCTTCCTAATAAAGCGTTTTAATATGTTTTTGCTTGGGGACCTCGGCAGGCCTTGTTGTCCGCCACCTTTTTGCTCTCTTGGTGCCGCGTGAGCACCGACAGGCCCCGGCCGGCCATCCGAGGACCCGGTCGTCGTGCTTTTAAGTTTTAACCTGGGGTGGTTGGTCGGACCCGATATCCCAAGCGCGCTTCTCTTCTCGTCACCCCAAGTTGCTCTGAATTCCTCTTCAATTTCGATACAACTACGCGTACGCGCAGGCTTTTCTTTCTTTTGTAAATGCTTTTGTTTCCTTCTCCTTCTCTCTCTGTGCCGATGGGAATTGGCCGCTTGCTTGCTTCATCTAGAACTGTTGCTGCTGTACGAGGAGAACAGCAATTATATTCCTTTTTTAAGAACTCAACTTCTGCCAGTTCAATAATAATAATAATAATAACAATGATGATTATCTTGTAGCGAGCAATATTATTAGATAGCACTATTATTGTTGTCATGGTATTTGATGTTGGTATCCACTACATCAGCTAAACGATCGATGGCTGTTGCTTTGTTTTAGAAAGCTTGGTTTAGGAGCAGAGATTGGAAGATCTTGCCAACTTTTATTAGAAGGACGTCGATTTTGAGCTCGTATATATCATATACAATCTTAGTTGTAGAAAATTTTCATTATTGAGGGTATGCAACAAATTTTTTATTTTGAAAGGTGAGAGTTTGAGACATCTCCTTTGAGAACGCAGGCGCCAGCCGTTGGCGTGTGACAATTTTTTATTGATTGTATATTAATATAGAGGATATCCAATACATAGAATTGACCAGTTCAAGTAAAAAGAGAAACTTACCAAGATCTTTGCTTGGCTGAGTTGGAATCCATATCATATTCACCAAATAATTTTCAGAAGGAGAGAGATACTAGCGTAGAAGAAGGAAGAGAGATTGGCACTTTTGGAAGAAGTAGGAGGCCATGAATTGTTGACGACTCTTAGTAATGAGAAGTTCCTTCTTAGATTATATGTCTATAATTTCAGAATTGGTCAGATATTCTTACCTCCAAAGTACGCTGTCCTCTGAACCCTCTCTTACTTTGCCGGACGGAATATTCTATGGACAGTAGATATGGACATCCAGCAAGCCAGTTTTAGCTTTTTTATCTTCGTATACCACCACCCATCTCCTATCTCTTAGCACTAAAAGGCTAGCATGAAATCAAATTTTGCAGTTTTCTTTTCAGAAAGAAATTTCACTTTGCACCGAGATGATGCATCCTAACTTTTACTATATTTTTTGGGGCGAGCCAAGCATTCTTGTTTTGTTTATATTGGATGCCCCACCTACGCTTTAAGATTTGTCTGCCATTGAGTAGACTCCATATGTTGTAGCCCATAGTACATGATGATCAATTAGAATGAGGTCTTTCTTGTGAAATTTTTCTATCATATATAGTCCATTATTCCCATGAACATGGTAATGGTCCCTTAAGATCAAGGTTACGAAAAAGAGGCATCATGGAAGTATCACAAAAAGATTAAAAATCTTGATAAAATTTATATTTATTATACTTATATTCAATAGTTGGCAAAACTTATGCTTATACCGACCGTTCATATTGTGTGAAAAGTCAAAATTGCTCTTGCATAGAGAGAAGAATGCATTTATTTTTTTATATTCTTAGATGACTGTTATATTGCTTGAGGTTATTTTGGTTATTTTTTAATTTTTTCTGATATAATATTTGTATTTTATTTAAGGTTAACCATCTGATTGATATTGTATTAATATAGGTTAAAATAACATATAAATATAAATATCAGAAAGTAAGTGCAAGCTTTTCGAGCTGCTGGATATAAGTGTAATGTATCTCTAATTTGAGAAGAATTTTTTTAATTTCTTTATGTATATAAAAAAAAGAGGGTGGTGTGGGGGTTAAGGGATGAAGTAGGAACCTAGGCCGCCAGGCAAATCAAAATTTTGTATACTTTTTACTAGAAGATAAAATATTTTAAATTTTCTCTACCAACTTACTTTTTTTTTAAGAGCAATCATTTATGTTTTATTTTTATTTATTTATTTATTTTTGAGAGGGGAAGCAATTCTAAGTCTAAATTGTGGTAAAAAGGAATCTAAATCCGTACTCACCCAACCCAACATGAGTCGGAATCCAGGCCACAAGGCAAATCAAGTCAGAGACTCTTAAAAAACCAATTTCAAACTTTTTTTTTTTTTTTTGGATATGACGGATGCATCATCCCATCTAGTATGACTATCTAGTACTCCTATGGATCGAGACTTCACTTCCTCGTCGAATTGCCTGTCAGCAATTGGAACCGAATTGTACCGTTCTTGGATTTTTTTTAATCTTTTTGACCGCCCACTAATTAAAAGCATTTTTCTTCACTAAAATAAACCATAACCATTCATGTTTATGGCCATCAAATTAGATCATTATTGGTTTGTTTGATCAATAAACAACTCCTGTTCACGAAGACAATTCACATTTTCAGAGTTTCTATAACTTCAAATATCAACGCATTTGGTATAATTTACTTATGAAAAAAAAAAAGAGGGTGGTGGGTGGGTAGGGACTGATGAAGCAGGAGGATGGCCTACGTTGTTTTGTCGTGACTTAATCATCACTAAGCTGACCACTGGGCATGGTCTCTATCAATCCGTCCATCTTGTCTGAGAGAGATGCGAAAGGCGAAGGAGTGGTCTGTCTCTGCGCCTCGCTGCCGCCTGGCCGATGATTCCATCGGTTGGTTGGTTGGTTTGGGGGCATTTTTCCGGGAAGCGACGCGGTTTTCGCTGCGGAGCTCCCGATGCCATCAACGAACGGACTGGAAACGGCCCCCCTCTTCCCGCGTCCAAACGCCGTGGGGGGCTTGTCTTGTCGTTAACGCCCAGCGAAATGAGTTCAATGTGCGGCTCTGTCCGAGCGACCGCTGGCGCGTAAACTTGGGCTCCTGAGAGTCAGATCAGCACATGGAGTGCTGCGAAGTAATTGGGTGTTTCATTTTTGGAGCGAGAGGAATCCAGTGCTTCAAGAACACGCCTTTCATTTAAGATAAATTAGAGCACGTCATGTGGATCGCATATGACAGGGAGTATAGGTGACTGTCATTCTCCAGTATGACAAATACATTTGCAATTTTAGGTGGTTTTTTTTTTCTTTTGTTTTTTATTCGAAGTAAGAATTTGATTAGAGTGATATATGTTGGTTTTGAGATGAGAGTAATTATTGACAGATTGAAGAGATTTTGGACAGCTGGTATGCATTAAAAGCTACTCTACTCCCCAAAACTTCCAATCAGATTGAAGGAGATTCAGCCACAGTGGCTGTGTGGGTTAATGGAGTTAGTCCTTTACATCCAGCGGCAAGAAGGATCAAATCTCTAACCGAGAAAATTCAAAATAGAGGATCACTTGCTTCGAAGCATCATGATGGTGATGAAAAATAGAGGGTCACTCAGATTAAGCATGTATTTAGAAAAATTAACATAGCTATGGATTGGATGGTCGTCTATGTGGCCAGCCATACCGGTAGCACTTTGTGAGCTAGAGATGAGGAGCTGCCTCGAAAAGTCCACAACATTCTATTTTCCGATTTTATTGGATGCATTTGTACACTGAAGTACCTGTTTTAGCAAAAATAAATAAATAAATAAAACCTTTTCATACTGCCATGTCTTCCGTGAATGGGTGCGTTACCAATCTATTGAGCTACAAGGTTGTTTGGTTAAAAGGCAAAGGCCTTTGTTAGAGGCGTATGTGCGCCCGGCAATTTCAAGATTTTAGAAATGCATTATTTGTAAGCATACGGGAGATTAGAAGTTGACGCTACAAAATAAGATTCTGGGTAAGTTAAATTTGAGAACATATGTAAGTGTGGAAAACCTAGAATGTTCAACGTCTTGATATGCCAACCTCCAAAGAGAGGTTGATCTATGCTCCCAGAGCATTCATTTCAAGAGCCTGAGAACGTAACACATCTATGGCATCTTCTTCAAGCATGAAACAAAAGGCTAAGCCAGGAAACAGAATGGCCAGATGCGGATTGCGGACTTTTCCACGGTTCTGTTAAAAGGTTTCCAACATTTGCTATTGCTTCTTGATGGTCAGCGGTTCCCCACAACCCAAAAAAGTTGTTTCGATGGCACGCTTTAAGACCCACGCATGCTATGAAGCTCATCATAACTTCAAATCGATCATGCATCACCCAACCTCACGGGTAACATCCTGTCTTCTATTGTACATCTCCGTCAATCAACGTAGTACCCTATGCAGTCTCATTAAACTCACATGACGAATCAGAGAAGCGACTTCGCCATTTCATCAAATGGCAGGCAGGTTCCGGCTCACGTGCAGGCAAAGGTAAGAAGAGTACAAAGGCAATAAGTATTATTAGCCCAAAGAAAATTACTGCAATGGATTAAAGGATCTTTGATATGATTTAAGAATAGGTGGTCTCACGTGCAGTCATGGTACGATGGAATCAAAAATATAGACTCAATCATGCGGTGAAAGAACAAGTTCACTGCATGGCCTCCATGACTACCAATAAATTTGGCTCAAAATGATGGATAGCTCAGCATTATTCCAAAATTCACCATAAGAAATGACAATAAAATTACCCAGAAGAATCAATTGCTAATTAATGACCTCATGTAATATTAAACTAGACTGCAAAATCCCAACCTTACCGGAATTTGGTTTCGCCGTACATCGTTATGGTAATTTTCAGAAAATCCTGCTTGTCAGATCTACATGGTAAAATTCTAGCATGCAAGATGCTACCTTAATTGGATATGTTGATTCTCCCGCAAACATGAAAGCAACATCAAAATATTTTGTGAGACTCTTTCAGCATCCATCTTTAATCCCAATTTTACTCGAATCAATTCATTGCAAGTATTGGAGAAGAACAGGGTTCTGTTATTCTATAAAAAAAACAGATATCAGAAACACCATCTACCTTGTTTACAAGCCACATGGCCTTGAATGCTCGAAAATGGCGAGCATGCAGAATGGAATCACGAGATCCCATCAATTGAAAGAGACAGCAATAGGGGAGGGGGGATGGAAAAAAGAATAAGAGCCTGCTTCTATTCCAAACTGCCCGTCAGCAGATTATTTGATCACTGGGGATTTGGCCAAAGATATCAGGACATCCATCCCACTTCCCCTTTTCCCTGGCCTCCCAATAACCGCCAATGTAACGATATGCATCGCTTCCTTTATCTTTTGCAAACCACCTAGGCTTCCAGCCACTTTCCTGCATCTTCCGTGCCTGCATCACAACCAAGCCAGTCTATCATGGACAGCATCATAAATTTTTTACAAAACAAATCATGCAAGGAAAGTAATTAGCAGGATGTGATGACACTAGGCAGTGGAACGTAGACGGTAGACACACAAGCCCAATATCTGCCCCTCGAGTTTATGCTCTCATTTATGTGAGCATTGATGACATAAGGAAAAGGTGGGCAGGAGGATTGTGCCAGCTCAGTTGCTCGCAATCCATAAAATAGAATTGTACCAAAATTAAAGGTGACTCCTGATGAGCTCCAATTCTAGCAGTATCCTTGCCAAGCTCATGAGGAAAATAAATTCACTTTGGAACAAAGTTGATATGAAATTAACCTGTCGTTGCCTCTGTTCTAGTCTCAACTTCTCTGCATTTGCCTTTTCATACTCCCCATTTTCCAAGCATCTCTGATCAGGTCTTAGCCTTGAATCCGTGGGTGGCAGCTTTTCCTGCTTATCATTTGAGACATTAGCAAACATTGCAACAAGAAAGAGCTTTTAGTTTTATAGGACCAGGAAACTTGCAAAAGACAGATGGGTGAGGCTGAATTTAAAGCTTCTCACCTTTAACCCAGGGGTGAGTTCATTCAGTGTAATTGCAAAGCGTGTAAGGTTGTATCTCGTGGGGTTCTTAGGCGGTTTGCTACGATTCCACAATATGTGGGCCTCAGATAATGGTTCAGATCCCTTGCCCTTACCCAAGCAATCTCCATGAACAAAATGCATGCTCTCGTCCCATTTTCCAACGAGTGTTGCCACTGTTTTCCCATTCCGATCTTGAACTATGCCATGCACCTGAAAATGCATTAGTAGATCATGTAACAACAGTTTGTTTCATTTGTTAAATGACACAGGATGGATTCAATGGATTCTTGCTCGAGGGGAAAAGGAAAATGCCCCAATCAACAACAATCAATAAAAATGTTATAAACACCAGAGCAATTTATCTAGAAGATCATATAAATCACATGCACCCCAACTGCTTGTTTTATTTTTTATATGTTCTCGAAAAATAACAAAAAGGGAAAATATTTGGAAGAATCAAATTGCTACACTAGTTAAAGAATTAAACCATTGATTGGGAATTAATTTGTACCAATTACATCAGCAACTACTAGGCAGGAACAACAAAAACTTAGTAAATTGACTGGTTCATAATCACAAGCAACTCCATCTCACAAAAAATGGTCAACACATGTTTAAGCCCATAATTCACAAGTTCTCTTTCTTGATGAATGCAAATAACATTGTTTAGTTATATTACAGAGTTCTTCAACGAAGGAGAAGAAAACTAAAGTTATACAACAGATGCCACACAAGTATGAAAGTTCGGATACTTTTTTTAAAAAGAAATTCCAACTAATAACTAGAAGTCTGCATAACAAAACTAAAGAGATCAAATACAGTTTGAAAATTATGGGGTGATACACTGACAGCATTTACTGATGATGTTATATGAAAAGCGCACTTCATTGTGCTACCATTCAATGTATAAAAGGGTTGAGTGCACAGTTGAATAAAATGGTCACTTATGCTCAACCTTCAGCAACCAAGCGTATCAAAGACCACTAATGTGGTCTCCAGCAATATTGCCTCTCAACTATAGACACTCTTCCTCGGAGTTGCTCCACACAACCGTGCTCTTACATCATGTATTGACAACAAGGTGACACTAGGATATTTATCAGCAATATGTAATAGATTGGCTTCAATGCCACCAATTAGACTTTAGGGCTTGTAAACACTGCAAACATGTGATGAGCAACAAGCTTGAGAACAGAATATCATGATAGATAGAAATCCTTATCATTTTAATCAGAGGGCAAAAAGAAATCATAGGAAGGACAAAAGTTCCTAATTTTCTGATCTAATTTATTTGCATATATATGTTCACATCTAAATTTAAAAAAAAAAATCTGAGGAACAACAACAGAAAGAAACGAGGGAGAAGAAGATGAGGAGACAATAAAGGAGCAGGAGGCGTGGGATGAGAAGTAGAAGTAGAATAATTTAAATCTGTCATTAGATATGAATATATTAGAGTTTGAAAATTAATTAGAAGGTGTTGAGAGTTAAAAAATAGGATTGTTTATCATTATAGTTTAAAAATAATTAACAAAAATTGCTTAGATTATATGTCACTTATAAAGGATAGATTCTGTGAGAGTTCTATCTTTTTCACGAAAGGTGAATAGAGGGACAAAAGCTTTGGGTTAGCACAATCAGTCTACTTCACCTTTCTCTATTTGTTTTCACTTTCCACGTTCTTCCTATTTTCCCTTTTCAAACTTTCAGATGACATATCTAAGCTCTTCCTCTTCTTCTAATCCTGCTTCCCCCTCTACTCTTTCCTTCCCTTCTCTGCTAGGAACACTTGCCATCCATACTTATGAATGTAAGGAAAAGCTTATATGATTGCTTACACAACAAACTTCACAGTATGCTAGCCACTTCAAACATCTTTAAAGAAACACAAAATAATTATTATTAAAATCAAGCTTTCATTGTTTGAATATTTGAATTCATGCACCTCCTAAGAATGCAACCACTAGTTATATGCAGGCAGCATCTTTTATATTCAAGCACATCTTCCCTGTAGACTTCCTATTTATTATTAATGCATATGAATTCTTCCAGATTTATACTACAATTCTGCATACTCTTTCATGACCTTGGAGTTCCAAGTAACCTGCAGCTGTATCATTGTCCCAAAACCTGTGATAAACTTACTAACTATAATTCATAAAAAGAGCGATCGCCAATAGTAATGCAAGATTTTCACATATTCTAGTTACTACTCCAAATATTCAAATAAAATAAGTATAATACAAATGACACAATAAAATTACATTTTCCTTGACTTACAATTATATGACAACAACAAAAATGCACCAACCTTTCCCATCAACATGTTGTTGTCTATGGAGCATAACTCATTTGATATTGCTCCATAACATGATTGAGCAGGTTTTTGCAACCATCTGTTACACACCCATGACTTGTGCAAACACCCTAGGCCAATACTTCTTAGCAAGGAGGTTATTTAAGAGCTATTGGACCTCTAATAAAATAAAATAAATATCATTCTACCTAACTCTAATTTACCTGATGTGCTTGCAAACAACCAGTTCTCTAAGTATGACCGCTATAAAAGGTTAATAAGATCTTATCCATAGTAAAAAAAGAGCCCGATAAAAATTATAGACATCAAATTATTAGAAAAAAAAAACATATTCAAATAGAATAGGTCCCAAACAAGGGATGAGAACAATTCATATATGACATCTTTGACCAGCATGGTTTAATCTCAAGGAAAAAAGTAAACAATTATTGCTTCAAAAAATTAACCCCCCCAAGGAAACAGTTAAAATCAAGTGAGCTTTAACTATTATTTTGCTGGTCTATAAAATATTAAGGTGGAAAAAAAAAGAGAATCACCTGATGGGGGTTGCGATCTATTATTGACTGCTCCTTGAACTTTAGTTTACATGAGTATTCACGATTTCCTTGTATGCGCATGGTACCATAATGATCACAATAAAGTTTCCCCAATATAAGGTTGTAAATGGAAGTTGTCACCTGAGATAGTAGTTTACAGGTGTCAGAAGAAATCCCAAACCAGAGTTCAATTTCTTATGAATATATCCAATACCTTGCTCCATTGAAACACTTCACCATCATCAAACTCAAGTGTTAGAATACCAACAGGATCAAGCTGAATTGAACGACCCCAAAACTTGCTTTTCAAATTACTATCTCCCCAAAACTTCCATCCGTTACCCTCACAGTGACATGCGACAATCATAGGGTGATGACTGACCTGTGCAAACAGCGAAACAAACTATTAACCACCTTGCTGACTTGCAGCCATTCTCCATTCATAAAAAACTTCGTATAACATGAATGCAGTAACAATGCATAAAATTGCAGCAAAAAAAAAGAAAAAAAAACAAAGATGTGGAGAGGGGAAAAATGCAAACACAAGAAATGATGATGGTGATATACAAAGAAGCAGAGAGGGAAAAAAAGCAAATAAAAGACATGATGAATATGAACTTTAGTAAATATAGATGAATTTTTATTGCACCAGAATACAGCAAAAGAAATATAAAGAAGTGGAGAAGGGAAAGAAGTAAACAGAAGAAATGATGAAGGTGATATACAAAGAAATAGAGAAGGAAAAAAAGCAAACAGAAGATATGATGAATTTGCACCCCAGTAAATATAGATGAATTTTAAATAGAAAATAGGGTGAAAATAAGAATCTAGCACCTGACAAACAAAGAAAACATATATGATGACATGGTGGAACCAGTGCACTAAATAATGCTAAGTTACACAGCTTGTTGACATGTAGACTAGCAGGTGAAGTTGTCACACTACCTTAACTATGGAGATAAAGCCGCATTAATCAGGGAAATATGCAACTTTTTCTTTGCTATGTAATTCTTATATGATATTGGAAAGTGAGCATGGAAAGTGAAACAATTAGAAAACTTCTTGCAAAAGGAGGCCAGTGACAACTATATTTGTATGAAAAAAACTGTAATGTTAATAATCTATTTGATTTTATGGACAATATGTTGACAGTGCTACTATCCAAGATGAACTCAGGATCTCTCCATGGAGTAGGGCGCCAACATGCTGAGTCCAATTAGCTAACTCTCAATTTTTAAAATTTAATTTTTAAAATTTAAATATACTTAAAAGAGCAAGACTTCAGATATAAAAACAAAAGGTAGGATCACCAGCATCTTGATGCCCAGAATAAATAAAAAATGATATCAATAATTGAAATCCATTACTTTACCAACCTTTTCTGAGAAAAACCGGAGGCCTTTGTCTGGATAATCAGCTTCATATGTTTCCCCCAAAAGTGGATTGAAAGGCTTGCAGTGTCTGCCATCAGTTGAAGAATATCCAGAAACAGCAAATGCAGCAACATTAAGAATCCTCATAAGACCATTTCCCTAGAAAATTACATCAAGATTCAAATGTTAAATGATTATGTGAAAGACTCGTGCAGACAACATGAGCAGGTCACTGTTAATTTATTCTAAATTTCATATGAAATTACACTGCATAATTCCAAAGCAAAAAGGATGTATGTCGTTAACCATGATGGCGCACATTCTAATTATTACTTCTATATATAACAGAGTACTCCAAAAAGTTCCATGAGAACCAAGCAAAACAATAAGACTAGTGGCATCAACTCTATGACACAGAATTCTATCAAAACTACTTATGTAAAAAAGGCCTTCTCCATGTTCAGTCAAATCAAAAATATTTGAGTTACCAAAGATTACATCCATATACAAGTACCTTATATAATAATATCTTGCAGACATTGTATTTCTATTAAAAAGGATATCTCGCAAGGACAGCTCTTAATAAAACATATTGGCAATGCTGAAGTCAGAAATTGGAGAGCAACAATATGAATCTTTCTAAATGAAAGCATTCTAAAAGATGTTGAAAGGACATGGCAACGTCAAGTCGGCATATGGGCTCAAACTTCCCATAGTCACAGGAGTGTTTTGGTTATTACAACCACAAACATGATAAATCTACTTCGAATCTAAGGTGGACAATCGGGGAAGGCACATTCATGGATACCATGTACTCAACTACACAAGTACACATATTTCAGTAATTCAAGGTAAACAAGAACAGTTCCAGTTCCAACTATTTACATACAGCATCAAATGTAACCCCCTGGCTCAACGAAATTATGTAACAGTGGAATACCAAAGACTATGGTCCTGCTCCTTTCTCTTTGACAATGAAGCTTCCATGAAAGTCATCCAGTATGCAGCAAAGGTAGGTAATATTTTCTCCTATTTCTATGTTGGCTTGCCTTTTGAATTAGACTTTGAGACTACAAAATCTTAAAAATATATGACCAACCAAAACATAATCCTAAACCCCAATTCAACTATTTGAGCAAATATCTTACATAAAAATTCATTCTCATTATTCTGTTTATGTAATTTAATATGTGACCATATGAAGTTGCTCAGACTAACTTAACAGGAAAAGGAAAAAAAAATAAGACATGATAATTCGTGGGTTAACTTGAGATACAAGTTATAGTCAGGAGCAATTATACATAAACAAACAGAAGCAATTGGTCTGAGAGATTTAAATGGCTAATCAAGTCAAATAGATGCAAGAACTTCGTTCTTATAAAGATCTTCCAAAAAAAGGACATGATAACAATCAATATACTCACTGTATCAGAAGGTTCACCGTCTCGGTACTGGACTCCGTACCGGTGCCACACTAGCATAGTGTCGGTACGGTATGGTACGGAATTTTTTTGGCATACCAAGGGTCGGTACGCCACCAATACTGGTATGGTACGGTACGGTGCACCCGGTAGTATCCGGTTCAGTATGGTACAATATACCATATTGTATCATGGCATGTCTGCAAACCAATCACAAGTATATACTCAAATATAATCAACAGACCACATACCATTCCTAATCACCATATTCTGCACTGCTTTTTGGTTGCAAATGATGGAAACAAGCATTTATATTAGAAATACACATGCAACTATAAGGTGAATGTTCGTAGATTTTTAATAATAGAGGATACACAAGACAACTACACAGGAACAATAACACTCATATTTGGAAATCCATAAGCCAACTACTTAACCATACGCTGCAACACATATACAACCCAAGTCAAACGTTTTTTTTTTGGGGAATTGGGACATATTCATGCATCATATGCTATATTAACTCCAATTCCCAATTGTTTAGATGATAGAAACTTTTATACAAATTTGAAGCATAAAGTTATATATATATATATATATATATATATATATATATATATATATATATGTATATATAAATACATAATGCTGAAAGACTTTCATTGCAAATATCTGCATTAGAAGATCTAAAACAAAACAAAAGAGCAATAGAAATAACAAAAAATGAAAAGATTTTCACAATTACTGATGCCTAAAGATGAAGTAGCATTCATATTTCAATCACCAAAACAAGTAAAAGAATTTCAATGCGTACAAGAATCTACCTTTCTGCCCAAGTCATATGCACGGTCAAGGAGGTAGGAGGACTCCAGATCTTCAAAACATTTCTGTAAGGATGACAATGGTTCATTAAAATACACAGGAAGACAAACTTTGGTGAGATCCTTTCCAATGTTATCCTTAATCATCGACCAGAGGCTCACTCCTTTCTCTTTTTCAACTGGTTCGGGCAACTTTTTACGTCTCCTAACATACGGGTTACTAGTTCCCACTGACTTCATCGAAGCATCATTACCATCAACTTGACCAACTCCATAAAATTCCTCATCATCGGAATCGATTTCAGATTTATGAAATTCAGACTCACTGCTTTTAAAAGAACTTGATGAGAGAAAATCTCGTGTATCAAAAAATGTGTTTTCTTCATCATCAGTCTCCTCTTCAGCAGCATCATGCCTTTCATTCTCATCCTCAGTTTCACTGGCACTTCCCTCTGAACAAGCATTTGCACAAATAAATACAATCCGAAAATCAAATACAAGCACATGTTACAGATTCAAGACTTCATGCTGTACTTCATCTTCTGAAAGACCAAAAGAAAAAACATATGACAATTTTCATAGTAGAATAGATTTCCTTGAAAGAGAACCATCTTAATTTCAAGTCAGCAGGCATAAATAAATTGACAGTAGATCAAGAGTTACTTTTCAAAATGAGACCAATTGAATAATAAATCCTGATATTCTTTCTACTACTGCTAGGTTATTCCCTGTATGACAAAAAAATAACCTAGTTGGAAAAAAGGCAAATGTTTGATTTGAGGCATAAACAAAGTGAAAATGTGCTTCTAGAAACAACATGTTCACAACACAATATGTGTTTCTGAGAACACAAGCATGGCAATTCAGGAAAAATTATACAAGAAAATAAAAATGGAAAAAAATTGCTAATAGAAGGTTAAACAATAAGGTGCGTAGAGCTGCAACCAGTGTTTTGAAAAGGGAGATGTGTGGTACGTCAGTGGAAAGGGTACTGCATAGCACTTAGATAGAAAGTGGGCGCTTAAGTGGATGCCTATAGATTGGACCTTGGTTGCCAGAATCAAGAGCAGGTGCAAGAGCTGATATGGGTATGGAAGTGGGTGAGGGTAAGCAGATATTTTGAAAAAAACTAAGTGACTAGGAAATGGATGTGACTTAAGGTTTCTGATGAATTTCTGCGGCGGGTAGATTACCCTAGACAAAAGTTTCATGCTACAAAAGATTGGGCAGAAAATATTAAAAACTTAATCAAAACTCATTAACATATTGTAAGTAACTAAAAGATCAAAAAGAAAATGACAATAAATTTGAGAGAAGAAGGAAACTAAAGAAACACTATGAATTATCTGAAACCTATTCTAGTGTTAACTAGTAGAAATATAAATTTTCCTAACAAATTATACAATATTATTCCAATGAACATTCTTTAGCCAAAGATGCAGGAAGCCAAGCAACAGATTGTTGCTGCAGCAGGTGAGAGGAAAGCTTCACCAAACTTGCATATTATAAAGGATAGATGGGACTTGCAGATGGGCAGAAATTGCACCTGGCATGTATAACATGATTGAATAACATAATCTGAACTCTAGTATTTATCTGAACGACATTTCTTACAACTTAATGATTGTAAATTGTCCTTCATCATATGCAACCTACTACTTAAATCCAAAGTACCGATAACTAAGAATATAGGCCTTGAAAAAGATCTGCTATAGGCAGTCAGAGCAGTGATGGAATGGATGTTGAGGGATCTAGGCTTGGATGCAGAAGAAATCAGCGAGGTAGCAAGCTCAATAGTGAATTATATTTCATATTTAACTGACAGTAACGCCGAGCCTATATTATATGATCAGCGAAAAATGTTTTGAGAGAGGCGAGGAAGCTCCAAATAAGTAGGAGCTCAGCAATCAATTTCTAGGATGTTTGTAGGAACCATTAAGAAATTATTCCAGTGAGTTATTCTTTTAGGATTCATAGGGATTTAATGTATCATAGTCTTACTTGACCCTAAATCACCTGGATGTAGTGGAGTAGTGGGTCCAGTGGGACACCTATGAACTCACTTTGAGGAAGATTAACATCCGAGTCCTCTTGTAGACCATCTCGTCCAGAAGATGAAAGCAGAACTGGAGTATCTTTGCCTTGATCCATAGCAAGGTACGAAAATGCCTAACACGCAAGAGGCTACATGACTTAGCATTCACACATAGAAGTACTTGAATCAGGGCAAAAGAACATACAACAAGACCCATCAATGGATGGCTTTGTTCATGATGATGATCTTATTGTTCATGGGTTGCAGATTAGTCAGCTCGTGATGAGCCAAGGAATCCTCCATGACCAGCTAGAACCATCACAAAAGCAGTTGGCACGTGCGATGCGGAAATGTGTGTAAAGCATATTTCACCCACCATGAGTGAGGCTAGATAGGAATCAGAGGACTAGTCAACAATTTAATAGATAGATGTTTGGGTCACAATGCAGTGCGCTGGTCTCCAGGGCCAGTGACAACAGTAGGCAAAGCAAGTCCGAGGAAAGTACTAGTCATCAAACAATGCAGCTAACTATATAACACTTAGGAAAGATGACGGCAAGACACCAGATCCATCAGATCTCGTCTTGCCCAAGCATCTCGTGATACCAATGATAGTGATAGTGACAATTCTAATGATGGGTCTGGAGGTCAAGATGAACATGATGGTCAGCCTGCAATTAGTGGTGGTTATTCTTTGAGGTTCAGTCCATACACCCGCGAGTTAGAGTTCTTGTGCACGTTGCAGGATCATAACCGCGAGGCCAGAACAAAATCTAGATATGACAGGAAGATGCTATCTTACAAAAGGAGAGGATCTGAAGGTGGTGCAGCTTAGGGCACATAGGATCGAGGTTTTAAGGAAAGGTACGTAGAGAGATTGGAGAGTTGATAACTTATGTTTAAGCGTAGGAGGATTATATGCACACCTGGCAGGTTGGCACATTAGAAGCAAGTTGATGGAAAAAATTCGATGGGAGGGAAAAAAAGATGAGTAGTACGGCAATATCTGAGAGTTGTTACGTTGAATGAAATGAAGATTAGTGACAAATTGACGAGTGTATCAAATAGCTATAGTGGATAGCAGATTTCATCATATGCTGGAGGCTGATCTCCTAATGATCAGATAGTTAAAGTGAACAGTATGCTCTATCCATGTACGATTCATATGCACTCATCTTATCTAGGAGGATTGGACACAGCACGTTACCCCTTCTGGGGAATAACCGGGGACTAGAGCAAGATGTTGCTTTCTACTTTCCTGAACATGGATAGCCAGCCTCCTACGATGACCCCACTTATACGCAGCCACAGTATCAGGAGGCACAGATGAATCTCATATGACCAGTAGGAATGGGGATAGTATCTAGGTTAATCTAATATCCAAGGTCCGAAATATGAACAAGACCTAGATGTCTATAAGAACCATAGACACTCTATCTGGGATTGAATTTCCAAAGTGAGTTAGCATGCATCTTCTTTTTACTATACTCTATTATCATTTTAAATTATAAATGTTGATAGTTTATTGATCCATGTTGACTCAGTCAGTGTTGGTACTGATATCAACATTTCATTATCAAATACCCATTAAAAATGCAACTAAAACACTAAAAATACAAAAAAAGTCACCCAATAGATATGCTTGCTAACAAAAAAAAAGAAAATAAAAAACAAAAGAGGGACTTTTTGGTGTCCCAATACGTATGGGAATAGAGCCCTGTACCGTGTGTCATGGGATGGACCAATACCATACCACTTCAACCAAAAACTAGTACCACCTCTGTTACCAATTTTTTAAAACCTTGCATTGGAGTATTGGTCACGATGCCAATTTAGAGATAAGATGAAAAGGCTGTAAAAACTCCACTAAAAAACTCCATCACAATGTGAAGCACTGCATTTTACTCGGCTACAGTAAGATCGGTGAGAATTCAAGCTACTTAATTCTAAATGATGTCAATACCAGTAGTATAAGCATTAAGTTGAAAGGTTAAAAAAGAACATGCACGAATATAAAGCTTCAACATGGAGGATAAAAAGAAATGATAATGATATTACTGATACTAAATATGTAAACAAGGAAATAGCTTAGTCACATTACTGGCATACAAAATATTTAGGATGCAAACAAGTCAAATGACCTAGATAAACAAATAACTACATGAGGAATTAAGAGGACTTTCCCCAATGGCTGTTTGCAATTAGTCATATGCATCTATTTCCTATATATCTTTAGGGGCATATCTAGAATTTTAGGTACCAAAAATACATATATTTTTTCGCAGAGCGGTAAATAACCAATTGATATTTTAAGAGCACTTATGCCAAAATCTCTGAAGGAACAAATTGTTAAAATAATTTGGTTATTTTCCTTTTTGTTAATAGGATGTCATCCTCAACAAATCATCAAAGCATATACGCTAATTTCAAATCTTTGTAACAGCATAAGACGAAGCTTCAAATTTTTGGTGGGGCATAAATGCACATTTCAGAGTTTTGAACAAATATATTTACACTTTTACTTTCTGAGGGAAAAATAAGCAAAAAAGCACTTTTTGAAAGGTAAATCACACACACACACACACACATATATATATATATATGCACGCGCACACACTACAAAGATCCCTTTTTTTATTGCTGTCATCCTCAACAAATCATAAAGGCATATACGCTAAGTTCAAATCTTTGTAACAGCATAAGACGAAGATTCAAATTTTTGGTGGGACATAAATGCACCTTTCAGAGTTTTGAACAAATATATTTACACTTTTACTTTCTGAGGGAAAAATAAGCAAAAATGCACTTTTTACAAGGTAAATCATATATATATATATACACATATATATATATATACATATATATATATACATATATGTATATATATATATGTATATCTATATCTATATATGTATATCTATATCTATATTTATATGTATATGTATATCTATATGTATATGTATATGTATATGTATATGTATATGTACATGTGTATATATATATATGTATATATGTATATGTATATGTATATGTATATGTGTGTGTGTGTATATATATATATGTATATGTATATATATATGTATATGTATATATATATATATGTATATGTATATATATATATATATGTATATATATATATAAATGCAAGCGCACGCACTACAAAGATCCCTTTTTTTATTGATTTTTATTTTTTGAAGAAAAGGAAGTAAGCCACTTCGCCCCCCCCCCCCCCCCCCCCCCCCCCCCCCCAAATTTCTTCTCACTGATGTGAATCAACAAAACAAAAAAATCCTTTGATAAATTCACGTCTATTGTTTCCCTATGCATAGGAGAATGAAAAGACAAAAACACAAATAGTTTGCTCTTTCATTAAAATTATATATGAAAAGAAAAGAATTGCCCGAACATCCATCCAACATGTCAAGGCTTTGGCTACACATAGTTAAGTAGATACTAACAAACCTTCACATTTGCCCATTGAATATATTCCGTTTGAAGTAAAGCATCAGTCTGATTACAGTCAAGAGTTAAAGATTCTACATACTTTTCTAGGTATAAAAGATAATTAAAACAAAGATTATAGTACAAAAATAGCAAGAACATGTTTAAAACTAACATAAATAATCATACAAATCACATAATAAAAAAGAACCATAACAGATGATGTTTAACATAACACACATAAAAAAAATCTCATAATAAAATCAAGCAGGGTTTTGCTAGACAGGAAATAAGCAGTGGATTATGACAAAACATTCTATCATTCATCATACCACTAAATTTCTCATGTCTTGATCTAGAAGCAGATCCATACTCTTTTGACTGTCTTTGGCTCTCATCGACAAGGGTATTCTCCAAATCAACCTTTTCTGTCTACATGACAAAGCATCAAAAAGTAGTTTTTAAGCAGACAAATATGAGATATAAGATAAGATAATCTTGCTAAGCCAAGTAAAAATTGCTGTGTAAATAAAACAGAGGCTACATACTTGTCACTACTATATGGAGTACACAAGCAAAGGAAGAGAAGTGCAATGCTAATTGCATAGGTAGAAACAATCAAGTGCTGCTAATAGGTAGTGCATACAAGAAGTGAGAGGTGCTGACAACTTAGTGCAATTGGCGAGTATAAACATTTTAAGGTGTAAGACAGAGAATTGTCATTTTCTGTATACATTATAGCATTATATTGGTTCATAATATAGCTCCAAGAATATCCCTCAAACTTACGGAATAAGTATGCCTTCTCCGCAAAAAATTGTAGATTATTTAACTTGGTAAACAAAACAACTGCCTTCTCATTGGGTGCAATTTCTATAAATGAGTTACCTGTTAAACCTAAGTTCTTTTTTTTCCCTTTTCGCCTTTCTTTCTGCAAAGCTAAATGCAAGTCTTAAGTTGGACACATTCATAGGGAATAGTGAGATCTATGGAGAAAATTGAGGTACTATACTCGCCCCTTTATGTAGGTTTGTCGATCTTATAGTTTTCTTTAACGAGATCTATAGAGAAAATTGAGGTACTATACACGCCCCTTTATGCAGGTTTGTCAATCTTATGGTTTTCTTTTCTTTTTTTTGTGTGTGTGTGTGTTTTTTTTTTGGGGGGGGAGAGAGGGGGGGGGGGGGGGGGGGGGGGGGGGACGTGATAAACATATCAAGCTTAATTTCACGTCAGACCTAGACATCATCCTAACTTAATTTCACTTAAGAAAGAGTAGGAAAGATAATCGTAAGATGAGGAAAAAAAGGTGAGTTTCGGATGCCACAGGTTTCTTATATTTTTTAGTAGGATTGTAGAGAGAAAGAAGAGTATCACCTCCCAACACATACACCATGAATTCTGTGCCATTTTTCCTCCACTAGAGTCTGGACTTGGTTTGGTGCACCATATCTTCCCCTCCAGTTTTCAGTTGTTTCCTGACTGAATCACGAGGTATGTCAAGGGCTGGTCTTTCATGAGGATAGGTTTAACTTGCAATCAAGATCATATAGAATCTATAACTGGGTTAGGTTGCAGCACCTGATGCCACTCATTGAATATAATATCAGAATTATTTTGTAAACGTCAAACATTGGAGTAGAATTGTTGTTTTTGCAGCATTACACTTGCCAAAGTTTGGATTCAGATACATTGATTCTGTAAATACTGAATTTAGCCTTATAATTTTTATTCACTTCAGAGCATTCCTTATGCAAAAGTTGAATGTTGGAATAGAGAGTTACAAGAAAACCATTGGTAACAAACAATTTGCAGAAACACATTTCGATGAAGCATTTGGGACATCGAAGAGTATCAAGTGGAAAGGAGGTTGCCTTGCATAATCTCTACTAAATGTGACTGAAAGTAAACTAAAACTTGAGATGAATGGCAAAGGACTGTATTAGAAGATAAGTGGGAAGCCTAGACGAATGCATCCATTCTCACCAATAGCTTGTGAAATCAACATGTTAATCGATAAGTTGAAAACCAATGATTTAAAGAACTGCTTATTTTTGAACATCTTGTCTTGGGTTCATCGACTGCAAAAATCAACACCTAATACTGATTGGTTCCTTTCTACAAAGTGCACCTCAGCAACAATATACATAAGATAATATGAGATTCAGATAATGGCAAGGAAAAATTGCAAATGTTTGTCAAGGTCCAACATGGAGAATAGGACCAAGAAATGATGAGAAAGAAAGGTCCTCTTTATACCTCTAATTGGCGAAGGGTGTCGAGGAGGAGAGACTGCTTCTGCCTGAGGAGCAGAAGCTGGTTCTGCATCGAGGCGAACTCGGTCCTCATGATCTGCTCGCAGTCCTGGATGGCGGCTTCGCGGACCCCCTCCTCCTGCAGCCTCTGCCTTAGCTTCCCCGTCGACACCGCCACGTTTTCTGTCGGCGCCATCAGCTCGCTGTTCGACATCCTCGGGAACATCTCCTTCACCGCCCGCAGCGCCTCCATCCATGCCGCCCTGTCCTCCCTCGTCTCCGCCCTCAGGTGCAGCCTCTTCGTCCCCGTAAAGATCGAGAACCTCCTGTCGTCCGATTTACTCTCTCTAATCGATGAAACCTAAACCAGTAAAGATCCAAATAAAATTTTTAAAAATTTTCAGATAAAAAACAAGAAGGATGGAATCAAGATGGGATCGGATCTCAAGGGTGGGGAAAGAAGAGATTTGTTTCTTGCTTGCTTGCCTTGAGATGGACTTCGCCGAAGGGTTTGCGGAGTGGATGAGATTGGCCGTTCTTGCGGCGGGACAAACGACGCATGGACTCGTCCCCAATGACCTTGGACACCTTCTCGGTTTCGCAGTTGACCTCGATCCGATCGGGCCCGTGGATCTTGTAGTAGGAGAGGACACCATCCTGGAGGACGAACCACCGGGGCCGCCACCCCCTGCCGTAGTTGACCCATTTATACAGGATCCCGGCGATCCCATTGCCGACGATATCATTAATCCTGACCTCGCGGTGGTCCCCGCCGTGGAGGAGGAGGCCCTCACGCAGCGACGTGGACCGCAGGGACCCTGCGGCGAGGTCCGACCCCGCCGGCCGGTCGCCGCCGCCGTTGTTGGCGGGCCAGCGGAATCCATTGTGATGGTGGTGGTGAGGGGAGGCGTCGTGGCTCCGGACGGCGGCGGCGGAGGCCGAGTTGGACCGGACGGGGGGCGCCGGCGGCGGGGGCATAGAGGAGGGGAGGGGGGGCGGGGCAGCGGCAGCGGGGGAGACGGGGACCGTCGGGGCGCAGCAGAAGGGATGCATCCGAATACAAGGGGAGGAACCGAGAGGGGGGGGGGGGGGGGGGGGGGGGTTCGCGGATCGCGGGGGCGACGGGGGCGGCGACGTGGAAGGGAGCGGATCGCCCCCACGTGTTGCTACGTTTCCGAGGCGACGGTGGAAGCGGGGTGGCCGGCGAGATCGCTCGACGTGGCCGCGCAAATCGGCTGCAGTTTTGATTTCGTTTCGGGCGTCCCTGTCCACCCCCCAAAACCACCACCACCACCGCTCTAATACAAACCCATAAATACCCCAGGCTAAGGAACGAAAAACGTTATTCCTGTTATACTACAGATCGTCTATCTTCTTATAGATTCCTACCTAATAACAATAAATAATAATTACATAATTCTGCGATAAACTGTAGTAGTGAACAAATATTTATACGGCAATGTACCGGCTACTGCATCAGATGATGATGATACCAAGATCTCTTCACGGAGTCGGAGCTCCGTTGGGTACGGAGAAGGACTACATCAAGTATACAAATAGAGATTTTTTTTATAAAAAAAATATAGATCCGCCTTTTATATTTTTTAAAATTTAAATTTTATAGGTTCGAATATTAAAGATAGGACGCGAGAAAAGGATTACTTGATTGCCTCCGTGTACAAATGCCAGAGAAAAACTTGTGGCGCGATCACATGCTATGTGAGAAGGGGACCACTAGGCCACTCCTGCTTCACCGGCAGAGAGTTCGCTGCCGGCGCTTAGCATCCGCGCGACAGCTGGACTGGTCAAAGCCACTGACGCGTGGCGAGCGATATCGCCTAGGATTGGCCGCCCCACTCGGCTATTATTGTTTTCCTACCAGCTTTAAAAAATCTTTAATGAGGCGGCCTTTTTTTTTTCTCTCTCTCTCTCTCTCTGTCTTTCTATAATTTCAGGCCCCAGTCCCGGTCTAAAACGCTGGATCGAGCACGGGCGACATGGCTGCACGGACGCTGGGGGAATAGCAGCGTAGTGTGATGCCTAATGGGGCGTCGCCATCCACCGTCCGTCCGGTTCTAATTATTATAAGGCCGGTTGGTTGGGGAGGACCAAAAGCGTTCTTGAGACGCGATCCGTGATTTCGTCAGCGCGCGGACGTTCTACAGCGTAGCCTTCCGTTCGTTTTTGGCGTTAGACCGCTGCATTCGAACGTTAGCTTACCGGTCCGAGAAACTCTCTCCACGAGGTCCCAGCGACTCGGAAAGAATTTTACTTCACTAAAATACTTTTTAAACAAATTAATATTTAAATATATTATATTTTTTTAAAATATTTTTAGTATATTTGGTTAATTATGAAAAATAGTAAAAAATATATATTTTCTGAGTGGCTATGTTTAATTGAGTTTTTTTTTTTTTTGGAAAAGTTATGTTGTAAAGTATTTTTTATATCTTTAATATGGGCCATAGAGGGGAAAGAATATCAGCCATTAGGATTAAAGATATTTTTCTAAAACAAATTAGCTTAATTCCTAGCCGACTAGAAAATAGGTTTTTTATATCTCATATGTATTTCTATTTTTTATGAAAGATGGAAAACTTGTTTCATAGAAAAGCTACTTTTCTATCTCTCTTATTTTAAACTTCCAACCAAATATAAACTATTTTTGTCATTTTTTAGTTGACTATACTTTCTTTTTTCTCTTTTGGCGACCTGCGCTTACATCTCAAAACCCCAATAACTTCTCTTCCTATTCCCCTTTCTCCTGGTTGGGTTTTGTTGGATGTGATTGAGTACAATGAAGATAAAAAGAGAAGAAGGCTAAGGAAGAATACAGAACATAATATTGATAGATCTCTAGCAGCATATAGTAATAAAGGTATGGAATAGTTAGCATAATTTTAAGAATCATATAACAATCTGCATCATTTATAATATATTTTTTATTGGCATGATTATGTATCAATATATATTATTTTTCTTTATTAACATCATCTTTTTAAAATAATTTTAGAAATCTCATAACAACTCGTATCAGTTGGTAATATTTTTTATCTAATATTTTAGTCTCAACATCCACGTGACATCGATGTGTAATGCTGAGCAAAAAGAAAAACAAAAATCGTAAAAGGTTAGAAACTAATTAGAAAGGCCATTTTTTAAGAAAAAAAGCTACTCATCATCCACCCTTTTATTCTTCACTTTGCCCCTACTACAATCCAAGTTAGAGAAGAAAACAACAAGGACCTTTCCAGAAAGGAAAAGAAAACTTTCTGTTGCTGGTGATCCAAACCGAGAACGATTGACACGACGGTGTGAACGGGGTTCCGCCTGAGTTGTCTTGGTTGGTGCTGGTTGCGCTCCACCTTCCGCCAAGGAACCTGCAAACAAGCCTTGCACCACCACCAGGGTGGTGATGGCCCTCCGACGGTCAAGTCAGAGGAGATTGGAGGAGGAGAGATGATAATCACAAGTGGGAGAGAGTGCTCTGGGAGGTATTGCTTACCCCCCCCTTCTCCCCCCAGCCGCATATATACCTGGCTGGGAGGTCTCTCAGGGGGGTTTGTCGTCGTGGGGCACGATAGAATGGCCACCGACATGGCCGTTACGGGGCGTCGTGGAGCAGCGCTGGGTACGGTCATGGCAGGGCGTAGTGGAGCTCCGCTTTGTACGGTTGATACAGGAGATCGTGGGCAGCATCGGGTACAGCCGTTGCAGGGAGTAGTGGAGCAGGAGGCCGCGGCGTGCCTCTGGAGAATAGCCTGTCGTTATCAAAAGATCTCCGACTCGGGGTCGGAATGCTGGATCATAGGGCAGCCGACCCGGGGTCGGGCTGCGAAGCCGAGGAGGTCCGACTCGGGGTCGGAGTGCTGGATCATAGGGCAGCCGACCCGGGGTCGGGCTGCGGAGCCGAGGAGGTCCGACTCGGGGTCGGAGTGCTGGATCATAGGGCAGCCGACCCGGGGTCGGGCTGCGGAGCCGAGGAGGTCCGACTCGGGGTCGGAGTGCTGGATCATAGGGCAGCCGACCCGGGGTCGGGCTGCGGAGCCGAGGAGGTCCGACTCGGGGTCGGAGTGCTGGATCATAGGGCAGCCGACCCGGGGTCGGGCTGCGGAGCCGAGAAGGTCCGACTCGGGGTCGGAGTGCTGGATCATAGGGCAGCCGACCCGGGGTCAGGCTGCGGAGCCGAGGAGGTCCGACTCGGGGTCGGAGTGCTGGATCATAGGGCAGCTGTAGCTTTCCTGGATACGCGTGCCGATCACGTGGGGCATGGCGGCTCAATTCCCCCATAACAGTAGCCCCCCACTTCCGAGCCTGGAACCAGAAGGGGAACAGGTGAAGGGAGTGATGTTTCGAGATTGCCGCCATCCTTCGGAGAGGCGCGCGCGCTTCAAGCTTCCCGCCTTCTTTATGGCGTATGGCGGTTGCTGCTGACCTGGCAACCTGAGGATTTCGGCGGACATCCTTCCTTAATGGTGTCGATTCGCCTTTGGGGTGCGAGCGACCCTTCGGCGGCCAGGCGTCTTCTGGCGTCATCGAGGTGTCACTTGCCCTTTCGCCTATTTAATCGGGGGCCCTCCCCCGTCCGTCTTCTTCTTTACGGACATTTTCGAGTTTCTCCTTTGCGCTACCATTGTTGCCGCCGAAACGTTCGCTTGCTTTTCCTTTGACGCTCTCGGAGCCGTTCTTCCTCCTCTTCAAGTGAGTTTCCCACTCTTCTACTTTGAGCTCTTCATACTTTTTCTTTTTGTACTAGTGCACCCCAGTCGTTCCGGCCTTTCCCTCCTTCTTGACCCCGTCCTGACCGTAGATTGGCCATTAGGGATGGGCGAAGTGGGAGCAGATAGCATCAAGTCAAAACTGGTCGCCGAGGACTTAGACGGATTTGTGGCTCGGTACCACCTTCCCGAGGTCTGCAATGTCACGCTCCCAGGGCCTGAGGAGAGGATGTCTCATCCTCCTCGAGGGAAGATCGCCATCAATGAGGGCATCCTCCAGGCCGGGTTCCGCTTTCCCCCTTCAGACCTAGTCTTACAGGTGCTCCGGGGTTTAGGAATGGCACCGACGCAACTGGTGCCGAACTCGTGGCGTGCTCTGACGGTCTTCCAGGTTCTCTGTCGCTTGCATGCGATTCCCGCCACCTTGAACGTTTTCTGGGAGCTCTACGGCCTGAGCGGCCACCCCCAGGACAAAGGGTGGTGGTGCTTCACAGCGCGGCGAGGGTGCGGCCTTGTCAAGGAGGGTCCTACCTCCATTCACCACTGGAAGGAGCGCTTCTTTTTCGTTGATGCAGACCCCTCCTGGGAAATCAGGGCAATCTGGGGGACGCCGGTGAAGTCCCCAATTGGCCTGTCGAAGTTGTCGAGGGAGGAATCCGAGGGCGTCGCCGCCTTGAAGGGGTTGGTCGCCGAGGGCCAGCTTCCCCCGGTGGGCCGCCTTATTTCTGAGGATACCTTGGTGAACGTCGGTTTGAGCTCGGTCCCCACCGACCGTGAGTCCGCCATCGTTTCTTTAGCTCTTTTCTTCTCTTTCGTTCCTTCTTCCTTTCGGTTTCTCAGTCCCTGACCATCCCGTCCTTCTTGCAGAGGTCGACGACGTCATGCGGTCGGTGAAGTCGAAGGCTGTTGGTAGGGCGTCCCTGCTGGAAGCAGTCCGGAGGAGGAAACGAGCTCTTCCGAGCGGGGCCCCACCGGCGAAGAAGTCCTGTAAGGAGATACCTCCGATGCCGACCGACGAGTCCGGGCCCACCGGTCAGGGAGATGTCGTGGGCACCGACCGGCAGCTGACGCTGTATCAGCCCTCCGGTGGTAAGGTTGCCGCTACTCCGGAGGTGCCACCTGAGCCTGCTCAAGACGGACGGGTCGGACGTGATCGGTCCCCGACCCGGCCTTCGACTCGGTCGGCTCCTGATGACTCGAGGAGGGACGCGCCGAGGCCCCGGCCGAGCGGGACCCTATCAATTCCTGGGGCGACCCCCGCCCCGAGCGCGATCAGCCGGACTCTTCCCCAGGCGATGGATAAGGGTAAGGCTGCAGAACCACCATCCGGCTCCAGGGAGAAATCGGGGTCTGCCTTCACTACCGATGGCGCCCGAAATCTCATCGAAACAGTGTTGCTGGAGAAGGACCGTCGGCGGGTCCGGGAGTTGGATGTCTCTGACGTTGGGGCCGCCAGCTGCGTCTGTCTCATGTCGGTGAGTGTTCTTCTGGCCGTCTTTCACCATTTATTGGCTCTGTTGTTCTCCGCCTGACTCCCTTATTTTTCCTATTTCTTAGCTCGCCCAGTACATGATCCGTCTGGAGGAGTGCTACAAGGAACAGGCGGGGCTTTTGGCGAAGGCCGAGGACCGGCTGAAAGCAATGGAAGAGGGAGGCCGGGCTGCGGCAGGCAGGACGACCGGGGACCTCGAGGCGAGGCTCCGGGAGGCCGAAGAGCGGGCACTCGGCTTCGCCGCCCTGGAGGAGCAACTGTCAGAGGCTCGGGAGCAACTCAAAGCCGCCTCGGGCCTCGAAAGCAGGGTCAAGAAGGCGGAGGAACGGGCTGAAAAGCAGTCCCGGAAGATCGCGGACTATCGAGAGCGGTGGGAGAAGGCCCAGCGGTCTGCCGACAACGCCTGCGACCGAATCCGCTCTTTTGAAGCCAAACTAGGCGAACTGGAGTCGGCCCTGGAGAAGTCATGCACGGACGTCCAAGAGCTCCGTTCGCGCCTGAAGGAAGCCGAGGCCGCTCGGGTTGCTACCGAGGCGAAGCATAAAGAGGCTCAGGCTGATCTGCTGAGGGTCTCCTCTGAGGCCGAAGGCCGGATTGTGGCGAAGGTCTTGGAGGCCAAGGCTCAGATTATGGAGCGAGCTGAGGTGGAGCTGGCCGAGAAGAGGGCGGAAATCGGGCGTCAGGCGGTAGAGGCTTATCGCCAGTCCGCCGAGTTCGCCCATGATATGTCGGAGGCAGTGCGGACCTATCGCCAGTCTGACGAGTTTGTCCATGACGCGTCGGACGCGGGGGCCGAAGCCTTCACCTTGGGCTTCGAGGAGGGCCTGGCAAGGGTGTCAGCTAAGTATCCCGAAGTTGACCTGAGCGAGATCTCCCTCCTGGACTCCTCTCCGGCGCCATCGCCTGCTGGTTCTCCTGCTGCTTCCCTACCTCCCGCGGACGAGCCCGGCGTTCCCGACCCGGGAGTTCCTCCAAGCTGACCTCTTGTACCTTTCATTGTCTTTTTTATTTTTGTATGTCGGCGTTTTGCCCAATTGTATGGGCCTCGGCCCTGAAAATTAATGCACGTTGAATATTTCTTCATCTCGCCCTCGTCCTCTTTTTTTTTTTTTTTTTTTAGCTCTTGGTTGCTTCTTGCTGACTTTTGATTCCCGAAGTTCTTCCGGCGCTAGGCCAGGCATCCGAGGGTTAAACCTCAGGAAACTCTTCCGGCGCTAAGCCAGGCATCCGAGGGTTAGGCCTCAGGAAATTCTTCCGGCGCTAAGCCAGGCATCCGAGGGTTAGGCCTCAGGAAATTCTTCCGGCGCTAAGCCAGGCATCCGAGGGTTAGGCCTCAGGAAACTCTTCCGGCGCTGAGCCAGGCATCCGAGGGTTAGGCCTCAGGAAACTCTTCCGGCGCTAGGCCAGGCATCCGAGGGTTAGGCCTCAGGAAACTCTTCCGGCGCTAAGCCAGGCATCCGAGGGTTAGGCCTCAGGAAATTCTTCCGGCGCTAAGCCAGGCATCCGAGGGTTAGGCCTCAGGAAACTCTTCCGGCGCTGAGCCAGGCATCCGAGGGTTAGGCCTCAGGAAATTCTTCCGGCGCTAAGCCAGGCATCCGAGGGTTAGGCCTCAGGAAATTCTTCCGGCGCTAAGCCAGGCATCCGAGGGTTAGGCCTCAGGAAACTCTTCCGGCGCTGAGCCAGGCATCCGAGGGTTAGGCCTCAGGAAACTCTTCCGGCGCTAGGCCAGGCATCCGAGGGTTAAACCTCAGGAAACTCTTCCGGCGCTAAGCCAGGCATCCGAGGGTTAGGCCTCAGGAAATTCTTCCGGCGCTAAGCCAGGCATCCGAGGGTTAGGCCTCAGGAAATTCTTCCGGCGCTAAGCCAGGCATCCGAGGGTTAGGCCTCAGGAAACTCTTCCGGCGCTGAGCCAGGCATCCGAGGGTTAGGCCTCAGGAAACTCTTCCGGCGCTAGGCCAGGCATCCGAGGGTTAGGCCTCAGGAAACTCTTCCGGCGCTAAGCCAGGCATCCGAGGGTTAGGCCTCAGGAAATTCTTCCGGCGCTAAGCCAGGCATCCGAGGGTTAGGCCTCAGGAAACTCTTCCGGCGCTGAGCCAGGCATCCGAGGGTTAGGCCTCAGGAAATTCTTCCGGCGCTAAGCCAGGCATCCGAGGGTTAGGCCTCAGGAAACTCTTCCGGCGCTGAGCCAGGCATCCGAGGGTTAGGCCTCAGGAAACTCTTCCGGCGCTAGGCCAGGCATCCGAGGGTTAGGCCTCAGGAAACTCTTCCGGCGCTAAGCCAGGCATCCGAGGGTTAGGCCTCAGGAAATTCTTCCGGCGCTAAGCCAGGCATCCGAGGGTTAGGCCTCAGGAAACTCTTCCGGCGCTGAGCCAGGCATCCGAGGGTTAGGCCTCAGGAAATTCTTCCGGCGCTAAGCCAGGCATCCGAGGGTTAGGCCTCAGGAAATTCTTCCGGCGCTAAGCCAGGCATCCGAGGGTTAGGCCTCAGGAAATTCTTCCGCTCGCTGGTCGGCCAAGGCTGGCGCAAGCCGAAGCGACCGGTCGGGGCTTCCGGCTAGTCTGCTCCCGGGATGATCATCGGGTTAGCCAGGCATCTGAGGGTTGTCAAGCCTCAGGGAAATTCCGCTCGTTGGTCGGCCAAGGCTGGCGCAAGCCGAGGCGACCGGTCGGGGCTTCCGGCTAGTCTGCTCCCGGGATGATCATCGGGTTAGCCAGGCATCCGAGGGCCGAGCCTCGGGAGATTCCACTCGTTGGTCGGCCTAGGCTGGCGCAAGCCGAGGCGACCGGTCGGGGCTTCCGGCTAGTCTGCTCCCGGGATGATCATCGGGTTAGCCAGGCATCTGAGGGTTGTCAAGCCTCAGGGAAATTCCGCTCGTTGGTCGGCCAAGGCTGGCGCAAGCCGAGGCGACCGGTCGGGGCTTCCGGCTAGTCTGCTCCCGGGATGATCATCGGGTTAGCCAGGCATCTGAGGGTTGTCAAGCCTCAGGGAAATTCCACTCGTTGGTCGGCCACTTGTCGCTCGCCGCCCATCGGGGTTTCTCCGTGCCCAGCCGCGACCGTGTTTCTCCTCTCCTCCAAGCGTTGCCTGGGGGGAACACGAGAAGGGTATTAAACGCTAATTAATGCGTTACCTGGGAAATCAGATCGCCAGTTGCTGCTGGTGAGGAGTGTTAGTTGAGCGGCCGCGATACGCGGGTTCTTCGAGGAGGATGCGGCCTGGGCGCGAGCGGAGACACGTGGACCTAGGGGTATACGTCACCCGGATCGTCCTTTTTAAATTGTCTTTCTGGCCTTGTTGAAGCGGGTGAGATAATCCCGCAGGCTCTCTCCCTCGTTCTGCCGGACATCGAAGAGGGAGTCGGAGACCAGTCTTCGCCGGCTACTGACGGCGAAATGGCTGATGAAGAGACGGGTGAACTGGTGGAAGGACTGGATGGAATTAGCCTCCAGGCCGGCGAACCACGCCCTTGCCGGGCCGCGGAGGGTCGCCGGGAAGGCCTTGCAGAGGAGAGGATCCGATGCTCCATGGAGGAGCATAAGAGTCCTGAAACTCTCCACGTGGTCCCGTGGGTCCGCCGCCCCGTCGTAGGGTTCGATCGCCGGCATTTTGAACCCCGGCGGGTTTAGGGTTCGCAGGATCCTTGAGGCAAGCGCCGGCTGGGAGGAGATTTCCAAGTCGGCGAAGGGATCTTTGGAGTGGCCCTTCAGGACCTGGAGCTGTCTGTGGAGATCGTCCACCCGCCGGTCCAGGGAGCGCGACCGGTGGGTGGGAGACAAGGAGCGGCGCGAGGGGGACCGACTGGAGTGCGGGCCCCTCGAGGACTGGGGTGTCTGAGAACGCGCCCGGGTCCGCCTCTCGTACCCCGCGCAGCTCCGATGAGAAGGTCCTGGCAGAATGGACCGCACTCGAGAATCCTCCCCGCGCCGGCGCTCCTCTCCATGGGAGAGGAAGGAGCGCGGGTTGTGAGGAAGAGGCGAGTGCTCGGGGAGCAGCGGCTCCTGAGCCCGCTGCGGCACCCGAGAGATCACACCCTGCAGATTCTGCACTGCGTCCGCGAGGGTGCGAACCTGCTGGGCTAGCTGGTCGAACTGAGCAGGTTCGACCGTCTGAATGGGAGGAGAAGCGGTGGAATGCTGCTGAGAGTGTGTTGGGGACGCAGCAGCCTCCCGGCCAGAGGCGCGAGAGGCTCCGCGACCGGAAGCATTGGAAGCTCCGCGACCACCTCGCCGTGCCATTATGATCGTTCTGAGATTCGGCCCTTCCTCTAGCGCCAACTGTTGCTGGTGGTCCAAACCGAGAACGATTGACACGACGGTGTGAACGGGGTTCCGCCTGAGTTGTCTTGGTTGGTGCTGGTTGCGCTCCACCTTCCGCCAAGGAACCTGCAAACAAGCCTTGCACCACCACCAGGGTGGTGATGGCCCTCCGACGGTCAAGTCAGAGGAGATTGGAGGAGGAGAGATGATAATCACAAGTGGGAGAGAGTGCTCTGGGAGGTATTGCTTACCCCCCCTTCTCCCCCCAGCCGCATATATACCTGGCTGGGAGGTCTCTCAGGGGGGTTTGTCGTCGTGGGGCACGATAGAATGGCCACCGACATGGCCGTTACGGGGCGTCGTGGAGCAGCGCTGGGTACGGTCATGGCAGGGCGTAGTGGAGCTCCGCTTTGTACGGTTGATACAGGAGATCGTGGGCAGCATCGGGTACAGCCGTTGCAGGGAGTAGTGGAGCAGGAGGCCGCGGCGTGCCTCTGGAGAATAGCCTGTCGTTATCAAAAGATCTCCGACTCGGGGTCGGAATGCTGGATCATAGGGCAGCCGACCCGGGGTCGGGCTGCGGAGCCGAGGAGGTCCGACTCGGGGTCGGAGTGCTGGATCATAGGGCAGCCGACCCGGGGTCGGGCTGCGGAGCCGAGGAGGTCCGACTCGGGGTCGGAGTGCTGGATCATAGGGCAGCCGACCCGGGGTCGGGCTGCGGAGCCGAGGAGGTCCGACTCGGGGTCGGAGTGCTGGATCATAGGGCAGCCGACCCGGGGTCGGGCTGCGGAGCCGAGGAGGTCCGACTCGGGGTCGGAGTGCTGGATCATAGGGCAGCCGACCCTTTCCTGGATACGCGTGCCGATCACGTGGGGCATGGCGGCTCAATTCCCCCATAACACTTTCCATTACCCCTTGATGGCAAATGAGGCTGGAACAAAATGAAGCTTTTCTTTATCTATAGGAATGAGAAAAGGCTGTGAGAAGAATCAAATTAGGGTAAAAAGAAACTAAAGAGAGCAAAAACTTGTTTGGTTCGCGGGAAGCATTTCTCCTTCCAGGAATATGATTTCTGGAAAGAAGATTTCTAAGAAGAGAATGTCTAGGAATGTACTTTTGGTATGTTTTGTTTAACATAGAAAAGTAACGGATTTTTAAAGTGCTTATGTTTGGTTGACCATCCACTTTTCTGAAAAAAGTTATATGTAATTCCTATTATACCCTTAATAAAAGTTAAGTCTTTAATATCTCTTTAATGTTGAAGGACCTTTTTGGAAAAAATAAAAATGAAGTGATTTCTACCTAATGGTAAATAACTTTCTCATGTTTCTCATGGAAAAGACTTTCCTATGAAATGTGGAAATCATATTTTCATGAAAATACAACTTTCCTATTCCTCTACTTTGAAAACTCCAACCAAACAAGAGTCATCTTATTACTTTTCCGTTGACCACACTTTTTCCTTTTTTTTTCCCGCGAACCAAACGAGCCCATAAAACAATAAAAGGACTCAAGTAAGGAACCATGATTAAGAACCCACGATTAAGGATTTTTAAAGTATGAGGCTTGGTTTCTCTGCAGAAAGACTCAAAAGTAAGCGGATCAGCTGAGGGAGATTCGGTCGGGGTCCTTTGATCCGGTTTGACTCGATCGGCCGGCCGTCCGTCCCGCAGCGAAGGTCCTGCCGAGCCGGGTCCCTGTCGCCCGGTACTTTGGACGGCGCGCACGCTGCGTCCGCACCTGGGACCGGAGCTCTTCGGGCTTACGCTACTGTCGGCGGTCTGGTCCACGCGCTGCGTCCCCACCCGGGACCGGAGCTCTTCGGCCTACGCTGCTGTCGGCTGTCTGGCCGTGGACCAGACCGGGCGGGGCCTACGGGACGGCCCGGTGCGGAGCGACTGCCACGTTTCGGACCCCCCCGGACCCAAGAGCACTCGCCGGCGTTGAGCAGTACGAGTCGGGTTGACCGATGCCGCGAGGAGTTCCGTCCGCGCGGGCCCATTTGCATTGCGGCCACGGGGGGAGGCCACGCGGTATAAGAGTGGATGGAGTCGGAGACTGGCTTGTGTTGTCCCAGTCGTAGAGAAAGGCATAGCTAAAAAGATAGGGAAAAAAAAATGGAAAGCGAAAAAGAGGACGACGGCTATGAGCCCATGACAAAGGCTCGTCCACCCCATCAGTACCGTCAGGGAGAGCTCGAGGGTCGGGTGAGGATCGCTGTCGGCTGGCTAATCAACAACTTGCACACGTACTCCTTTGTCTACCCATGGGCCAATGTTCCCGTTGGGTCTCCAATTTAGCTGGCGTTAGTGATTGCCCGGATTATAGCAACGGGTTTCCTTATAGAATCTCATCCACATTGGAAAAGTTTAGCAAGACACCTGTACCATCCTGTCTGTATTCATGCGGGGCCCGCGATGGCACTCCCACAGAAGCATTAGTATGATCTCTCATGATATGATCGATTCGTTTACAGCGCGAAATCTGGACCATTTTGTCTGCACGAAGGATTCATCTTTTTGCCCAGGACAATACAAGCAAGCAGGCTGTGGTACGAGATGACATTTTCTCATGCAGGTTTTGTACGCATCAAGAGACGTTTGTTTCTACATGCATGCTTCGATCCTGCCGTCTTTTCTCAATCTTGACAACAGCTTCATGCAGCTCAGAACGTAGCCTAGACACTTCGGGTTCATCCCAATAGGCTTCAAGCTGGTGCATAAGCAGTTTCGAAGGGTGATCATGGAGTGGAGGCGGGGCTCGTAGAATTGGAGGAACAAGAAATGGGTGTTGAAGAAGCTGCGGTATTCTCAACCTCTCGTTGCGATCCCAAGCAAGACATCTCCGCATGAGATCGATAAGCCATGGATTGGAGACTGGTGCATACGCGATCTCATGGTTTCGATCAGTTACGACTTTGAACTTGGCCCAAAAGGTCTTGTATTCTGCTAATGGTGTCTTACCATATACCATCTGGTAAAGAATGCAGCCAAGAGACCAGATGTCTGATGGGCGGCCACACTTAATAGTGTTCCCGTCAGCATCTTGCTCATTGCACATGAATGCTTCTGGAGACATGTAGTTTAGGGTTCCCACCTGAATTTGAGTAGCCAACAGAAAATATTCTTGATTTTTCCTCTATTTATTTAACTTAATAATGAAGTTCAAAGGGAAAAAAAAAATGGATGATAGAAATGTGGTAACCTGTGCATCACGCTGGATGTTCGTTGTGTCACTCAATATAGCTTTTGCAATGCCGAAGTCGATAAGCTTCAGCGAGCCTCTGACTAATAGAAAGTTGGCAGGCTTCAAATCAGAGTGCACGATGCGCTCCTCGTGTATCGTATTTACAGCTTCAAGCATTTGCTGCAGGGGCAAAAGGATTTACTTTCTGTAAGCAAGGTGAAAAGTAAAGAACTATAGAATGATCAAATTTGATGCATATGTAACTCATACTGAATGATGAACTGTCATGCACCAATCACTAATGTAACCAATGTAACCAATGTAGCTGACAAAGACTGCAAATCAATGGACTCGATAATGACACAATGTTTTATTTGAAAACACTATAGAGATAAGTTAGTAGAGACTAAATATATGGAAATCACTCTTTGCGCACCAATGCTAATCGGATACTACTCGATTGGAGTTCAGCCTCAATTTTACATAAAAAAGAAATGGTTGCCATGTTGCTGGCTGTATTGCATTTATTCTTGCGTATACTTTGATTTTAGTGTCAGTGCACACTAAAGTCGGCGAATTTAAGATATGGTCTTAACAATTTCATGCATGATTTACATTAATATCTAAATAAAATTGGAAGGATTTGTCATAGAACACGGTGAACTGCATAATTTCTTGAGGTTGAATATTCCATTTATACATCTTACCTCCTTTCTCTTACACTCTGTTTTCATTCAAAACCTCCATAACCAAGCACTACACTATCTAATACCTTTATCAGAATTATAACATAATACTTAGATTTATGCGGATGATGATGAAATATTTGTTTCCTCCCTACTAGAACTGAACCAGATGATAAATGTGTGAACTCCAAAAAAAAAAAAAAATTCTAGCATGACTATTCCACATAAATTTTAAATAGTCAGATCTATCATGCAGTTGGAATAATGGTGAATCCAAATTTTTACCATCCACACTTCGTTTCCTTAAAAAGTGATAGAGATATCAGTTGAAAAGTGCATGATGCTGAAAAACGTGCCATTAGACTGTTGATATAGAGCGAACAAAGAACCAACATGGCTTTAAAATATTTGAAGAACACCTTCTACAAGTAAACGAGTTACAATTTATTTTCTAGAATTTGTATTTTATGAAAGGAGTTAGTTTAGCAATCTACTTCTACAACTTGACAAAAAATAGAACCCAAATGTCTTATTCCAACTTATGAGAGCAACAAGGTCATCTTTGTAATGCCTCAATTTACCTAAATGTCATAAAGATGTAAAACAACTAATTAAGCAAATTGATGAGTACCTGCCAATAAAACCGTAGCCAATTCTCATCCAGTTTCCAACCTGACTTATTCATCTCTTTCCACTTCTGTGCAAGCATGTGGGCCAAATCAATCTCTCCATACTCAAGCACCATGTATATATATTCATCATTTTTGATCCTTCCATCCTTTATGGTTGTGGAGCCATTCACGACTTCCTGAAGCAAAGTTTTATCTGTCACCTAGAAAATGAAGTCAGCAAGCATCAGTGCAAAGAAATGCTTGAAATTACATACTGTGAGTGCACATAGTCCAAAAAGAGTGTAAAGAATAGTGAAAAGGACTATGATTTTTTTTCTTCCTTCTGGAAATTATTTTTCCAGAAAGTCAGGATGGATTTGTAAAGACTAAGAAAATGATATTATATAACATAAAAATTACGCACGAGTTTGCTACCTCCTGCATTTTGGTAATACAGAAAGCCATAACTAGCTGGGAAAACATGTGCAAAAAGTATTAAACCACGTAGTTTTTCAACGAACGCAACAAGAAAGAATTGGCAACATATTCTTACCACTAAAACAAAATTTACTAGGGATTTGTGCTGATTGTATCTCGTATATCAAAGTGACACCAGTTTGCTACTAAGGTACATTTATAGATACTACCGTCCTGAAATGTGAAACACATGGATGGTAGAAGAGTTGGTCTTTTCAGCATTTTCACGCGAAAGTTTTCTTCAGACAACTTAACCAATAGGATCAAAACCTTACATATCTTGTTCAAGGTTTTGAAAAGTGGGTTACTGTATCCAACCAGCTGAGACATTGAAACAATGCCTATGCAAAACATGCATATGTATGTATATATATGGGCACATATGCAGTTGGAACTTTAGAATATCAAAAAATAAATGACCAAAAATAAAAATAAGCAGAAAATTAGAGTTAAAAATAAAAATTCAGAAAAAGAAGAAGAACTAAGTGTACAGTTTCACTCTAATTTAAGGTCCGTATTAGTATTTCAGGACATTCTAAGCAGAAAACGTATCGAAATCTTCCTATTTACTATTTATTATGCTAAAAGTACCAAAATGCAACAAATAAAGCTACAAATTATCAAATAGAGAGGAGATTTTTTTTTTTTTTTTGGTGGGGGGGGGGGGGGGGGAGCCCACTTGGCCTAGTCATGTGCCTAACACTACACCATGCAGCCTGGGGGCATATGGAGACAGAATTGGACCAGTGTAGCGCACACATCTGCATATGCAGCTGAGAGGCTGCAGTTTTAAAAAAGTTATCCCATTAGGTCAAGGCAAAAATACTAACCAGTTAATTAATTTTACTGAATTCAAATAATCTAATATACCAACTTAGTATTGCAACTTACAAAACTGCTGACTGCTATCATGGCACAGACATTAGCCTTTCTCCAATGATAGATTGGCAGCCAAGTAAAAAAAATAGAAATAGCAACAATGCTTCAAAACAATCTGAGCATATGAAGAAACTAGAATTGGTATGACACCTCCTAAATTCAATAGGTGAAGGGCATATATAGTGCATAATACAACATACTATTTCAGGTACTCGTTTAGTGATGACAGCAGGTGTTGTCAGAGACACCTCAATAGATTGCCTACAGCACTTAAGCAAGTTCAGTCATAAAAGGTCATGCTGCTTTCTTAGTTTATCTATATCATCTATACCACTACATAGTAATTGAAAAAGAAGGCATGTATATCAGGGCACATGCAAATATACACATAACCAGTATAATTTAATAACCGCAGGTGGATATTCCCTCCATTTCTCTTTAAAAACTGGAAAGAGACATGTAGATACACATAGAATCACTATAACTTAATTATATACGCAAGGAGAATGTAATATATTTACTTTCATAAGGTATTGAATACTGTTTATTTCCATTCACATTCCATCCAATGTAGAATAAACAATATGTTCTTCTCAATATTTTTCGAACACCAAACACAATCATTTTCAAGTTTTGCAGAAAACAAACCTAACATCTGACTAGGAATGTGATTTGAAGGAAGTGGGTTAGGTTCACCAGGACAACTCTTGACTTGATAACTACTCCACTTTCTACTCCCTAATTGTTCTTAATTCTCGGCACCTCATAAAGTCACTGCCATGTATTTCATGGTTCAGCAAAAGAAGAATAAAAAAAGAAAAATCATCTTATTACACGAGTTGTTTGCTTATCCTTCCACTTAGGAGATAGCATATTGGGATCCCCTGGTAAGAGCAAATTTCTCCCCATGCACATCACGTTTGAATGTTTTCAGATTTCTCGAATATTGAACGTCATTCTCTAAGCTGTAATTATATCGAGGACAACGTTCATATTGATCCTTATAAACAATGGAGGAAAGAAAATATCCTCAATCTACTCCTTACTTTATTTGTAACAAAGAATGTGCCTATGCACATTTTCCTTGTTCTTTCTAACATTAAGGAGACTAATGAGCCACAAGTCATAAGTCTAACTAGTTTTAAATAAATAGGATATAAAATTTTGGACTAAGAAGAGTGAATAGACAAAGTTCCAGGGATGGTTTCTGTTGCTGGTGGTCCAAACCGAGAACGATTGACACGACGGTGTGAACGGGGTTCCGCCTGAGTTGTCTTGGTTGGTGCTGGTTGCGCTCCACCTTCCGCCAAGGAACCTGCAAACAAGCCTTGCACCACCACCAGGGTGGTGATGGCCCTCCGACGGTCAAGTCAGAGGAGATTGGAGGAGGAGAGATGATAATCACAAGTGGGAGAGAGTGCTCTGGGAGGTATTGCTTACCCCCCCCCTTCTCCCCCCAGCCGCATATATACCTGGCTGGGAGGTCTCTCCGGGGGGTTTGTCGTCGTGGGGCACGATAGAATGGCCACTGACATGGCCGTTACGGGGCGTCGTGGAGCAGCGCTGGGTACGGTCATGGCAGGGCGTAGTGGAGCTCCGCTTTGTACGGTTGATACAGGAGATCGTGGGCAGCATCGGGTACAGCCGTTGCAGGGAGTAGTGGAGCAGGAGGCCGCGGCGTGCCTCTGGAGAATAGCCTGTCGTTATCAAAAGATCTCCGACTCGGGGTCGGAATGCTGGATCATAGGGCAGCCGACCCGGGGTCGGGCTGCGAAGCCGAGGAGGTCCGACTCGGGGTCGGAGTGCTGGATCATAGGGCAGCCGACCCGGGGTCGGGCTGCGGAGCCGAGGAGGTCCGACTCGGGGTCGGAGTGCTGGATCATAGGGCAGCTGTAGCTTTCCTGGATACGCGTGCCGATCACGTGGGGCATGGCGGCTCAATTCCCCCATAACAGTAGCCCCCCACTTCCGAGCCTGGAACCAGAAGGGGAACAGGTGAAGGGAGTGATGTTTCGAGATTGCCGCCATCCTTCGGAGAGGCGCGCGCGCTTCAAGCTTCCCGCCTTCTTTATGGCGTATGGCGGTTGCTGCTGACCTGGCAACCTGAGGATTTCGGCGGACATCCTTCCTTAATGGTGTCGATTCGCCTTTGGGGTGCGAGCGACCCTTCGGCGGCCAGGCGTCTTCTGGCGCCATCGAGGTGTCACTTGCCCTTTCGCCTATTTAATCGGGGGCCCTCCCCCGTCCGTCTTCTTCTTTACGGACATTTTCGAGTTTCTCCTTTGCGCTACCATTGTTGCCGCCGAAACGTTCGCTTGCTTTTCCTTTGACGCTCTCGGAGCCGTTCTTCCTCCTCTTCAAGTGAGTTTCCCACTCTTCTACTTTGAGCTCTTCATACTTTTTCTTTTTGTACTAGTGCACCCCAGTCGTTCCGGCCTTTCCCTCCTTCTTGACCCCGTCCTGACCGTAGATTGGCCATTAGGGATGGGCGAAGTGGGAGCAGATAGCATCAAGTCAAAACTGGTCGCCGAGGACTTAGACGGATTTGTGGCTCGGTACCACCTTCCCGAGGCCTGCAATGTCACGCTCCCAGGGCCTGAGGAGAGGATGTCTCATCCTCCTCGAGGGAAGATCGCCATCAATGAGGGCATCCTCCAGGCCGGGTTCCGCTTTCCCCCTTCAGACCTAGTCTTACAGGTGCTCCGGGGTTTAGGAATGGCACCGACGCAACTGGTGCCGAACTCGTGGCGTGCTCTGACGGTCTTCCAGGTTCTCTGTCGCTTGCATGCGATTCCCGCCACCTTGAACGTTTTCTGGGAGCTCTACGGCCTGAGCGGCCACCCCCAGGACAAAGGGTGGTGGTGCTTCGCAGCGCGGCGAGGGTGCGGCCTTGTCAAGGAGGGTCCTACCTCCATTCACCACTGGAAGGAGCGCTTCTTTTTCGTTGATGCAGACCCCTCCTGGGAAATCAGGGCAATCTGGGGGACGCCGGTGAAGTCCCCAATTGGCCTGTCGAAGTTGTCGAGGGAGGAATCCGAGGGCGTCGCCGCCTTGAAGGGGTTGGTCGCCGAGGGCCAGCTTCCCCCGGTGGGCCGCCTTATTTCTGAGGATACCTTGGTGAACGTCGGTTTGAGCTCGGTCCCCACCGACCGTGAGTCCGCCATCGTTTCTTTAGCTCTTGGTTGCTTCTTGCTGACTTTTGATTCCCGAAGTTCTTCCGGCGCTAGGCCAGGCATCCGAGGGTTAAACCTCAGGAAACTCTTCCGGCGCTAAGCCAGGCATCCGAGGGTTAGGCCTCAGGAAATTCTTCCGGCGCTAAGCCAGGCATCCGAGGGTTAGGCCTCAGGAAATTCTTCCGGCGCTAAGCCAGGCATCCGAGGGTTAGGCCTCAGGAAACTCTTCCGGCGCTGAGCCAGGCATCCGAGGGTTAGGCCTCAGGAAACTCTTCCGGCGCTAGGCCAGGCATCCGAGGGTTAGGCCTCAGGAAACTCTTCCGGCGCTAAGCCAGGCATCCGAGGGTTAGGCCTCAGGAAATTCTTCCGGCGCTAAGCCAGGCATCCGAGGGTTAGGCCTCAGGAAACTCTTCCGGCGCTGAGCCAGGCATCCGAGGGTTAGGCCTCAGGAAACTCTTCCGGCGCTAGGCCAGGCATCCGAGGGTTAGTCCTCAGGAAATTCTTCCGGCGCTAGGCCAGGCATCCGAGGGTTAGGCCTCAGGAAATTCTTCCGGCGCTAGGCCAGGCATCCGAGGGTTAGGCCTCAGGAAATTCTTCCGGCGCTAAGCCAGGCATCCGAGGGTTAGTCCTCAGGAAATTCTTCCGGCGCTAAGCCAGGCATCCGAGGGTTAGGCCTCAGAAAATTCTTCCGGCGCTAGGCCAGGCATCCGAGGGTTAGGCCTCAGGAAATTCTTCCGGCGCTAAGCCAGGCATCCGAGGGTTAGGCCTCAGGAAATTCTTCCGGCGCTAAGCCAGGCATCCGAGGGTTAGGCCTCAGGAAACTCTTCCGGCGCTAGGCCAGGCATCCGAGGGTTAGTCCTCAGGAAATTCTTCCGGCGCTAAGCCAGGCATCCGAGGGTTAGGCCTCAGGAAATTCTTCCGGCGCTAGGCCAGGCATCCGAGGGTTAGGCCTCAGGAAATTCTTCCGCTCGCTGGTCGGCCAAGGCTGGCGCAAGCCGAAGCGACCGGTCGGGGCTTCCGGCTAGTCTGCTCCCGGGATGATCATCGGGTTAACCAGGCATCTGAGGGTTGTCAAGCCTCAGGGAAATTCCGCTCGTTGGTCGGCCAAGGCTGGCGCAAGCCGAGGCGACCGGTCGGGGCTTCCGGCTAGTCTGCTCCCGGGATGATCATCGGGTTAGCCAGGCATCTGAGGGTTGTCAAGCCTCAGGAAAATTCCGCTCGTTGGTCGGCCAAGGCTGGCGCAAGCCGAGGCGACCGGTCGGGGCTTCCGGCTAGTCTGCTCCCGGGATGATCATCGGGTTAGCCAGGCATCTGAGTGTTGTCAAGCCTCAGGGAAATTCCGCTCGTTGGTCGGCCAAGGCTGGCGCAAGCCGAGGCGACCGGTCGGGGCTTCCGGCTAGTCTGCTCCCGGGATGATCATCGGGTTAGCCAGGCATCCGAGGGTTGTCAAGCCTCAGGGAAATTCCGCTCGTTGGTCGGCCAAGGCTGGCGCAAGCCGAGGCGACCGGTCGGGGCTTCCGGCTAGTCTGCTCCCGGGATGATCATCGGGTTAGCCAGGCATCCGAGGGCCGAGCCTCGGGAGATTCCACTCGTTGGTCGGCCTAGGCTGGCGCAAGCCGAGGCGACCGGTCGGGGCTTCCGGCTAGTCTGCTCCCGGGATGATCATCGGGTTAGCCAGGCATCTGAGGGTTGTCAAGCCTCAGGAAAATTCCGCTCGTTGGTCGGCCAAGGCTGGCGCAAGCCGAGGCGACCGGTCGGGGCTTCCGGCTAGTCTGCTCCCGGGATGATCATCGGGTTAGCCAGGCATCTGAGGGTTGTCAAGCCTCAGGGAAATTCCGCTCGTTGGTCGGCCAAGGCTGGCGCAAGCCGAGGCGACCGGTCGGGGCTTCCGGCTAGTCTGCTCCCGGGATGATCATCGGGTTAGCCAGGCATCCGAGGGCCGAGCCTCGGGAGATTCCACTCGTTGGTCGGCCTAGGCTGGCGCAAGCCGAGGCGACCGGTCGGGGCTTCCGGCTAGTCTGCTCCCGGGATGATCATCGGGTTAGCCAGGCATCTGAGGGTTGTCAAGCCTCAGGGAAATTCCACTCGTTGGTCGGCCACTTGTCGCTCGCCGCCCACCGGGGTTTCTCTGTGCCCAGCCGCGACCGTGTTTCTCCTCTCCTCCAAGCGTTGCCTTTTTAAATTGTCTTTCTGGCCTTGTTGTTCTACTGGTAATACATCCGCAGGTTAGCGGAATTCCAGCCCCTTGGAATTTCTCGGCCATCTAGGGCTTCCAACTGGTAGGAGCCAGGTCGGTTTACCCAACGAACTTTATACGGGCCTTCCCAATTTGGCGCTAGCTTCCCACCTTCCGTAGGTTGAGATGCCTTAGCTCGCCTCAGCACCAGATCTCCAATTCTGAAAAGCTTCGGTCGGACTTTGGAGTTGTAATATCGGGCCACCCTCTGCTGATACATTGCCATCCGTACCTGAGCCATTTCCCTTGCCTCTTCCAAGAGATCCAAGTTCCCTCGGAGTTGCTCTGAATTGGCCTCGGGTCGGTGCGCGGCCACCCGAGGCGAGGGGAGTCCGAGCTCCACGGGGGCAACGGCTTCCGTGCCATAGGTTAGGCTGAAAGGCGTCTCTCCAGTAGGAGTCCGTTGTGTGGTCCGATACGCCCAAAGGACATTCTCGAGTTCCTCGACCCAAGCTTGCCCCGTCCGGCCGATCCGCGCTTTGATACCTTGGAGGATTGTCCGATTTGTGACCTCGGCCTCGCCGTTGGTTTGGGGATGCGACACGGATGTGAACCGATGCTCGATCCCGAATTCCTCGCAGAAGTCCCGGAAGTGCTTGTTATCAAACTGTCGACCGTTATCCGAGATGAGGACCCGAGGTACTCCAAATCGGACAATGATGTTCTTCTTCACGAACTTCCGGACTTGTGCCTCCGTGATGGTGGCCAGTGGCTCTGCCTCCACCCACTTGGTGAAGTAGTCGATGGCGACAATCAAAAATTTCCGCTGGGCCGAAGCGACGGGGAATGGTCCGAGGATATCCATTCCCCACTGTGCGAAGGGCCAGGGCGCGGTGATTGGCGCCAAGGGGACAGAGGGGACTCTCTGGACGTTGGCGTGGCGCTGGCAGGCGTCGCATTTCCGCACGTGGTCCTTCGAGTCCTCCAACAAGGTCGGCCAATAGTAGCCTTGCCTCATGATCTTATGCGCCAAGGACCTAGCCCCCAAGTGCGATCCGCAGATGCCTTCGTGGACTTCGCCGAGGGCGTAGGCCGCTTCCGCGGGGCGGAGGCACCTTAAGAGGGGGGCGGTAAACGAGGTCCGATACAGCCTCCCTTCATAAAGTACGTAGTGGGCGGACTTCTTTACAAGCCGCCGGGCCTGATCTTCGTCTTCAGGGAGGATTCCTTCGGCGAGGTAGGCGACGAGCGGGTCCATCCAAGACGGCTCCGGATCAATTGCCATCACCGCTCCAGCCCCGTCAATGCTCGGGGCATCCAGGGTCTCCAGGTAGATTGCCCTCGACAAGTTGTGCGCGTCTGCGTCCACTAGGCGGGACAACCTGTCGGCCCTGGTATTTTCGCTCCTCGGGACCTGCTGAATGTCAACACTGCCGAGGTCGGGAATGAGTGTTTGCACCTTCCGGACGTAGCTCTGCATGGTCGGGCTCCGCGCCTCGAACTCCCCTCGAACCTGCCCGACCACCAGCTGGGAGTCGGTGAAGACTTTCAGACGCCGGATGCCGAGCTCCTTGGCGAGTTTGAGTCCCGCGACTAGGGCCTCGTACTCCGCCTCATTGTTAGTCACTGGAAATCCGAACCTCAAGGCATACTCGGCTATCACTCCATCGGGATTGGTGAGGACCAGCCCAGCCCCTCCACCTTCAGGGTTCGACGACCCGTCAATGTGGAGCGTCCAGATCGGGAGATCGAGGCTGGGTGTCTCCGGCGGCTTAGGTTCCGCCTCCTGCACAGTGCACTCAGCGAGAAAGTCCGCGAGCACCTGGGCCTTGATGGCTGGTCGGGGCTGGTAGCGGATGTCGAACTCACCAAGTTCTACTGCCCACTTCACCAGCCGTCCCGCATTCTCTGGATTGCTGAGAATCTGCCGCAGTGGTTGATCGGTCAAAAGGGTGACAGAATGAGCCTGGAAATAGGGGCGAAGCCTCCTGGTCGCAGTCAGCAGCGCGAAGGCGATCTTCTCAGCCTTCGTGTACCGCGTCTCGGCATCCCGGAGGACTCGGCTGATGTAGTATACAGGCTTCTGAAGTCTTGCCTCTTCCCGAACCAGTACTGCGCTGACTGCGGTTGGGGAGACCGCCAGGTAAAGGTAGAGCATCTCCCCCTCTTGGGGGTGGATGTTTTGTGCAACAATTGTCGGGAAAAGCCCATCTTTTGGAAGGCCTCGTAATACAAAATATCAGCTGAGCTTCCACTATCCACAAGAACACGCCTTACATCATAGTCCGCCATAGTGAGAGAGATCACCATGGCGTCATCGTGGGGAGTCTGAACCCCCTTTACATCTTCATCACAAAAAGTGAGTACATTTCCGACCCGCTGCCTCTTCGCGACGGCCACTCCTGATACTTCCGCCGAGCCCCCTGCGTTCCTCACGGGCCGAGAGCAGCCCCCAGTGATGGTGTGGATCACTCCCGCAACGGGTCGATTCTGCTCCCGAGGCTCCTGAGGGGCCGGGTCGGCTGGACGCGGGTCTGCGGGGGGACGTCGGTCGTTTACATATCGACCGAGACGCCCTCGGCGAATGAGAGCCTCGATCTCGTCCCGAAGCTGGAAGCAGTCTTCGGTATCGTGGCCGTGGTCTCGGTGGTACTCACAGTACGCCCGAGAAGGCTTCCTCCCAGGGATCTTCTTCATCTGCCTCGGGACCGGGAGGTCCTCCCGCCCCTTGACCTCCATGAGGATCTGGGCCCGGGGGGCCAGGAGTGGGGTGTACCGGTTGAAGCGTCGGTGCGGAGAACGAGGGCGTGTGGCGCCGTGGTTCCTTGCTGGTGACGGGCTTCTGCGCCGGCGTTGAGGCGTCGGGCTCCTCCTCTGGGGTGCCTCTTTTCGCCTTTTCTTCCCGGGCTTTAGAGGGGCCTCGGCGGCCTCCTTGTTCCGGTGGGAGGCTGCCTCCTCGGCGTCTGCATACTGGTTTGCCCGAGACAACAGCTCCGGGAAGCTCCGCGGCAGGCGTTTGTCCAGGGAGAAGGTGAGTCTGCCCTTCCGAAAGCCTCGCTTCAGGGCTGAGAGAGCCACCTCCTGGCTCAAATTCCGGACCTCCAGTGTTGCCTTGTTGAAGCGGGTGAGATAATCCCGCAGGCTCTCTCCCTCGTTCTGCCGGACATCGAAGAGGGAGTCGGAAACCAGTCTTCGCCGGCTACTGACGGCGAAATGGCTGATGAAGAGACGGGTGAACTGGTGGAAGGACTGGATGGAATTAGCCTCCAGGCCGGCGAACCACGCCCTTGCCGGGCCGCGGAGGGTCGCCGGGAAGGCCTTGCAGAGGAGAGGATCCGATGCTCCATGGAGGAGCATAAGAGTCCTGAAACTCTCCACGTGGTCCCGTGGGTCCGCCGCCCCGTCGTAGGGTTCGATCGCCGGCATTTTGAACCCCGGCGGGTTTAGGGTTCGCAGGATCCTTGAGGCAAGCGCCGGCTGGGAGGAGATTTCCAAGTCGGCGAAGGGATCTTTGGAGTGGCCCTTCAGGACCTGGAGCTGTCTGTGGAGATCGTCCACCCGCCGGTCCAGGGAGCGCGACCGGTGGGTGGGAGACAAGGAGCGGCGCGAGGGGGACCGACTGGAGTGCGGGCCCCTCGAGGACTGGGGTGTCTGAGAACGCGCCCGGGTCCGCCTCTCGTACCCCGCGCAGCTCCGATGAGAAGGTCCTGGCAGAATGGACCGCACTCGAGAATCCTCCCCGCGCCGGCGCTCCTCTCCATGGGAGAGGAAGGAGCGCGGGTTGTGAGGAAGAGGCGAGTGCTCGGGGAGCAGCGGCTCCTGAGCCCGCTGCGGCACCCGAGAGATCACACCCTGCAGATTCTGCACTGCCTCCGCGAGGGTGCGAACCTGCTGGGCTAGCTGGTCGAACTGAGCAGGTTCGACCGTCTGAATGGGAGGAGAAGCGGTGGAATGCTGCTGAGAGTGTGTTGGGGACGCAGCAGCCTCCCGGCCAGAGGCGCGAGAGGCTCCGCGACCGGAAGCATTGGAAGCTCCGCGACCACCTCGCCGTGCCATTACGATCGTTCTGAGATTCGGCCCTCCTTCTAGCGCCAACTGTTGCTGGTGGTCCAAACCGAGAACGATTGACACGACAGTGTGAACGGGGTTCCGCCTGAGTTGTCTTGGTTGGTGCTGGTTGCGCTCCACCTTCCGCCAAGGAACCTGCAAACAAGCCTTGCACCACCACCAGGGTGGTGATGGCCCTCCGACGGTCAAGTCAGAGGAGATTGGAGGAGGAGAGATGATAATCACAAGTGGGAGAGAGTGCTCTGGGAGGTATTGCTTACCCCCCCTTCTCCCCCCAGCCGCATATATACCTGGCTGGGAGGTCTCTCCGGGGGGTTTGTCGTCGTGGGGCACGATAGAATGGCCACTGACATGGCCGTTACGGGGCGTCGTGGAGCAGCGCTGGGTACGGTCATGGCAGGGCGTAGTGGAGCTCCGCTTTGTACGGTTGATACAGGAGATCGTGGGCAGCATCGGGTACAGCCGTTGCAGGGAGTAGTGGAGCAGGAGGCCGCGGCGTGCCTCTGGAGAATAGCCTGTCGTTATCAAAAGATCTCCGACTCGGGGTCGGAATGCTGGATCATAGGGCAGCCGACCCGGGGTCGGAGTGCTGGATCATAGGGCAGCCGACCCGGGGTCGGGCTGCGGAGCCGAGGAGGTCCGACTCGGGGTCGGAGTGCTGGATCATAGGGCAGCTGTAGCTTTCCTGGATACGCGTGCCGATCACGTGGGGCATGGCGGCTCAATTCCCCCATAACAGTTTCTACTGCCTCATCAACATACTTCTTTCTCTTGTCTTCTCAAACTACAATTAACCCAAACTTACCTATTGTTGTATATAAGAATAGAAGCAGATATATTTTCCACCTACCCACAGACTATTACTTTTTGGGTTATTGTAAGCTGTAACCATTAAACATGCTCTAGCTCTTCTTAGTCATCGATTTCCATTATGATACATTCATCAAGGATAAACTCTGTAAACTTAGGAAGGTCATTTGTGTCCTACATATAATAATTACAGCATGGTTTGGAAGATTTACTAGGGCTATTTGACAGGCTAAATGTAGGCAATACTGAGTCTATAAGCATGCTGAGCCGACAATGTCTTCCTAATACAAGTGACCCGAAATTGTGGCTACATAGAACAACTCCCAAAAAGTCAACACCAAGAAGTTCTCTTGCTCCGAAATGAAGAATCATGATCCTTGAGATACTACTTTTGTATAAATTATAAGATCAAGGATATTCAATTCCACATAAAAGTTTGTTTTAAACTTGCAATAAAAATTCATTAACAGAGGGTGTAATCAAGAGATAGAGCCTTTTATAATGTCAGCATTTTCAACATCCAATGGAGAAATTGATAAATTATCCTATTGTTGGTCTATGCACTTGAGAGGTACTATACAGCTTATGCTTGTAATCAGTTCAACACTTTTGGTAGCAGCTTTTACATACTGGGTTCCCTCAAGTTGTATCATTTCCATAGTCATCTGCTCCCAGGGTTTGCAAATAGAAAAGGAGCGGACAAGAGCTCAAGGAAAGAAACAGTTTGTAAACACACCAGCTCTAATTCAAGCATTTAACATTGAGAAAAGAATGTTTACATGTATGAGGTACTCGTGTAAAATTTAGAGGGGTATTGAGTAGGTTTGAACTAATTAGCACATTTAACACTAAATATCATATGATAATAAAAGTTTATATAATTAGGCTAGCTGAATTTGTTTCTATAAAGAAAATGTTTGATGCAATTTTTTGAAGTTCTAATGATACATGTAGCAAGAAATTCCTATTCAATAAAAAGGTATAAGAAAATCATACAGCAATATGATTGGCCACGCAAGCTAGTACCTCGTAATCAACAAGTTGAATAATATTGTTCTTCCCTTTCAGCCTGTTCAAATACACAATCTCTTGACAAAATCCACAAGCAGTAGGATAGTCACGGCCTTTGAGTTTGATCTTTTTCAGAGCATATATCGTGCAGTCTGATGATATGACTTTGTGAACTTCACTACTTCCTCCACTGCCTATCTTACCAAGCTTTTGATAGAGCTTTCCATTAACTTTGAAAAATACATCAGGGTCGTACTTCTTTTTACGAGGAGCCTTCTCTACTTTGTTAGATTGAGATGGCCCCAAATCCATATTCGATGATGGATTGTTTGCTGGCAGAGCCTGAGATTGCAAACGGTTGGCATCACCAGAAGGCCCTATCTCCTTTACACTTCCACCCAAATGAAGACCCTGTTGATGATTCTGAAGCCCATCAGCTTCCTTCAAGACACTCCCTCGCCCCTCAGCAAGGGCATTGTCCAGAACACATGATGAGTTCTCTGTAGTAGATGATGACATTTGTTGTGGAAAGGCAGTCTGCCCAGCCAGAGGAGCACGCGTGCACTGAAAAGTAGGGCCTGAATGGACTGACATTGTAGTGACACATGAAGAGCCCATAACTGAAGACCGAGTTGTTGGCTCTGCAAAATGCTGATTATGACTCTGTTCGATCCTCTTCTCCAACAATGTACTCCCACCAAACTTAGCAGTGCTCCCAGACACTTCCATATTCCCATGACCCTGCTGCATTGGATCCTGATCATTTGTGGCTGCCTGAGTGTTCAAATAGCTTTCCCCCTCTGTCAATGCAAGAGAACCCATATAAGATGAAATGTCGTCCATTGTACTATCAGTGGTCATTCTTGTATTAGCACCTGCATAAGAAGAACCTAAGAGAAGCAAAGAGACACAGAACTATGCATGGAACAAAACAATGCAGTTACAACAACAATAGCTCTTCAAAGACAGACTCTCAACTCATGATAGCAATCAGTAAGCAGTTCAAAATTTCTCTTACTCTGAAAAGTTATATGGGCATTGATAGCTGAAGCAAACTGATCCTTCTTCAAATGATCATCAGCCAAAGCATGTGGGGATGCCAAGTGAAAAGAAGAAACTGAGAAAGATGACTTTTTTTGATCAACCAGGAGTTCAGAATCGCCCTTTGGCAAGTCAAACGGGCTCATGTTCTCATCATGCACTGTAGTTATAGTTCCGATAATTGATGGGGGAGTAAGCGAGGAATCCCCTTGAGGAGTCGTCACCACTTCAGCCGCATTATCCTTCCTCTGATCAGATGCCACATTCGGTAACCTCGTACCTCCTACAACTGCTCCAATTTGTGACACTGTCTTACTGAAAGGATTTCCACTTACGGAAGGCGCAGAAGCAGTGCTCCTCGAAGGCTCTGTTTGTGAAACCAAGACACGGCTCGCACGGGTAACGTTAGAATGCATCATACCTGGAATCCTCTCAAGAAGAAACACAAATCGATTAACAAATCAGCCAGAGACTAATCATACCACTAGGGCTCTCTATTCAGTGTCAAGGACTCTAATTTTTTTAGCAATCCACGAATATAGATAAAAAGAATCAATTTTGGACGAACTGGAACCGAAAGCCCTAGATTCCGTCCCAAAGGAGAGGCATGGCAACTGAACATCGACCAAATCTTAGGAAAAAGAACAAGAATTGGGATCTTACCGAGAGGTCTGTGGCGCTTAAAGACCGCATGAACATGTCGGAGGAAATCCCGGGGTGAGAGGGAGGAGGAGGAGGAAGAAGAGGAGGTCAGATTGGCCTCTCCGGCGATCGGAGGGATCTGGCTGCTCGACCTCGGGGGAGGCGGAAGGTTAGCCTTCCTTTCCATCGGCGGCGGAACGAAACGGCATCTCGTCGGAGAGGAGGAGGCGGAGGGCGGCGGCGGAGGAGCGGATCACGGGAAGGTCCACAGCGGCGGAGGGGTCGGGGTGCCGTCCATCGGCGGAGCCCCGAACGGAACGCCGGTCTTCGCTTCTTATCGAGATTCTAAGAGCGGCGAAGGAGAAGGGAAAGGAGGAAGTGTTGTTTCGTCGTCCTCGTAGGAGGTAGAGGAAGGACCGAAGGAGGCAATTTGAAAAGGCTAATATTGCCGCTCTGCACATCCATCGGCCGTGTTGCGCTTTTGGAATAGTGCGCACGTTTGGACCGGCTCGGCCACGGTTTCTTCTAAAGAGGATTCGAACTCTTATGGGTTTGGATTTTGGTGGAGCTAATTACTTTTGATGCTAATGGTAAACAGGTTAGATTCGGGTGTGTGAGCCAGAGCTCGATCAGACTCAGGTCGTTAGGATGGTGCTATTTGTGTCAGATCAAGTCAAGTTGGATCGGGTCAGGTCAAGTTATAAATAACGATGAGGTTATGGGAGATTGGATTGGTCTTTCTTTTTCCTCCCCTCCTGTTACATGTTCTTGTTAGAGAGGGCAGTCGCGTTGGATTGAACTGACTCAATTTAGGTGTCAAAATGGATGACAGGAGTTGACCAATGGATGGATATGAATTGGAGTCCCGATCAATGCAAGTATCATGATTGCATATGCTGTGCCCCGATTTGGTTCGAACGCATCGGCTTTTATAAAAAAGCTATTTAAAGCTGCACATATACACAGAGAAGCAAATAGTACAGCAGAGCAGATTAGGTATGGACCTTAGAACATCTTCTCATATATGGTTGCTAAGTTGCATGATTTCTTGTTCTGGGATGTCTATAATTGTATCCATACAAAATGCAGAATTGCTAGGGCTCGGACCAATTCATTCATAGCACTACAGGAAGCTTCGCAAAAGCAGAACATAGAGGTAAACATGCAACAACTTCAATTTGCATTCCACGAGTATTTTTTGATCCATGGTGAATGAATCATGACATTTGTGAATTACTTGTAAGAATGATTCAGGGACTCATCCAGCCGGTCGAAAAATCATGAGCAATTTGGTAACCTCTATCCAAAAGTTAGGAGAATATTGTCACTATGACAAATGGAACCACAGGCCTTTAACATGACAAAAAGTTTTTTCATTTACCCTTTTTGTATCCAAACCACAATATTTAAGAATACATAAAAAAATATCAGTAATACATGTTTCAATAATTCAGTATTTAAGCAAAATTAGAAAGAAAAGATAAAAATCTGGGGCGAGCAAGCTCCAACCACTAACTACAGCAACATTCTGAACGACGTACCGACAGTTCAGTTCAATGTTTTACACAGATCTCTTCCATGGCTGCTAGAATGTGCGGCAACTTGAGGATTCTCGACAATATTGGAAGATTTCTATTGTCAGCATCTCTGGAAGTCAGTAAATTAGTTGCGATGTTGTCAATCACTGGCTGAGAGCTTATAAGAAGCTTCAGCGCGTGCCTCCTCAAGCTGCCTTGATAGATCTCTCATAAAAGGTGTACCGGTCCCATGAGTAATTCGGAGTACATCCATTGCCTTGGCGAATGATTTGAGAGCATCCTCAGTGCACCCAAGTGCCCTGCAGGAGGAGGAGAAATATATTTTCAGCTAGCAGCTGCCAAGATTTCCACAAATAACCAATGACAATTAATTTTCGATTCAAGTGATTTCACTTCACAAGTTTTGTCTCAGCTTCCAAACAGGCTTCACTTAGTAAACAAACCATTAATCTAGTTGGGATCTGGACTTGCAACTCATTCATTGAAATGCATCTAAAACAGTTGAGTTTGGAGATAATAATGATCAATTAGGCAGGCAGATAACAACCTGTAGCCCACAATTCAGTCAAGGAGAAGAGACAGAGAAAGGGAGGCCTAGGAGGGTATGGACAGATTACTGAGCTTGCATTCACAAAATTACAGGAATGGGGGGAATCACTTCCTAAAGGATTTAATAAACAGTAAGTGGAAGCGCTTGGAAATTCCAACACCAGCTCAGTAACTCCAGGTAAACCCTCCGAAAAAACTACTAAAAAGTGCAGTTCGAAAGCCATAAACATTATAACTAGGAATCCAAATAGTACCAAACACATGCAGGAAAGGAGAGAGGAGTGAGCATTTAAGGTGAGGTTCTGCCTAGAGAAAGAAAAGAAAAAAAAAAAAGACATGGTTTGAAGTTTTAACAAAAACACTGATTCCAAAACTAAAATATACTCATCTCATCAGAAATGATCCAAAACCCAGTCGTTCTGGAGTTTCTGTCAAAACTGGTTTGCAGGGTAAACTTACTGCATCTGCAGGTGTGCTGAGATACTGTTTTATCATTTCATTTCTTTGAATTCGCGGAAGCATTTTCTCAACATTAACTTAGATCTAAGAATATTCTTCTTCCAGCATGAATTTCAATATGCTTCATACTAAAGAACAATCCGTTTCAGATCAAGCACCTAAAACCCAATGTACTCTGATAGTCTTGATCAAAGTTTAGCAAAATAAATTACTACTACAGGGTTAGAGAATTAAGTAGGTTAGATTCTTTTACATTGAAGAGAAGATACTCTTATCAACCTTTCAGAGAATGATCAAGTATATTGCCTTGCACTTTTTGTTTCTTTTTAAGCTAGGATTGGCATCGTATTTTAGGAATTAAAGTAAAATTAGAGTCTAGGACGTGCTTGCATGTTTTTTTTTTCATTTTTCCTCTCCCATACAATCTGGTGGGGCCCAGAGAAATCTGGATGGCTGGGGCCTGCAGGGGGGACTTTTCGTTGTTTTAAGGTGGGACCCAGCTTCAGGATAATGAAGCCAAACAAAGCCTTTCCAATTATACGTCAGTACATCACCACACGTACTTCTATATTATCCAGAATTCCAGCCTTAATCTTCTGATCACAGTTCCACAATGTACTACCAAACCTCTACGATACATATGCAAGGCACTAGGCTGCTGCCACCCAAGAAAGTTGCAACAGTGTTTTGCTTAGATGGATAACTTTCCAACTCTGTATAGGTCAACCATAAAAAAAGACCATCTAATCCATTAGTCAGTCTTTTGATACATTTCCCAATGTCCACATTAGTTTCTAACCTTACAAAAATCAACTCTTTTTTTCTCATTGTTTAGCATATTTTGGAGATACCTAAGTGAGCTTATAACTTTTATAGGTTATCCTGAACAAGCTAACCAGATGTACCAAGATTGCAAAGAACACAAATGTTCACATAGAAACTACCAAAAGATTGTTGGAAAAAGGGATTAATTGATTCTTACCACTCAAGCTTCCCGCAAGCACAGAATTGCAGCCCTAGCAGCGGGTGAACTGCTGGATAGACTCCTGCAGCAAGGAAGAAGCAATTAACTGATTCTCATCACTCAAGAATTCAGTAAGTTTACTTATCTCTAAATGATGTCTAACGTATTGTTTTACTATTTCTCTTTTAGTTCCAACTTTCTTATTACATATTCTTACTAGTTTCAGATTAAAACCACTAAAGCTATACATACAGACAACGTGTTAATAGTCTAGTATGATGTCTATGCATTCTTGAAATGGAATTATTCCCTACATCCTTTCCAAAATTTTCAATATTTTTATTTTTACTTGTTTTTTGGTACGAGATTTTAATGTTTATATTTCTAAATTCTAATCTGCTTTAGACTTAAAGCACTGAGTTCATAAACAAAACTATCTAGAAGTTTTGAATTATAAATGATTTATAGTTAGGTCAAATATAATTATAGTTTAGGTCAATTTCTAAATGATTTATACTTGAATCAAAGATGACTCTAATTTGAATCCAGAACTGCCTCACTGAGTTGCTTTCTGGGTATCAATCTGGTCATTTTGGGTTGGATTTAGGTCAGCCATCCCGCTTGTACCCATGCACCTGAATTTCTAACATGTTCATTGCAGCTAAAGTCAATATAAGTAGTTTATTACACCTTAACCAATAGATTTATCCCATTTATATGAGGTTGACTTTATAAACTAAAGCTAACCGTTTTTAGCGTGCAAATATGCACAACAAAAAAGCAATAGATAATGAGAAAGTTACGACAAATAGAATATATTCACGAAATAGGAATTAATACATAAGCCAGTAACATCAAGTAACAGTTAAATAAAATCTAGATTTTGATAGAGTTCATACTTCGCAAATTATTTGTATTATAAGCAGGGTAAATTGCAGTAGGAATGTAGATTTCATGGTGACTGCATGGCACATAATTTGATCAATACAATGTGGAAGCATAAGACATTGAGTTGATTGAAGTTATACCAACACAGAAAGGTAGATCTTTTCCTGAAACAACCTTATATATGAAGAAGGTAACTTAGGTCTTAGCATCCAATGTTTATAATGTATACTGTTTTCAGTAGCATAAACCAACATATAAGGACAACTAAACACTAATGGTTGAAAAGCCATTCAAAGAACTAAGCATCATAGGTTTACTATTTATTAATGAATGCATATCTGCCATACTTTGATAAACTGGAATTGTTAATCTGCAATATGTTAAGGCACCTCTCCAGTCTTTTAGCTCCATCAAGATCTGCACAAGTATCAAAAATCATATATGAATTGATTTGCATCAATAGACAAACAACAGTAAATTTCTGACAGAAAGAGCAACGGATTATCTATTTCAAATGTTAAAGCATACAAACATAAATATGTAGATTATCTGATGCAAAAGTGGATGTGGTGTTTTTGTTCAGCATACTTTGTATTTTTGGAACTAAATTCTAAAACATAATTTGAAAAGAGTAGTAATCATTAGAAAAGGTAGTAATTTATCTCCAAAATATGTGGTGTTATTCATACATCAGTTAGAAAGGATAATGTTAGAAAGCAAGGAGATACACAAAGAAGTGATCAAGTAGTGACCACACCTTTATGAGAATCTCACGGGTTCGCAGCAAATTGATTGAAAATTGATGACAGAGCTTAACCTGGAGCTGCTCGATGGTTTTGTATATAGCACTTGCTTCAGAATAATCTATTTTCTTGTCAAGATTTTGAAATTGGCATAAGAATTAAAAATAGCCAGAACCAATTGATGAATCACTGTCCTTGCAACAGTTATATGTATAATTCCATAAAACAAGAAAACATAAATTATAAATCATGAAATTCAAGCATATGTTATGGCCTGCTATTTTAGCAGGTGAACACAGATCAGGATACTGCCAGAGGACAGAATGGTAGAAGCTTTTTCTGATAATTCTGCTACTTCACTAGCAATCTTCTTTATCTCTTGTTGATCCCCAGCAAGGCCACATTGCTGGCACAGAAAAGCTTTTTTATCTGCATACAGTGCTCAGTTAAACATTTGACATCGTGCATTAAAATGAAAATTTAAATAAAGAAGAATTTCATTAGTTAACACAGTTTACATAGGTCATTTCTGGACTAACCTGACTCAAGAAGCAAGAAGCCATTGCATTTCTTGTCCTTACATCTATAACCTTCCAGGATAGCATTTTCTCGAAGCTCCTCATATGAATTCTTGACAATTTGACAGCAAAACCAGGTCATGAAAAATTCAAACTAAGCAGAAAGTGAATTCCAAAAACAAAGGGAACAGGCCACTAAAATAAATAAATTAACCAAAAACCTTTGTGCAGCAAGAACATGTGCAGGTGAAAAAATACTGCTTGAGATCTTTTTGTCGTGTCTGGGTGGTTGCCGCAGTTTCTATATAACTTATCAAGACCTGACAAGGAGAAAGACGTTAGTACCTTCAAACCAAGTCCATATCCCTGGAAATTGAATGATATTGTAATTAAAATGATAATGACCAAGTTCAAGCGAAGATATAGGAGAAAGAACCCACCTCAGTACCCTTAGGTATAGGTTCCATAGCACGGACAAAAGCTACTCGACCTTCAAATACCAAAACTGAATTGGGCAAACAACTGAAATTCCAAATATTTCCAGCACAGAAATTTCTCCAATTTAGACCTAAGAAAAGAATTCACTAGAAGAAGCTTTTGCAGAAAAATAATAAAGAACATATATACAAGCTATGAACCTGTGGTTAATGATGGAAATTACAGGATATAGTCCAATCCCCAGGGGTCTAAGTTCATTATCACAGATCGTATGAGCATTGCATGCCAGCTGCATCATATTTATCACAACATGTCGTAAAGAATATGTGTATGCAAACAAACATACATGTGTACACAGATATAAACATCTAACTCTGTATAAGTGTTGGATATGCCAGTATCCCTGTTTATGGGCATGTGTGTCTGTATGCAAATTATATATAACATGTATGAGGTGAAAATATTAATGATTACCTTTGAGATAGTAGTGAAAGGTGGATGTGCGGTGATATGCTTTCGGGGTGTGGAATGGCTGCCACATATCAGTGCCAGCAACCTAATACAGTTGAAAACTCTGGGCAATAAAGAGTGTGCTAGTAAATATTTCTGGTGTGAACTTCAGAATGAGGATTAGTCAACAATTCATGTCAACATTGGTTTTGGGACCTTTTTGTAGATTTAAATCCAAGCAATTTTTACTTTTCAAGTGTTAAACTAAGCAACAAAATATTAAAAAGATACGAGAGCCAATCTACCTGCCTTAGCCAGACACTGGAAAAAAACATTTGGAAAGGATTCACTAATGAAATTATAGCCTTAAAGAACACAAGAAGATGTCCAATATATTCACCTCTCATAATAACCTATTGTTTTCAACTTGGTATATAGAAGCTTGCAGAAACCAATGCCATAGGCCTTCTAATGTTCATCTTGAGCAAGCATCTGGAAACCCCATTTGCAGTTTAATTTCTGGAACAACACTTGCACAAGCATAGTGATCGGTTATCACTATCCCTTTCCAAAAGCAATCTGATTTAAGATCCATTGGCAATCTATATTTTCTTTACACTAACAGCATCAGGACTCTTGCAGATGAGAGACATACATTTGACTTAAAAATTCTGTTCCTATAGGGCTCTTCATCTTGTAAGTCACTCGATCTGCCATGTTCCCTTATGTTTATCCAAGTCTAGGGGAGCCTTAAAGGGTTGCTCCAGTTGTATCAGCTTGAACTACACAAGTCTCCGTACCCATCAGCTGACCTTCTTGATTTGTGATAAACTCCCTTCTTGCCCAAAGTTGCCTCTTCATGGAAATTAACAACATTCTATGGAGGGTCAACATACATTATGAGCCAGTAAGAAAGCACAAATACTAATGAATCACTAGCCAACCGCAGGTAATAGACCTTGCCTATCATCAAGGTGCCTAGGCAACTTTAGTACAAAATTGATCATTTCTTTTCCCAACTATTTCTAGTTCACACAAATATACAGACATACATAAGTCTTTATGCAGAATGCACTAAACATTCTACACAGCATGGATGCAAACACCCACATACATACACCCACAGATATGGAATGAAGTTATCGAATAGGTATTGATAACACCCAGATATGAGATAAGCAATTAAATAGGTTTTCATCCAATCAAATAGCAAAAAAAAAGCCAAATATGGTACAGTAAAGGATGAGTTCTAAACATGAATGTGATGAAACCATTTTTAGAGATACTCAATAACTTATGTCCAGATTTTGAGACAAGGCTTTATGGTTATGGACCTTATGGTTATGGTTTGCACATGATGTCCTGCTTATTCCTATTTCTCCCAGGTATTTTTGTTGCATTGTTTGTTCTGGTGAAATGACAATTTGATCCTAGATGTAAGAAAAAATAAATGACAAACTGTCTCTGTGTGCAATAGCCTAAATTAGTTTTTTTAAAAAAAGTAAAAAACACAGACAATTGTACAGCAAGTATGCAACATTAATTTCAAATTCACCTTTGAAAAATTGTGTGTGATCTCCTGTAAATCAATCTCCAGTGAAGGAAGTACTAACTTGACAAGGTTGGCCATCTGTGCATAAAGCACTAGCTGTTCCTTATCAACATCAGAGATATCTTGGTGCATATAATTATAAAACAAAGAATGTATCATAGAAATATGGCACTGAAATAAATTTTCCACCAAATGAAAATAAATCTAGGATACGAGATTCCAAAGCCTCCACCAAGCTGTAGTTATCTATTGCAGTAATTGGAATAACCTAAACAAAAGGACAAGAAAAGTACGTCACAGTGCACAACTCTAATGCATAAATTGCTCTAATAGTTGGTTCATAAATAAATTGTAACCCCAGTATAGTAATGAATCAACACATCTTGTCTCAACAGGATTTTAGAAACCATGCAACATTACATATTTGAACACAAACACAAGCAAGAGAGAGAGAGAGAGAGAGAGAGAGTCTTTCAGCCATACTTCGCAGACTTAGTCTAATACAAAGTTAAACGTATAATCTTTTACATTACTTTGTAGCATTAGGACTTCATTTCCTGTGTAGGGACACCAAGAAGTACTTAAACACAACCATCAAATCAAATACAGAAGATGACAAAATCTGAAAAATTAAGTCTATTTATAAATAAAAAGCCTTCATTATAATGATAGAACAATTTAATAGCTAACTAAAGAGAGATGTAACATCGACAAGGAAAAACCCAATTTACCATATATCCATACCGATAGATAGATAGATAGATAGATAGATAGATAGATATCACCAAGAAGGTTCAAGTACCAGTTTTGGCACCCATACTGGCACCTGGCCATACCGTGTGCTGATATGACATATTTAGCATGCATCTATAGTGTAAGCTATTTAGATTTACTAGCAGATTAAGGTAGTGTAGATGTCAAATATATGGTTTTCTTGCATATTTTGGGCAGCTAGTTGTTTGTATAAAGGGAGTGTTGCATATCTTAGGATGATGGTATGTATCAAGTATCAGCATGGTGCTTCCCCAACTAAATTGAGGTGCAAATAAAATAGTTCAATCCTCCATTGCTAGTTGCGAAGCATTGAAAAGAATTGGTCATATGTTAGTAACTGAAAGCAATTGTACTTATTGGTAGCTTCGAGCAAATCAATTGAAATTGAGAAATATAGGTTCTAGTAGTACCTACAAAAATATCATGGTATGGGTATTAATTATTGAACAGTATAATAAGATATTAAGAGAAATATATAAGATTTTCGCTCTGCATTCCCAAAAAAAATTAGCATAGCAACATAGGCAGCATCGTACCTATCTCAATTAATTATTAATCACGTATCTGTGCTACCTTGTACAACAAGGAGAGTTGAAGAAAATTAAGTTTGATAAGAGGCCATTATGCATTAATACTAATAAAAATTTTTGAAACAACAAGAAAGAACTGAAGAAAAATGAGAAATTCAAACAAAAGAGCTACTGATCACTAGTACACATAAAGAGGATGAAAAGTTGAAATAGAAACTAACAGGATCATATGCACAATTGTTACATAAGAAAAAGAGCTGCTACAGAAAATTATTAACAAAATTAATGATCTAAATAAGTTCTATCCAAGCAACTGTAGCAACTTGCAGGAAAAGGTGACAACATAGCTTTCAGCTGGGCAGATGGAAAGAAAAACAGGAAATGAACATGCAAGAAGTTTGCAGAACATGCTATCCAAAGTTCCAAAGTCCAAACAATATCAAATATGTAATTCACCTGCTCATTTTGCAATTTTCTCCTTAGTATCAGTCTCACCATTAGACGAATAGTAGGAGTGAGCTTTTTCTTTCTCTCCTCACTGAGAGCCACAAGAGCTTGGCATTCTAGTTGATGTAACTTCCATTCTGATTTCTGATAACAATAAAACATAGTCCAAACATTAGATGACAAAATAAGCAATTGTCAAACTTACAGCAGTCATTTTGTTTCTTCGCCAACTCTCTGTACCATCATTATAGTGATGGAAGAAAGTGGGAACCATGTGATTATTTTGCCTATACATCTGATAGGCTGTGGAATTCATATTTCCACAACTGCAATAATTTATACTTCCACCTCAATGCACTTGTTGAAAATTGGGTGGGCCCTATTTTTGAAATTAAGGGTAGGAAGATTATCACTTGTAAATTCCAGAGTCCTTGGGGTCCACAGCTGATCCGATCGGGGAGAATGAAGATTTCCTTCAATCTGTTCAACTCGAATTTCTCGGAAGATAACTAGATGAAGATAGTAGTATTTCGAATGTAGTGCATTAAATTTTCTTTTCTTTCATTAATTCTCCAAATACACTAAATTGAGGTATATAGCCTCTATTTATAATACTAGTAAGGTCCTTCCTTTCACAATTTAGGTTGGATTCCTCTTCTAGTTCGAACAGGATTAGGTATCCTAAAATAAATATGACTAATAAAAATATTCTAAAAAAGCTAAAATTTAGAAATATTCTAGAAAAAGCTAAAATTCTTGAGGAGGTAAATCTCGATTTATACATCAACTCTGTCTTCTGTCGCTCCGACTGATTTTTCTCAAATAGAGAGCTGCACCCGGTCAAAATCTTATTCGAAAAGAAAACTTTCGGTTTAGCCAGCCTGTTTCGGAGCCTAGAGGATAGAATTTCATTCCAACTTAAGCTTCTAGTTGTAGATCTTGACAAATTATCCAATTTTTTTAAAAAAAAGATTATCTTAATCGAGCATCATATGTCCAAGTTATGACCTCCAAAAGTTTGGCCACCTGCGACTCGGCTTTCCGATGTGGCGATCTCGCTCCTGAACTCTATCCAGCCCTGCTAGTAGTGGCCAAAGTGTTCCACATTGAGTTTAGTAATCCTCTTGAATACTCGTAGTGACCAAAGTTATCCACATCGAGTCTAGTGATCCTTCTAGATATCTATAGTGGCCAAAGTAGTTAGTCTACATCGAGTTTGGTGATTCTCTTAAATACTCGTAGTGGCCAAAGTGATCCACATCGAGTTTGGTGATCATTTTGAATACTCGTAGTGGCTAAAGTGGTCCACACCAAATCCGGTGATCTTCCTAGATCAACAGCCCTTGATGGTCCCCATAGTCACTATCACATTCTTTATTGCATTTTCCTGGTAGACGAACCCAACTAGCATAGCATAATCAAGGGTTTGAAGGCAGCAGTTCATAGAATGGAACAGTTGGAAATGACCAAAATTACAAACATCTCATCACAATTCAAACTCCCAGGAAGATCATATACTTTATCATCGCTGGCCATAAAATGTTGGAATGGAAAAACTGTTACAATTGCTGTAGAAATCTATCCTTGTTGGGGACTTAGTACATAGTGAACCTTGACATATTGACATTCTTAGTATACAAAGAACCTTGACATATTGGCATATTCTTTTACTTTCATGAAACAATCCAAGTGATCTTAGAGCTATAGTCAAAAGATTTATCATTCAATTAGATCAGGTTTGTTTTTCAGATCATTGATCCTCTGATATATCTATTGCACACCTGAAAAGACTGCAGTACATATATATATACATGCATCTAGCATATGGATGCAACAACATCCTTCACAAATTAGAAGACTACCACAAGAATGTTCACATAATTTTTCATGAGTCACAATGTCTGGTGCTGCATTATGATCGACAAAGGTTTTTATCTCTGTGTGCTTCTAATGCAGGAAGGTGCTAACATGGATTTATATAAATACATAAGCCTACTGTGCAATACATATATATATATATATATATGCACAAAAGCTAAGTAAAAGAGCACATATGATGAACATTTATCAGACATTAAGGGCACAATTGGTTGCGCATGAGCAGGCATTCAAGGTCACTGCAGGTATGTGTGAAGTTACTTTAAGTATTTGTCCCAAAGTGGCCCCATGTAAGTTCACTCATTGAGAAGAATTGGGCTCAAAAATACAGGAAGTGACTTGCTAGTTGGGAGCCAAAGTTCCTTTTGCAAAATGAGTTCCCATCCATCCACTTACAGGCAACCAAAAAAGCCCCAAGAGTCAATCACCATACTCTTTTTTGAGTTAGTTCTTGTACTGATGGGCATTACCAAAACAAAGAAAGCAATAAAGTGAATTTATGATGCTACAATCTATGGAAAAAATAATTGACAAAAAAATATGACACCTGGCATGCGGTCCCACAATACCATGCAACCCGACAAGCTGAACATTTCCTTAGGTTGTTGGATGCAAAACATCCATCACAACTTGAGCCACCAGAAATTTTATTAGGTGTAGATGCATAAGGCTCTTGACAAATAATGACTTCTCCTGCAAGATATAACTCGTGTCAGAATTACAGAAATTAGGGATGCATTATTTCACCAGCTCATCAAGTATCATAATTTCACAAGTCAGATGTCAAACGATAAACACATTCCAGTCTAGGTTTGCAGCTAGAATACAACAAATACTAATCAGTAAGTGAATGGTGAGATGCGGTTAAAATGTCAACAGATGCATGAACCAATAATAGTTTCCATCTACTAGTTTGTTTTTGGGCATCCAATATATTCCTCAAATTCGTTGTTGTACTCTCCAACATTCCATGTTATTTCCTCTCTTCTACCAATCTCCAAAGGAGTTAGTGGTACATTCGAAGCTAAGTGGAGGAACTATCAAGTGGGGCCATCCTCAAAGCAGTAGAGTAGTTTGACCGGGAAGTCGTATTTCGCTCTATGAGCAAAAGATCATGTATCCGCTTGTGTCCACAGCACCTAGCTTGGAATTTGGCAACCAGAAATTTCTTCCCTCTATAAGCTATAAGGCATACATGAGCAAATGATCATGAAATTGATTATGCCTTCTAGCAGTTGGTTCTTCTTCAGTCAATCCATCAATTCGAGGTAAATAAGAAACTATAGACTCCACAGCTATCACATCCTAGAGGAAAACTGGCAAATTCTTCAAGGTGCATTACCAAGTTGACCAAAGTGTGGTGCTTAAATATTCTGGCTCAGCTGGTGTTTAACTCCCCTCTTTATAGCATTAACCACTCATCCAAGGAAAATATGAATCTTAGTAGACTCCACATCCGTGAAGATCACAATCAACTTGGACAGCAACAACAGTTGCCATTAACATCATGATCATGTCATCTTTTATCGACTATCAATCTCCACACTTGTTTGTCCTAACTTGAAGACAAGGAGACACTAATTACCCCAGTTTGTGGAGCGAGCTCTTCAATGACCCTACTCATGAAAATTTTCAGCTTCGCCATCTGCCTATCGGACGAGGCAAGTAGTTTTTGAGGATATTTTGCAAGACATTTCATCGAGCACTTTGGACTCAAAGAAAGCAGGAGGGGTTTGCAGCAGAGTTTTTCGATGGTGTGAATTCACCGCGAAAGAGAAGGAGATAAGCATGGGATGACCGACCCGGTGAGAAGTCACGGGCGGTGACGAGACCGCGGCCCTTCCCTGGGATGGAGGCGACGGTGAGGCCACGGGCGGAGAGGGCGGTCTGGAGGTCGTCCATCCAAGCCATCGGGGACACGCCGGGGGCTTCTCGCGGGCGCGCGCTTTTGATCGCCAGTGACTGGAAAGAAAGCGCTGCGCTGGTTTGCTGCAGCTACCTTCACTTCTTTGGTTCGCCCCGCGTTTTTCCCGACCCTTCCGCCGAACACCACCATTTTCCAGACACCCGCATAAAGTTTTTTTATGCCAACTTCGGGTCCATCCTTCAAGCTGCTCGTGGAGCTCGTCGGACACGTGGCGGTAAACAAGAGGAAGGAATTCAAATTGGAGAACATTTAATGGGAGAATATGAATATAGGCTGCCAAGCTAAATTCCAGGTATATTTTTAACGACTCATTTAGTTCAAAGAGAAGGGAAGGGAGAGGAGCATGATCAACAGAAAAAAAAAAAAAAAAATCATATTTCGTGGAAATTTTCAAAGATAAGAGATAAAAATATAGCCTTTTATGAAAATAAGATTTTCAGATTTTATAGAAAAGAAAAATCTCTACGGGGCATGAAAAACTTCAATTTTCATCCGTTGGAAATGGGAAAAAATTGCTTTTCAAAAATGCCCTTAAACTTTTATATAGAATGAGATTTTTATTATTATTAAGGACATGACTAATATTTTATATAATTTTTTCAGAAAAGTAAATGTTCCACAAATATAAGTTACTCTGCAATGTGCCACTTTTCTATAGTTAACCCAACATGTAAAGACCGTTTTTTCGGTCATCGTATATCTAGATATCAGCTTTGCAGAAAAAAAATTTTCTACAAATCAAACAAGTCCTAAGATTAATAGTAGGGGCTCATATGGACAATACACCTACTATATGTCATAAAGGGATTGGCGTAGCGTGTAATATTTGTTTGTCACGAAGGAGATTTGATTGATTATGAAACCACCAAATCTGACAAAATTTTAATGTGCATATCATAGACAACAGGAAATATTTTCCATATTTTAGATTCCATAAATCTAGGAGTGGGGGAGTTAAACCGCTGAAGTTGCACCTAAGAATTCCAAGTTAAGCTATGATAGGTAAGGTAAGGTAGATATTCAAAAAGTAGCCATTGTTTAACTATAAGCAATGCTAAGCTAACATCAGCCAAGATGAGCAATCTTTAAAAATCTAGGTTGCCTCAAAACTTTTTTTTCATGGAAAGAATACCACCAAGGTGCATGACTCTAGAAGCCCTAAACAAGAACCATTTTATATTTATGATGGTCATAATCTAAGAGAAATATGAATTATCATGTGAGACCAACCCACACTATAATTAGCCCAATCCAAATCCCTGGGAATGTCCCACCCAAAAGACAAATCGCTACCGAGCTACATTCGTTTTGATCAAAACATCGAGATAAGCCTCAATTCCTTTAATTTTCTTCTGATTAAAATATAATTCTACTTCTTTTTTTTTTTTTTGATACAACAGTGACTCTACGAGCTACACTCATAAAAATTCAAAAAAAAAATGACAAAGAAAGAAAAAAATGGCCGCAAGTCTCTCCCAAAAAAAACTGTCCTAAATGATGATGTATAGTATAAAACTCTTTCGAATAATTCTAATTTTGAAGCTCCATTTCCAACTGGTAAACTTTGTGAAATGACAGAGCTAATTCCAGTTTCCAACCGGCATCTCCTACACTCTGATATGATATGACAGCGGTTATACCCTTTGTATATGACAAAAGCCACGTACCTCTGGACCCTTGACAGAAAACTCGCACCTTGATGCGTGCTCTCACGTCCTTTTTCGGCCAATGTAGGGGAAAATTTGTTGCCTATAAAAGTGGGCTGGCATAGTCTTGAACTCCGCAGAGGATTGGCCAGTTACCAGCCCGCAGTTACTGTAGCTACCATTTGCAGTTTAATTCCACCACGAGAAATTCACATGCAACATACCATATAACTACAGCATGCAGTCCAAATGAAGCTCTCCTCTTATTAATTGTTACCTTTTTCACAAACTCAATGTGAGAGGGTGGTCATAAGAATCGCCTCCTCATGGTTCGGCATATTTGCTGCCAAAAAGATGTGTACATCCAAAAATTTATATACTGCCTTTTCCAGCTACATACATTATCTGCAGAGCAGAGGACAAGTTTCTTGAGTCAAATGCGCAGCTTTATATCGGTCGAGGAAAGAAATTTACATCATATTCAGAACTTTGTCATTAGACAGGGACCCTGTATGTTGGATCAACCATCTTTAATACAAACAGGTTCCCCTTGTCACCCCTGGAAACCCTGCAAACCAGAAAAAGAGCCATCGCAAAATCAGTGATTTCGTCATCAATAGAAACCAATGGATATAGCACCTCTCATGTGACATATCCATGGACTTGAGATTTTGAAGAGAATTGATGTTTCTAAGAGTACGATAAATTGTCTTGATTCTTGAGTGATTATCTTTGATAGCTACAAATCGTGGAACTCTCTAACAATCATAAACTACCTGCATCATCCTAATAATTTAATTGGTAAGATACTTTCTCATATTACAGTGTCACCAGAGGACAAGCAATGCAACAAGATAACGTGAGGGCTTGGTTGTTGTCTAAGAATAGTATAATGACCAGAAAAATCTTCAACAGTGTCTATCTAAAAATTGGATATGTCGAGCTACTAATTCTTCTCAAATTATTATAGACATAAAAAACTACATAGGTTTCTACCTTATGAATTGCATCTTTGGTATTACTAATTGTTACGGGGGAACTTAGCCACCATGCCCCACGTGACCGGCACGCGCGCCCAGGAAGACTACGGCTGCCCCTTGATCCAGCAATCCGACCTCGGGTCGGATATCTTCGGCTCCGCAGCCCGACCCCGAGTCGGCTGCCCCTTGATCCAGCAATCCGACCTCGGGTCGGATATCTTCGGCTCCGCAGCCCGACCCCGAGTCGGCTGCCCCTTGATCCAGCAATCCGACCTCGGGTCGGATATCTTCGGCTCCGCAGTCCGACCCCGAGTCGGTTGCCCCTTGATCCAGCAATCCGACCTCGGGTCGGCAATCTCTTGACAACAACAGACTGTTCCCCTGAGGCACGCCGCGGCCCCCTGCTCCACTACTTCCTGCAACGGCCGAATCCGGCGCTGCCCCACGATCCCCTGTAACAGCCGTACAAAGCGGAGCTCCACTACGCCCTGCCATGGCCGTACCCAACGCTGCCCCACGACGCCCTGTAACGGCCACGTCAGTGGCAACCCCATCGTGCCACACGATGACCAATCCCCAGAAAAACCCCCCAGCCTGATATATATGGGGCTGGGGGGGGAAGGGGGAGGGTAAAAAAAGATTTTCCAGAGTATCATCTTACCTGCTACCTCTCCTTCTCCTTCTCCTTCGATCTCCCCTGACTTGATCGTCGGAGGGCCCCTACTACCCTGGTGGTGGTGCGAGGCTTGCTTGCAGGTTTCACGGCGGAGGGCGGAGCGCAACCAAAGCAACTCAAAGGGAACCCCGTTCACACCGCTGTGCCAATCGTTCTCGGTTTGGACCCCCAGCAACAGTTGGCGCTAGAAGGAGGGCACCGGATCTCAGAGCGATCGTAATGGCACGGCGAGGTGGTCGTGGAGCTTCCAATGCTTCCGGTCGCGGGGCCTCTCGCGCCTCTGGCCGGGAGGCCGCTGCATCTCCAACACACTCTCAGCAACACTCCACCGCCCCACCGCCCATTCAGACGGTCGAAGCCGCCCAGTTCGACCAGCTAGCCCAGCAGGTTCGCACCCTCGCGGAGGCGGTGCAGAATCTGCAGGGTGCGATGTCCCGGGCGCCGCAGCGGGCTCAGGAGCCGCCGTTGCCTGAGCGTTCGCCTGTCCTCCTCAACCCGCGCTCCTTCCTCTCTCATGGGGAGGAGCGCCGGCGCGAGGAGGATTCTCGAGCACGCTCCATTCTGCCGGGACCTTCCCACCGGAGCTGCGCGGGGTACGAGAGGCGGGCCCAGGCGCGTTCCCAGACCCCCCAGTCCTCGAGGAACCCGCGCTCCAGTCGGTCCCCCTCTCGCCGCTCCTTGTCTCCCACCCACCGGTCGCGCTCCCTGGACCGGCGGGTGGACGATCTCCACCGACAACTCCAGGTCTTGAAGGGCCATTCCAAAGATCCCTTCGCCGACTTAGAGATCTCCTCCCAGCCGGCGCTCGCCTCGAGGATCCTGCGGACCCCGAATCCGCCGGGGTTCAAAATGCCGGCGATCGAGCCCTATGACTGGGCGGCGGACCCGCGGGATCACGTCGAGAGTTTCAGGACCCTTATGCTCCTCCACGGAGCATCAGATCCCCTTCTCTGCAAGGCTTTCCCGGCAACCCTCCGTGGCCCGGCGAGGGCATGGTTCGCCGGGCTGGAGGCTGACTCAATCCGGTCCTTCGACCAGTTCACTCGCCTCTTCATCACTCATTTCGCCGTCAGTAGCCGGCGGCGACTGGTCTCCGACTCCCTCTTTGATGTCCGGCAAAACGAGGGAGAAAGCCTGCGGGATTATCTTACCCGCTTCAACAGGGCTACGCTGGAGGTCCGGAACCTGAGTCAGGAGGTAGCTCTTTCAGCCCTGAAGCGTGGCTTCCGGAAGGGCAGACTCACCTTCTCCCTGGACAAACGCCTGCCGCGGAGCTTCCCAGAGCTGTTGTCCCGGGCGAACCAGTATGCGGACGCCGAGGAGGCGGCCGCCCACCGGAGCAAGGAGGCCGCCGAGATCCCTCAAAAGCTTGGGAAGAAAAGGCGGAAAGAGGCACGCCAGAGGAGGAGCCCGACGCCTCAGCGTCGGCGCAGAAGCCCGTCGCCGGCGAAGAACCACGGCGCCCCACGCCCTCGTTCTCCGCCCCGACGTTTTCACCGGTACACCCCTCTCCTGACTCCCCGGGCCCAGATCCTTATGGAGATCAAGGGGCGGGAGGACCTCCCGGCCCCGAGACAGATGCGGAGGATCCCTGGGAAGAGGCCCTCCCGGGCGTACTGTGAGTACCATCGAGACCACGGCCACGACACGGAGGACTGCTTCCAGCTTCGGGACGAGATCGAGGCTCTCATCCGCCGGGGGCGTCTCGGTCGATATGTGAGCGACCGACGTCCCCCCGCAGACCCGCGTCCGGCCGACCCGGCCCCTCCGGAGCCTCGGGAGCAGAATCGACCCGTTGCGGGCGTGATCCACACTATCACTGGGGGCTGCCCCCGGCCCGTGAGGAGCGCAGGGGGCTCGGCGGAGGCGTCGGGGGCGGTCGTCGCAAAGAGGCAGAGGGTCGGCAATGTAATCACCTTTTGTGATGAGGATGTAAAGGGGGTTCAGACCCCCCACGATGACGCCATGGTGATCTCCCTCACTATGGCAAACTATGATGTAAGGCGTGTTCTTGTGGATAGTGGAAGCTCAGCTGATATCTTGTTTTACGAGGCCTTCCAAAAGATGGGCTTGTCCAGACAATTGTTGCACAAAATATCCACCCCCCTCATAGGATTCACCGGTGACGCTGTTCCGGCGGAAGGTGTCGTTGAGCTGCCTGTGACTGCGGGCGTCGCACCCACAGAAACCACGGTGCGACTCGGGTTCTTGGTCGTCCGTGTTCCCTCGACCTACAACGCTATCCTCGGACGACCCGGACTGAACGCCCTTCGCGCGGTGGTCTCTACGTACCACTTGCTCATGCGGTTCCCCACGGCGGTCGGGATCGGGGAGGTCCGAGGCGACCAACCGACCGCACGGCAATGTTTCCTAGCGACCCTCAAAGGGAAGAAGCCCGCAGAAGCCCTAAGCGTCGAGTCCCTTGATGCCAGAGATGAGGTGGCCTTGCGGCAGGGGGAGCCGGCCGAGGGTATGGTCGAAGTTCCCCTCGAGGAAGGCCGCCGGGACCGGGTGGTCCGGGTCGGCGCCAATCTCGACCCGGGAGCTCGGGCCCGGTTGGTGGAATTCCTCCGAGCCAATGCCGATGTATTTGCCTGGTCGGCGGCCGATGTACCTGGGATCGACCCGGAGGTCATTTCTCACGCCCTCAACGTCGACCCGACCCACCGGCCAGTGAAGCAGAAGAAGAGACACTGTGCCCCGGATCGGATCCGGGTGGTCGACCAGGAGGTAGACAAACTCTTGGAGGCAGGATTCATAAGGGAGGTGAGTTACCCCGAGTGGCTGGCAAATGTTGTACTTGTCCGGAAGGCGAGCGGGAAGTGGAGGATGTGCGTCGACTATACCGACCTGAACAAGGCGTGCCCTAAGGATAGCTTCCCGCTTCCGCGGATAGACCAACTGGTCGACGCGACTTCCGGATATCAGCTGCTGTCTTTCATGGACGCCTTCTCCGGTTACAACCAGATAATGATGGCCCCACAGGACGAGGAGAAAACTGCCTTTATAACGGACCGGGGGCTGTACTGCTACAAGGTAATGCCCTTCGGTCTGAAGAACGCTGGCGCCACTTACCAGCGCCTCGTCAACAAAATCTTCAAAGAGCAAATTGGCCGGAACATGGAGGTGTACGTGGACGATATGCTGGTGAAGAGCCGCCAGGCAGACCAGCACATCGTGGATCTGGAGGAGACTTTCACCACCTTACGGAAGTTTCGCATGAAGCTGAACCCAGCGAAGTGCGCCTTTGGCGCTTCGGCCGGGAGGTTCCTTGGTTTCATTGTCAACCAGCGGGGTATCGAAGCCAACCCGGACAAAATCAAGGCCATCCAAGGTATGTCCCCTCCGACCAAAGTAAAGGAAGTTCAGGAGCTCGCTGGAAGGGTCGCCGCGCTCGGACGATTTGTGGCAAAATCGGCCGAACGCTGCCAACCATTCTTCAAGGTGTTAAAACGCCCAAAAGACTTCCTCTGGACGGCCGAATGTCAAGCAGCATTCGACCAGCTCAAGGAATACCTGGCGTCTCCTCCCCTACTGTCCAAGCCGCAAGAAGGGGAGATGCTCTACCTCTATCTGGCGGTCTCCCCAACCGCGGTCAGTGCGGTGCTGGTTCGGGAAGAGGCAAAGCTCCAGAAGCCTGTGTACTACATCAGCCGGGTCCTACGGGACGCCGAGACGCGGTATACGAAGGCTGAAAAGATCGCCTTCGCGCTGCTGACCGCGACCAGGAGGCTCCGCCCCTATTTCCAGACCCATTCTGTCACCCTCTTAACTGATCAACCGTTACGACAGATCCTCGGCAACCCCGAGAATGCGGGACGGCTGGTGAAGTGGGCAGTAGAACTCGGTGAGTTCGACATCCGCTACCAGCCTCGACCCGCCATCAAGGCCCAGGTGCTCGCGGACTTCCTCGCTGAGTGCACGGTGCAGGAGGCGGAACCTAGACCGCCGGAAACGCCCAGCCTCGACCTCCCGACCTGGACGCTTCACATCGATGGGTCGTCGAACCCCGAGGGTGGAGGGGCCGGGCTGGTCCTTACCAGTCCTGATGGAGTGATAGCCGAGTATGCCTTGAGTTTTGGATTTCCAGTTACCAACAACGAGGCGGAATACGAGGCCCTAGTCGTAGGACTCAAACTCACCGGGGAGCTCGGCATCCGGCGTTTGAAGGTCTTCACCGACTCCCAGCTGGTGGTCGGGCAGGTCCGTGGGGAGTTCGAGGCCCGGAGCCCGACCATGCAGAACTACGTCCGGAAGGTGCAAGCACTCATTTCCGACCTCGGCAGTGTCGACATCCAGCAGGTCCCCAGAAGCGAAAATGCCAGGGCCGACAGGTTGTCCCGCTTGGTGGGCGCAGAGGCGCACAACTTGTCGAGGGCAATCTACCTGGAGACCCTGGATGCCCCGAGCATCGGCGAGGCTGGAGCGGTGATGGCGATTGATCCGGAGCCGTCTTGGATGGACCCGCTCGTCGCCTACCTCGCCGAAGGGATCCTCCCTGAAGACGAAGATCAAGCTCGGCGACTTGTCAGGAAGTCCGCCCACTACGTACTCTATGAAGGGAGGCTGTATCGGACCTCGTTTACCGCCCCCCTCTTAAGGTGCCTCCGCCCCTCGGAGGCGGCCTACGTCCTCGGCGAAGTCCATGAGGGCGTCTGCGGATCGCACTCGGGGGCTAGGTCCTTGGCGCACAAGATCATGAGGCAAGGCTATTATTGGCCTACCTTGTTGGAGGACTCAAAGGATCACGTACGGAAATGCGACGCCTGCCAGCGCCACGCCAACGTCCAGAGAGCCCCTTCTGTCCCCTTGGCACCAATCACCGCACCCTGGCCCTTCGCACAGTGGGGAATGGATATCCTCGGACCATTCCCCGTCGCTTCCGCCCAGCGGAAATTCTTGATTGTTGCAATCGACTACTTCACCAAGTGGGTGGAGGCAGAGCCGCTGGCCACTATCACGGAGGTGCAAGTCCGGAAGTTCGTGAAGAAAAACATCATTGTCCGATTTGGGGTACCCCGGGTCCTCATCTCGGATAATGGTCGACAGTTCGACAACAAGCATTTCCGTGACTTCTGCGAGGAATTCGGGATCGAGCATCGGTTCACATCTGTGTCGCATCCCCAAACCAACGGTGAGGCCGAGGTGACAAACCGGACAATCCTCCAAGGAATTAAGGCGCGAATCGGTCGGACGGGGCAAGCTTGGGTCGAAGAACTCGAGAACGTCCTTTGGGCGTATCGGACCACGCATCGGACCCCTACCGGGGAGACGCCTTTCAGCCTAACCTATGGCACGGAAGCGGTTGTCCCCGTGGAGCTCGGACTCCCCTCGCCCCGGGTGGCTACGCACCGACCCGAGGCCAATTCGGAGCAACTCCGAGGAAACCTGGACCTCTTGGAAGAAGCGAGGGAAATGGCGCAGGTTCGGATGGCGATGTATCAGCGGAGGGTGGCCCGATATTATAACTCCAAGGTCCGACCAAAACTTTTCAGAATCGGAGATCTGGTGCTAAGGCGAGCCAAAGCATCTCAACCCGCGGAAGGTGGAAGCTGGCGCCAAATTGGGAAGGCCCGTATAGGGTTCGCTGGGTAAACCGACCTGGCTCCTACCAGTTGGAGGCCCTAGATGGTCGAGAAATTCCGAGCTGGAATTCCGCTAACCTACGGGTGTATTACCAGTAGAAAGACAAAGCCAGAAAGACAGTTCAAAAATGTATAGTCCTTTTCATCTCAATAATTCCTGGTTACAATGGCGTGTTCGTGTGATTACAAAGAATTCTCAGAGGGAAATTGGGGAGTAAAGAAAGTAAGGAAGAGGTGGGGACTCCGTTAAGCTGAAGATCTGGGATCCCGAACCCTCCATCCGAAGCAGCTGCAATCCCACCGGGCGTGGGTGCTTCCCCCCGGAGGCGCCATCGACGCCTCACGCAAAAGACGAAGAGCCGGCGCGGACGAAGAAGAAGTTCGCACTGCTTCTAGAGGAACGCCACCTCCAAGGGATATTCCGGTCCTCCCCAGGAGAAAGGGAGGAAAGGAATACAAGGGAGAAGAGTGCGAGGGGGCGCGATCCCGGATGAAGCGTCTAGCGCAGAGCTCAATCGGGAGGTGGGACTGAAAAGAGGGGGGATGTGATCCCAGATGAAACGCCTAGAGCGGAGTTCCGCCGGAGAGAATCTCCTTGTTGATCCCAGATGAAACGGCTAGTTGGCGGAAGTCGCGAGGGGCGCGCCTCCCGTTCCTCCGGCAGGGGTTTCCCAGCCACGCACCCGAGAGGAGGTCCACGATCCATGGCAACCTGAACAGCTCCGGCTTGGCAGGCTCCACCGCACCTGCACTTATATTTATAGCCAAACTGTGGCCCCCCGGTCGTTCCGATGCGGGTGGCTCCAATAAATGCGGGCGCATCGAATCCGGAGCCGTTCCGGCTCTCGAGGCGTATCCTCCCACGACCTCCTAAGCGTCGTTCTCCTTAATTGCATTCTTCATGCAGGACACTCCGGGCGGCGTGTATCCCACGGCCCACGTATCTCCGCACGCGCCCAGGCCGCATCCGCCTCAAAGAACGCGCGTATCGCGGCCGCTTAACTGGCACTCCTCGCAAGCAGCAACTGGCCGATCCGATTTTCCAGGTAACGCCTCAATTAGCATTTAATAGCCTTCTGGTGTTCCCCAGGCGACGCTTCGAGAGGAGGAGAAATACGACCGCAGCTGGCCACGGAAAAACCCCGTCGAGCGGCAAGTGATAGGCGCGCGACCAACGAGTGGAATTCCCCGAGGCTCGGCCCTCGGATGCCAGGCTAACCCGATGATCATCCCGGGAGCAGACTAGCCTGAAGCCCCGACCGGTCGCCTCGGCTTGCGCCAGCCTTGGCCGACCAACGAGCGAAATTCCCCGAGGCTCGGCCCTCGGATGCCAGGCTAACCCGATGATCATCCCGGGAACAGACTAGCCTGAAGCCCCGACCGGTCGCCTCGGCTTGCGCCAGCCTTGGCCGACCAACGAGCGGAATTCCCCGAGGCTCGGCCCTCGGATGCCAGGCTAACCCGATGATCATCCCGGGAACAGACTAGCCTGAAGCCCCGACCGGTCGCCTCGGCTTGCGCCAGCCTTGGCCGACCAACGAGCGGAATTCCCCGAGGCTCGGCCCTCGGATGCCAGGCTAACCCGATGATCATCCCGGGAACAGACTAGCCTGAAGCCCCGACCGGTCGCCTCGGCTTGCGCCAGCCTTGGCCGACCAACGAGCGGAATTCCCCGAGGCTCGGCCCTCGGATGCCAGGCTAACCCGATGATCATCCCGGGAGCAGACTAGCCTGAAGCCCCGACCGGTCGCCTCGGCTTGCGCCAGCCTTGGCCGACCAACGAGCGGAATTTTCCGAGGCTCGGCCCTCGGATGCCAGGCTAACCCGATGATCATCCCGGGAACAGACTAGCCTGAAGCCCCGACCGGTCGCCTCGGCTTGCGCCAGCCTTGGCCGACCAACGAGCGGAATTCCCCGAGGCTCGGCCCTCGGATGCCAGGCTAACCCGATGATCATCCCGGGAACAGACTAGCCTGAAGCCCCGACCGGTCGCCTCGGCTTGCGCCAGCCTTGGCCGACCAACGAGCGAAATTTCCCGAGGCTCGGCCCTCGGATGCCAGGCTAACCCGATGATCATCCCGGGAGCAGACTAGTCTGAAGCCCCGACCGGTCGCCTCGGCTTGCGCCAGCCTTGGCCGACCAACGAGCGGAATTCCCTGAGGCTCGGCCCTCGGATGCCAGGCTAACCCGATGATCATCCCGGGAGCAGACTAGCCTGAAGCCCCGACCGGTCGCCTCGGCTTGCGCCAGCCTTGGCCGACCAATGAGCGGAATTTCCTGAGGCCTAACCCTCGGATGCCTGGCCTAGCGCCGGAAGAATTTCCTGAGGCCTAACCCTCGGATGCCTGGCCTAGCGCCGGAAGAATTCCCTGAGGCCTAACCCTCGGATGCCTGGACTAGCGCCGGAAGAATTTCCTGAGGCCTAACCCTCGGATGCCTGGCCTAACGCCGGAAGAATTTCCTGAGGCTTAACCCTCGGATGCCTGGCCTAGCGCCGGAAGAATTTCCTGAGGCCTAACCCTCGGATGCCTGGCCTAGCGCCGGAAGAATTTCCTGAGGCCTAACCCTCGGATGCCTGGCCTAGTGCCGGAGGAACTTCAAGAGTCAGGAGTCGGCGAGACGCTACCAAGAGTTAAAAAGAGGAAGGACGAAAGTGAAATGGGGAAACACTTTGTTTGCATTAACTTTCGTTGCATCAGGGCCGAGACCCATACAACATGGCAAAACGCCAACATACAAAGAAAAGAACAAAGAAAAAGTACAGAGGGTCAGCTTAGAGGAACCCCTGGATCGGGAACGGCGAGCACGTCCGCGAAGGATAGGGAGACGGTTGGAGAACCGGCAGGTAATGGCATCGGAGGGGAGTCGAGGAGGGAGACCCCACTCAGGTCAATTCCGGGGTATTTAGTGGACACCCTTACCAGGCCTTCATCGAAGCCTAAGGCAAAGGAGTCGGACCCCGCATCCGACATGTCACGGATGAACTCGGCGGACTGACGATAGGCCTGTACCGCCTGACGCCCGATTTCTGCGCTCTTCTCGGCCAGCGCCGCCTCCGCTCGCTCCGTAATCTGAGCTTTCGCTTCCATGACCTTCGCCACAATCCGGTCGTCCGCCTCGGAGGAGACCCTCAGCAGATCGGCCCGAGCCTCCGTGTGCTTCGCCTTGGCAGCGACGCGAGCAGCCTCAGCCTCCTCCAGGCGCGAATGAAGCTCATGGTTGCTCGCACGAGTCCCCTCCAAGGCCGACTCCAATTCGGCCATCTTGGCTTCAAGAGATCGGGTTCGGTTGCGGGCGTTGTCGACCGACTGCTGGGCCTTCTCCCACCTTTCCCGGAAGTCGGCAGCCTTCCGGGACTGCTTTTCGGCTCGCTCCGCCTTCCTGATCTCGCTTTCGAGACCCGAGGCAACCTTGAGTTGCTCCTGAGCCTCCAACAGTTGCCTCTCGAGGGCGGCGAAGCCGAGTGCCCGCTCTTCGGCCACCTGGAGCCTCGTCTCGAGGTCCCAGGTCGTTCTCCCCGCCGCAGCCTGGCCTCCCTCCTCTACAGCTTTCAGTCGGCTCTCGGCCTTCGCCGGGAGCCTCGCCTGTTCCTCGTGGCTCTCCTCCAGACGGATCATGTACTGGGCGAGCTAAGAGACAGGAAAAATAAGAGCGTCAGACGGGGATCAATAGAGCCTATAAATGACGAAAGCGACCAAAAGAACACTCACCGACATGAGACAGACGCAGCTGGCAGCTCCGACTTCAGGGATCCTCATCTGCCGGACCTGCCTACGGTCACCCTCCAGCAGCACCATCTCGATGAGGTTTCGGGCGCCGGCGAAAGTGAAGGCCGACCCCGACTTCGCCCCGGAGCCGGACGGTGGTTCTGCGGCCTTACCCTTACCCATTGCTTGAGGGAGAGTCATGCCGACCGTGCTCGGGGCGGGGGCCGCGCCAGAAATCGACAGGGTCCCGCTCGGCCGGGGCCTCGGCGCGCCCCTCCTTCTCGTATCATCCGAGGCCGACCGAGTCGAAGGCCGGGCTGGGGACCGACCACGGGCGCGCCCGGATGACACCTCCGGAAAAGCGGTAGTCTCATCACCGAAGGGCTGATACGGCGTCAACTGTCGGTCCGAGCCCGCGGCGTCCCCCTGATCGGTGGGCCCGGACCCGTCTGTCGGCGTCGGAGTCGCCTGCTGGCGGAGCTTCTTTGCCGGTGGGACCCCGCTCGGAGGAGTCCGTTTCTTCCTCCGGACCGCTTCCAGTAGGGACGCCCTACTAACAGCCATTGCCCTGTCCGACTGCATGACGTCGTCGATTTCTGCAAAAAGAACGAGATGGTTAGAAACTGAGAAACTGATGGAAAGAAGAAACGAAAGAGGAGAAAAGAGCTAAAAAAGAAGAAGTGATGGCGGGCTCACGGTCGGCGGGGACCGAGCTCAGACCGACGTTCACCAAGGCATCCTCGGAAATAAGGCGAGCCACCGGGGGGAGCCGGCCCTCGGCAACCAACCCCCTCAAAACGGCGACGCCATCGGACTCCTCCCTTGACAACCTCGATAGGCCGATCGGGGACTTCATCGGCGTCTCCCAGGTTGTCCCGATTCCCCAAGAGGGATCTACGTCGATGAAAAAGAAACGCTCCTTCCAGCCATGAATGGAGGAAGGAGCCTCCTTGACGAGGCCGCACCCTCGCCGCGCCGCAAAGCACCACCACCCTCTGTCCCGGGGGTGGCCGTTCAGGCCGTAGCATTCCCAAAAGACATTCAGGGTGGCGGGAACCTCGTGCATGCGGCAGAGAACCTGGAAGGCCGTCAGGGTACGCCATGAGTTCGGCACCAGTTGCGTCGGCGCCACTCTTAAACCTCGAAGCACCTGCACGACTAAGTCCGAGGGGGGAAAGCGGAACCCAGCCCGAAGGATGTCCTCATTGATGGCGACCTTCCCTGGAGGAGGATGGGACATCCTCTCCTCAGGCCCCGGGAGCGTAACGTTGCAGGCTTCGGGAAGGTGGTACCGGGCCACGAACCTATCTAGGTCTTCGGGGACCAGCTCCGACTGAATGCGGTCCGCTCTTACTTCGTCCATCCCTAACGGCCAGAGAATCTACGGTCAGGACGGGGTCAAGAGGGGAGAAGGGACCGGAACGACTGGGGTACACTAATACGAAAGGAGAAAGTACGGAGAGCCCTAAATTGAAGAATGGGGCAACTCACCGGAAGGGAAGGAAGAACGGCTCCAAGAGCATCAAAAGAGGAGCGAACGAACAATCCGACAACAACGGCAGCAGCACAAGGGAGAAACTCGAGGATGCCTGTGGAAAGAAAGGCGGACGGGGAGGGCCCCCGGTTAAATAGGCGGAAAGGCGGGTGACGCCTCGGTGACGCCAGAGGACGCCTGGCTGCCGAAGGATCGTTCGCGCCCCAAAGGCGAATCGACGCCATTAAGGAAGGATGTCCGCCGAAATCCGCAGACTGCCAGATCAGCGACAACCGCCATACGCCATAAAGAAGGCGGGGAGCTCGGAGCGCGCGCGCCTTTCCGAGGGATGGCGGCAATCTCGAAGCGTCACTCCCTTCACCCGTTCCCCTCCTGGTTCCAGGCTCGGAAGTGGGGGGCTACTGTTACGGGGGAACTTAGCCACCATGCCCCACGTGACCGGCACGCGTGCCCAGGAAGACTACGGCTGCCCCTTGATCCAGCAATCCGACCTCGGGTCGGATATCTTCGGCTCCGCAGCCCGACCCCGAGTCGGCTGCCCCTTGATCCAGCAATCCGACCTCGGGTCGGATATCTTCGGCTCCGCAGCCCGACCCCGAGTCGGCTGCCCCTTGATCCAGCAATCCGACCTCGGGTCGGATATCTTCAGCTCCGCAGTCCGACCCCGAGTCGGTTGCCCCTTGATCCAGCAATCCGACCTCGGGTCGGCAATCTCTTGACAACAACAGACTGTTCCCCTGAGGCACGCCGCGGCCCCCTGCTCCACTACTTCCTGCAACGGCCGAATCCGGCGCTGCCCCACGATCCCCTGTAACAGCCGTACAAAGCGGAGCTCCACTACGCCCTGCCATGGCCGTACCCAGCGCTGCCCCACGACGCCCTGTAACGGCCACGTCAGTGGCAACCCCATCGTGCCACACGATGACCAATCCCCAGAAAAACCCCCCAGCCTGATATATATGGGGCTGGGGGGGGAAGGGGGAGGGTAAAAAAAGATTTTCCAGAGTATCATCTTACCTGCTACCTCTCCTTCTCCTTCTCCTTCGATCTCCCCTGACTTGATCGTCGGAGGGCCCCCACTACCCTGGTGGTGGTGCGAGGCTTGCTTGCAGGTTTCACGGCGGAGGGCGGAGCGCAACCAAAGCAACTCAAAGGGAACCCCGTTCACACCGCTGTGCCAATCGTTCTCGGTTTGGACCCCCAGCAACACTAATCATTCCCATATTTTCTTCTCTTTTGCGAATGAGCCTTAATGCAGTGGTAAGATTGCTCCGTTATGACCTGGGCGTCACACATTCAAAACAAAAAAATAGCTTCTCTATATGCAAGGGTAAGGTTACATATATCTGACCCTCCTCCAATAAAATTCAGAGATAGAGGGTAGCAACTAGATAGTCTATATGTAATATAGCACTAGATCTACTCCAAGTTTCCACGACAGCCAAAATTATAGGTCAGTCCGATACAAGCACCTTAGAGAGAGAGAGAGAGGTGCATCCTATTTGACTGATGGGTGGCATTTGTTGGATATGGGTCAAGTTAAATATCTATCAACCTGAACCAGACCCATTTATTAAATGGGTCAAAATCTAAAACCGAACCCACCCTCTTTATTAAACATATAACCTAATGCAACCTGCATAACCCATTTAATAAATAGGTAAAATCAAAATAAACAGACTAAATAGGTTTTTAAATGATTTAAACATGTTGTAACTATGTTGCAGTGATTTTTCCCACTACTAGAAATCATCGCATGTATGATTAGGTATGATATATGAAGTAAGTGGATGTGTACTATTGAGTGAATAGGCATAAGTGTGAGATATAACAACAGCAATTTGCCATGCATTAACATATTTTCATATGGGGGCATCTTTATTTCTAGAAACTCGTGACAGTAGTGGGAAAATCCAATGTGAGTGCTAACTTTAACAAGAAAACTAGCTCCAATTTTACATAATTGAGACTAAGATATAGAAAGGAGAAATACATTTGGTAACATGCTGCACACACTTACCGAATCTCTTCATCTAAGTAAGTGATTTCTAATTCACCACGTCCTCTTCCAGGTGCTTTAATAGGTACCTGTATGCAAACAGAAACAGCAATATAAAAGCATGACCAGTAAAGTTTCCAATAAAGCAATATATGCAGAACTAAACAAAAGAACAATATCAGAATGAGATGACATATCTTTCTTAGTCTCTTACTTATGACTAACACTTGGCAACACAGTCTTCTTTGACGCCAAGCCATATGGATATATATATCTAGTCTTTTTATATCTGGAAAAAATATTATGGTGTCTGAAATTGGCACGCACTATTATGAAAGAAGTCTGTTCACAATGGCAGAGCCAGGAATTTAAACGAGGGGGAGGACAAACAACAAAACAATATCAGAAGAATTATTATCTAAATCAAGGACATTAAAAAATGATTACTGTAAACACATACTACCACTCGTGTGTCATAATACTTCCATCTATTTGTCTGCAAAGCTAATATAAATTATTTTAGTAAATTTTTTCACCCCCTTCTAACATTTTATGAATTGTGACAATGACTTCTTTAAGAATGTATTTGCCATCTTCTAACAAATAGCATGAGGTAATCAACCAAAATTTTAGAGACAACAAAAAAATGTCCTGGATAATGGTTGCTGAATAAAAATTAAAAACAACATTAAAAATCAAAAAATAATGAATCAAATATTTTAACAACATAAATTGAATAGTAAAGAAGATGAGCAAATAAAACTTATATGCTTACATAAATCCAGCCTTCAGTAACTTGCCCATTAAAACATAACCAAATAAACTAAAGAATAAATACAAATGACAATGTATCATTGCCTTCTATGTAGACTCGTAATCCTTATTTAGCAAGGATTTCACAAATCCAAAATAGACTATTTATTCCTGGACAGGAAGGGTGTTGGTCCAATTAAAATGTTCTTTTTTCTTATTCTTGAGATAAAGAATCGGGAACTTAAAATGCTTTTTTCTATCAGTTAATAATTAGATCCCATATTTCCTAAAATACCTGGACAAAGAGTGGGAAAGGTATATCAACTATAGAAACCTTACTTGAATTTGAGGAAAAAAACCCATATGAGTTGGCGGGCTTTTTGGTTTAGAAATATACCAAACAAAAGCCAAAAGTTTAGGAGTCATCTGTGATCGAGTAGTGCAAAGCCATCTCTTGGATGAAATATTTCTTTGTTTCCTTTCCTTTTATAAGATTAGAATGGAACTTTGATTCCACACTAGAAAAGCAAAATCATTGGAATTCTGCAGGGGTGGGGAGGGGAGGGGGGACAAATGTTTGTCCAGAGTTCAAAAGATAGCAGGAAACATCAGCCATTTTTCAAGACAAACCCAACTTGTTAGCCACAAAATGATGAATTTTGTGCATAATTTTTACCCAGGTTTGATTGTGCCCTGATCAACTGTCTTTTACAAAAAATGCAAATTTAGCATGAACAATTATAACTAGACAAAAATGATTTCAACCGTGTGATTGCTGACGAGGTAAGCAAACAATGGCGAAACGAAAGGATTCAGTAAACCAATATGGTTTCATGCTTAAAAGGTCACTATGAAGATGATGACATGCGAAAAGGAAGAACCCAAAGCTACATCAGAAGCATGTTCATTTAGAAGGCATGTCTAATCTGAAACAACATAACCATGCATCAGAAAACATCCTAAGTATGAACAGAGATGTCCATGAATCCTGCTCTATGAAAGTAATATGACCATCAACATTAAAAAGTTCCAGATCGGAAATAAATAGTAGAAGAATATGATTTTAAAAGAGAAGACATCACTTACCAAACCAAATATTTTGAAAGTATCAAATCTAACGGCTACTCTTCTAGCATTGAGAGGCACCAAGTTGGCTGTTACCTGCAAGGACAACCCTGAATTTGAAGAGTACACTTCAGAGGAACTTTGTGCGAAGCTATGAAGACGCTAGAACAATTCAGTAATGTAGAGATAACAAAAGTTTATTTTATAGCAAGACTGCATAATATCACTAACTTCACAACTTTTGGTGGTGCTGATCAGACATCTAATTTGCTTTTTCCTCGATGTAACAAATTTTATTACGGAAACTACCTGTTAAAGAAGCAACATACCTGATCTTAAATATTTCTAAAAGTGCTTGAAAGTGCTAACTGCTCACATAGATATGTTCATGTTAAGAAAAACAATGAACAAATACATAGACATGAGTAGATATTGTATCAAAAAGAAATGTTGGAGTTAGTCATACCCATGTTGCAATTATCAGCAATGCATTGCAACATTTAAGTCCAAGTACACACGTCTAAACAGTATATATATTTTGTTATAGAGTCACATCTCCTTTAGCAATTATTCGGAAAAATAGTAGCTGACGAGATGCCTAGTAAAACTAGAAAACATTTTATCGCAAAAGTCTAGTGATAGGGCCAATAATAATAATATCCTATGATGAAAATAATGCACTTGATATGCTTTCAGTTTATGTAATTATAACCATCAGGTTACCAGTTTTCTTTGATATATATGAACTTCTACCTTTGTTGATGTGGCTAGTTAATTTAAACTTTAACAAAGCAGTATAATTTGGTTATTACAATATCTCCTGTGAACCTGCATAAACATGCAAATGGACACATAAGTATATCGTCCTCTTTCCCTCTCTCACCCACATAATTGTGTAAATTTTGGAAGTCGTTTCATTGCCATCTTGTACAGTTCCTTATTAATTCAACACCACATTGATGCCATGAAAGGAGCAGTAAATGACTTATTTGTACCAATAACTAGACAAAATCATATGGCAATTCCAATCCCTTGCTAACTTTTCCTCATCATGAATCCTCAAGAAAAATGAAAGACATTATTTTGCATTCTTCAATTCTTTGGAAACGGAAATTCATAACAGACAGCTTATTAAGGAAGCATGCATTTGCAAAAAGGCATGGTTTGAAGGAGGAAGAACCTGGTTGAAGTAAGGCCAAGTTTCCATATTTTCAGCTCTTAATGTGTCAGCATTGATAGCCTGATAGATCTTTCCATTTGGCCGTAAAAATTTTGGCCTCTGCAAAGTCAGTCCAATATCAATCTTTACAATATCCATCTTTACAAAGCACAATCATGACTTGCAGATATTCGATATAGAAAAGCAAGACAGAAGAAGTTACATCTTTAGATATCGAAAATTTTAATAAAGTGAATGTGCAGGAATAGTTGACGAGGTAAAAAATAGTTCAGATAAAGGAAAAAGGATCTTCACTCCATTGTTTCACAAAAGATAAAGAAATATCATCAGATTTTTCTTTCTGAGGAAATATCGACGAAATTCTGGATGAGGAGGAGAGGATTTCTCCATCTCTCTAAATTGTTCGATAATCAATCAATGAGCACAACAGACTTAAGAGTAACTAAAGACGGTTTCTACTTGTAGAGCGTCTTGACGCCATAAATGAGATTTAAACCCACAAAAATGAGAGCGAGAAGCAACCTGAGTTTGCAAAATTGATTTAGAAGTTGTATATAGGAGCTCCCATTTTCCATTAAGCAAATCCGATTTGAGTGGCTCCTTAACTGAATTGACTGCTTCCAATTCACGTGCAATCTGATTAATAGAAAGAAGCATAGAACGATGTCACAAGCTGAAGATGCCACTTCGTTATAAATTTACAGCAGATTAAAAAAGCTGCACCTGATCGATCCTCTCTTGGTCCTCGAGCGTGGCCTCGGCGCCGCGATCAAGAGGAGCGATCGCCTCAAAGAGCTCATCCTTGAGCGTCTCCCGGCTCTTGCCCTTCTTCTTGATAAAGGGCGGGAAGAAGGAGACCTTGGTCCTCCATCTCAGCGCGGCCTCGTTGGGGAGCGGAGAAGGGGCCACCGACAGGCCGCCCGTGCCCGCTGGCTTTCTCGGCGAGGGGAAGGAGACCTGAGAGCAAACGAGACGGAGGCTTCCGGAAGAGTGAGAGAGGGTTGGGAGGGAGGAAGGAGGGAAAGAAGAAGCCAACGCCATGGCGGAAGAGAGCAAGGAACGCGAGGGTGGACCGACGGAGGTTTGAGATGCGGTACGGTCATGGCCACTTTGGGGGGATAGGAGGCGAGTGGAAGGGATCGTTGCGAGCTTTTCCGAGACGCTTCTTCGCTTCGGCACCCGCCAGCCGTTGTCCTCCGTTGGATATCGGTTCGCCCACTCGTGATGATTGCTCCCCGAAGTCCAACGTGTCGTAAGGAGATTGGCTTTTAACAGCTTGAATCACAAACTTGTGAATAACGATCATTTTAGACTAATTATATATTTAGAGGGACAAATGGAACTGCATGATAAGTAGCTTCGTGTGTGGCCAGTCATCTTAAAAATATTGTATGAGTTGAAAAAAAAAATTGCCTCCGCTCCAAAGCCTACTATATTTTGATTTTTTTTGATATATCCCTAACAGAACTATATTTCATAAATAAATTCTAGATATAAAAAAAACAAAATGATCATGAATCATTAGATAATTCTTGATTAATTTAACTTGGAGAATAATTCAAATAATTGAAACATTCCCAATAAATTCGACGAATTCCCCTTCTTCATTAGATATCATTATTACAATCTTTGTATGTGCAAGGAGCCACTATAAACTTAACTGTGATTTTACGCACCAGATAATGAATAACATTTTTTTGTACTTTTTCTTAGATTAATTATCATAATATAAAATACTTTCATAGTTCAAGTTCATAAAGTCAAATGTTGGGTCTTCATATCTTACCAAGAAACAAGATTTCCTTAATTTGGCAATGGAGGACGGTAATTCACTACCAGGTACAGGGAATATTTCCAAGATACCTCCAAGTGTTTGGTCATAGCTTCTCTTGCAAGGTTGTTTGTATTCCAATTAGAGCTAATATTTTATAGGCCGAACCTCTAGTCTAAATTTTATTCATTTTTCATTGCACTTCGAGTTGAATCTATATAAAATTTAGTTGTTTTTTTTTTTTCACCCAAGTCTAGCTCATGGTCAGTTTTAATTTCAACCATGTCTTATGTAAGAAGGCCTATGCCATATTCCATCCTATCTTTTTCAATATAATCGCAGATTATATCGACCTTAAGCTAAAAGGAGCCAATTGTTTAGTAGAGGTAGCCCATGGAATCGATGATAAAGTTCTTGGCGACAAGGACTTTGTTTCGTCCCTTGCGCTGATCCCTTTGGGGGCAATCTTTCTATAAAAGAAAGAAGAATAGTATCTTAACGAAAGGTTTTCCCATGACAAAGTCGACGTAAGTGTAAAGCTAATAAATAGAGAAACGACCTTGGCATAAGAAGAGCATCCAATCATTGTCAAATAAGATCACTACCATGGAGAGAAGCCATGGCGTGATTACCACCTTATCAAATCCATTTGTCAGACCCTCCAATCTCCAGCCACAGACATAGATTTTGGCCCGGAGTTTGCAAGCAGCAACATCCCAAGGAATCCACAAAACGAAACAAGCTGAAGAGTTTGAAGCTGCTCGTCTGCCCACCTGGCATGTTTTGAATTCAGATTTAAATATTTAACCGTTTAACCCATTTTGACATGTTTACTAATTGAGTCGGATTATGACCCGATCTGTTTAATATATTTAAAACTTATTTAGTCTGTTTGAAACTTGCTTAACCTCTTTCTGACCTATTTAACCCGACCTGCTTAATCTATTTAAATTGTTTAAATCTATTTAACCCATTAAAAATCAGTTTAACCTGATTTAACCTATTTAATAAATGGATTATGTGAGTCATGATGGATTACCTATTTAATAAATAGGCCGGATTCAAATTTGAAATTTTGACATGTTTAATAAATAGATCAAGTTTAGATTGATGAATTTTTTATCCGAACCGTATCTAACCCGATCTATATCTAACTCGACTCGATCTGATTGCTATCCTAATTCAACTCTTGGACTAATGAATTCACCAATGGAGAACAATCAGTTAAATTGCCCGATTGCCTTATCGCAAATCATTTACTCATCTAAGGCTGGCCGCTATTATTTTTGACCTCCACCGGAGGTCAGTGGATTTAATTACCCCCAAGCCTTATTCCTTTCTTACCTGAACATCAGTGATGGTATGCTCCAATTCCTCCTGCTTCACAGCCCGATGTCATTCTCTTACATAGATGAATTTACATAAAGTCTAAAGGGACTCGTGAGGCAAGGCTTTTTTTTGGGAAGAACATTTGAGTTCTTTCGTAGAATATATGAACAAGCTTTAAAGACCAACAGGACCCAAGAATTTTATTTCAAAAATATTACTGAAAAAACAAAAATATCATTTTATTACATGGTTAAGGACTTCAGTATCAAATTTCATGATGATATTAAAGGAATTCATCAGAATACATTCAGTAAAAGTAACAATCAGAGCAGAGAGTGAAGCAAGATCATAACAGGCAAGCATAAACCATCAAGATTGCCAAATAAAAAAAAACAAAAAAAGAAGAAAAATAAATAGCATTCAAAGCATTTGAGTTAATTATATATATATATATATATACACACACACAAAAAGATCCCTTTATTTGCAGTACATCTTGCACTTATTTATCATCACAGTGAGCATCGTCTGGGATCGTATCCTCTTCAAATTTTCAAATTTCACACTCGTTACGCTCCACCGCCGCCGCGAGGCGGCGGGGGGTCGGCGAAGCCCATTCCGCCAGCGCGACCTCTACCGACGCCCGCAAATCTGAAGCCTCGCCCGTTCCAGCCCCTTCCTCCTCCACCTCCGCAGCCGCGGCCGAAAGCGAACCCAAACCCTCCGTTTCCGCCACCGCCGCCGCAGCCGCCCATACCGCCGCCTCAGCCGCTGACGGGGTTGGCTCTCCATCCAAACCCGCAGGCGCCGTTTCCGGGAGGCCCGGCGGCGGATCCGGGTCGAAAGCCAAAACCGACGTGTCCTCGAGGCGCAGAGCCGAAGCCCCGGCAGCAGTCACGCCCCCATCCTCTCCGGCCCCCGCCTCCGACGTGGCCCGATCCCCAACGGAAGTGCCATCCGCCGGGGTTGTGGCCCCAACCCCCTCCACGGCAGCCAGCCCTGCCCGCCATCTTCGCCGGGTTCCGTTCCGTCCCGTAGGCTTCTTTCTTTACGATTTATAAGGTAAGCCACGGCAACAGGATAAAGCAAATGAGGGTTGCTTGAAGTGCACTCCAGGACTTGTTTGTCAAAGCCTTAGCTGCTAAGATTCGTAACCAATGGGTATTTCTTTATGATTTATAAGGATAAAGTAAGAGATTTGGTGCATGAGCAAAAATGAACAAAAAGTTATATAATACTATATGAGACGGAGCTCCTATTCTTTGCCACCCATCTTAAAGAAAAAATTTAAAAATTAAATAAAAGAAAACTTCTCCGGCTAATGAAATCTATCCGTTTCATAATTATAAAAAAAAAATTACATTTACCAAAAGAGATCATCCATGAATCCGATTTCGTCGGATTCAAAATGAAAAAAATTGACCTTTTTTTTCATTAAGTCAAGCAACTCCATCTATCCTTTTTTTCATTAAGTCGTCTCGCCCATTCGCAACGACTTTCTTTTCCTCTCGAGTCCTCTTCTCCTTCTATAAATCCCTCTCTTTTTTAAGATCTTTGCACCTAAAAGTTCATAGAATCTAAGAAATAGCATATATATAATTTTTTATAGAAGACAAAGCTAGAAACCTATGTAGTAGTATTAATAGATATTATATTTTAAAACTATATATCGATTTATCTAGAGGTATATATTAAGTTGCCAGATGACTAATTTGCTTGGTGTGTATCACCGGACCATATAGCATGTACCAGTAAAAATAATATTCTGAAAATTGTGTATCGAATTATCTAGAAGTATGTATTAGCTACTGCTAGGTATGTATCAAAAAAGCTTGCAGCATATATCAGAAAGTCGATAAATATGTATCATATGGTCATATAGTATGTATTAGTAAACGTAATATTCTAGAAGTTGTATATCAATTTATTTAAAAGTATATATTGGGTTGCTAGATGACCTATTTGCTAAGTTTGTATCACCACGCTATGTACTTTGTATTGATGAACATCATATTTTAGAAACTGTATATCGATTTACTTAGATGTGTATAGTGGCGTGCTAGATAACTAATTTATTTGATACATATTTTCCGCCTATGAAGTATGTACTGGTAAAAGGCATGTTTTGGAAATGAGAAAGAAAAAAGAATGCTACGCGTGAGTAGGCTTCGTATTTTACCGTGTTTTCTCTAGTGCCCATTTTAAAAAAATCCCAAAAGTCAGAAACTTCTCTCACTCATGGAGTCGTCAGACCCATAATTAAAGAAATAAAAAAATAAATTGCATGGTATCCTCTTCCTTCCTTTTTTTCTAAAATATATTTTTATTTGTACATACTACATAGCCAAATAATACACACCAAGTAAATTAATTATTTAGCAAGCCAATAAATCTAGGTAAATTGATACATAATTTTTAGAATATGATGTTCACCAGTACACAGTACACATCAAACTATTACGCATTTAACAAATTAGTCATTCGGTAACCTCATATATACCTCCAAGCAAATTGATATACAGTTTTCAGAACATCATGTCACTAGTACACCCACATGGTCTAGTCATATATATTTTTCGACTTCCTGATATATATTATAAGCTCCTTTGTTACACATCCAATAGTAATCCAACATAACCTCTAGATAAATCGATATACAGTTTGCAGAATATGCTTTTTAACAGTGCACACTATATGATACCAAACAAATTAGTCATCTAGCAAACTTATATATTTCTAGGTAAATCGATACATAGTTTTCAAAATATGGTGTTAATTAGTACAATTATATAGGTTTCTAACTTTGTCTGATATAAGAAATTATATAGATACTATTCTTTAGATTCCATAAACTCTTAGGTACAAGATCCTTAAAAAGAGAGAGAAATTTGAAGGAGGAGAAGAGAACTAGAAAAGAGAAAGAGGACTTTTGGGAGAGATAGCTCGATGAGGAAAAGAATAAATAGAGAGGCTTGTCGGTCTTTCTTAGTGGGTGTGTGTGTAAGTTACAAAACTGACAGATTTTATTAGTAGAAGAAGCTCTTTTCCTAAATGGATGCTAAAGGAAAAGTGGCATAATAGAAGTCCCGCCCCAGATAAAGGGGGTTGCTAGATTTGGACTTTTAGACTGGTTGCTTCTAAGGTCATAGCCTTAACGACCAAGATTAGCAACCAACGGGTATCGGACCCACGCCATGGATTCTAGACATACGAACAAGGTGTAATATTATTGAATAACAAGGCATTTGTGGCTTTGAAATATATCCTCGGCGATGTTTTCTTGTAGCAGATGTTCCGAAATATAAGCTGTGACATGGTTTGGGCTTCATGATTGTACGCTTGGAATTGAAGATCAGCAACACTCGTGAGTGCAAACAGTGGCTGCAGAAACTTCCAATGAAGATCTTGGCAGATGGGAGGGGAGTAGGAATTGTGGGATGCATCATGTTTGGACATTTAATCAAAAGGAATGGGGATGTCAAAGGTCTTTAAAAGGGTGACAGACTGACGGACGATTTCCATTGAAACAAAAAACAGCAGCATGCAGACACACGAAGGAGCGAACAAGACCCAGAACTACGAGAACATGGGAAAAGTAGGAAGCAATTCCAACCACCGTGCCAAATATTTCCTGTTTTCTCATAATATCTACCAATGTTCTTCAGAAATCTGCTAATGAGCTGATGGGAGTTGGGATTTACTTGCAATCAATGAGCTGCCAAGCATAACCCCAAAATCGGGAATTATATCACCAATCACAAACAAGAATCAGCATGTGGCAGAATCACACCAAATACCACACTCAGATTCTTCGGATGGAAAATCTAAACAGCTCTGTTCATAGAAATCAAAATCATAAATAGTTGTTGTTTACGATCTGTTGCAATCTCACAAACAGGACTTTTTGTATGCCTACTTGTCTACAAGACACTACATTTACAGCTAACAAAGTAAATCCATTACAAGAGAAGGGTGCCAAAAAAAAAAAAAAGTTGATTCCTTCATTTATCAGACACAAGATTACATTTCAGTTCTGCAATATAGCTTCCCTTTAGTTGCCAATTTTGGAGATCTAATTAAACAAATTATGAAATGTGAAAATATGCCTATGCCTGTCATCCGCAGATATAACCGAATAAAAACAAAAGAGCTATCACCCTGCACTACTTTCCCTCTTTCCTGAGAGTTCTAATGACCGTGAGCAACTTGATCATGGAAGACTCATTCATATGTCCGCTTCCTCTTGAGGATCGCTGGTAATATGGAGATAGATCCAATAAAAAACAGAACTACCATTGTCTTAAAGTCATAGAGATCTCTGATTGATTTTAAATCCCCAAGAGCAAGGCCAGCCTGCAGGTTACCAATAGTTGCGTGTGGTTAGACAAGGAAATGTTCAAAAGTTACATTTATGCGATGAATGTTGAGGTAACCGAAGGTTGATACTAGTAAAATTTACATGAAAAAGAAGAAAAATAATGTCTGGCGTTCAAAGTAGCGACAAGTATAAAAAAGCAATCACCAATGAGACACTTTTTTCTTATTCATCAAGCATCTTACGCCTCTATGGAAGCCTGGCCTCCTTATAAATTACAATAATACAGAATATGCGAGACTGCAAGAAATTGCAAGTGATTGATTCCAGAGTTCCATACAGCAAACATACACGCGAAGGAAGAAAGTGGGTGCAGGAAAGTTTGCTGTATATGAACACATCTTGTAAGCATGGTATATATGCCGTACCGGCCCGAACAGAGCAGTACAGGGCATACCATACCGTACCGGCCCGAACTAAACAGTACCGATACTCGGTATGGATGGCGTACCAACATTCAATATGCTAAAAAATTTCATACCGTACCATACCAACACTATACTAGTATGGCACCAATATGAGGTCCGGTACCGAGACGGCGAACCTTGCTTGTAAGTATCTGTGTGGCATAGATGGTGTGTCATGGTTGAGAGTGCATAACCTCACTATTAATGGAGCCATATAGAATTACCAAAAACAATAAGAATAGAACTTAAACAAGTCGCAACCATATGAAAAAGGAACTAAGGTAAAGTTTTAAGGGCTCATGAGGGGAATTAAACTAACAAAAAGCCTGAATCAAGCGAAAGATAGAATTCCCCTAAAATTAGTAGCGAAAGAAGAATCTCAGGAATCCAGTTCTACCAATTCCAAAAAAGATTGCAATGTAGTTCCCAAAAAAGAGGATTGACATGGCTGTCTTGGGTGTCTTTGCCTACAGTGCCCAGTCAATCAAACTGGGCCCCAGACAAAGCCTGAAACAGGTGAGCCTATGGTAACAAATCCCTCCAAGGTATTTGAAAATCTTCCAACATTTTCCAAGATTTCCCCAAAAAAAACCCAATACGTGTATTAAAAAAAATATACATATAACAGATATTTTCTTCATTTTAAATACATAACTAAAATAGAATCAGCATATTGCTTAGCAATTTTACCATACGATTATGATAATGCTGAATTATCTTTCCATAGCCATACGTTTATGCAAAATGAAATCATGTAGCACAAAAGTTTGATTAAAGCACATAATAATTTGTTCATATGCTATGTTTACTTCAAAAGACCTGGGACTAAGAAATGACTGACATGAAGGGCACTCTCCTCGGCGTCCTTTCCTTTTTACCTCCTTTTTCATGACAAGATGAGAATTAGAGGTCTAAGTAGTTATAGTTTAAAAGGCAGCCCTAGTTAACTCAATGCAAATCGTAGTATAAAGGCAATTATGGTCAATATCAAGAAGGCGATTGTGCAAAGAACCCACTTCTAGTTTCATATTTTCTTCTGATTTTAATAGGCCGACTAATTGCCTTATCCTTGTAATTCATCAGAGAAAAGGAAGGTGCTGTTTAGCCTATATTACTTTAAAAAGATTGTCATTCCCTCCATATATGCCCTAAACAAATTTCTGAATATACTTTAAGTACATTTTTCTTCCTACATTTCATAGAGTTACTTCTCATCGTGATTGATTATATGCATTGTTTTTGTTCAGTGAAGACCATATGTAGAGTCTTTAGGTGATCTCCTCACCAAATGTTTCCTTTATTTTGCCTAAACTAGAAAACAACTTCCATCCTAGGTAATACAGTGACCCTAAAACATTATTGGCATACTCAAATACCAGCAAAAAAAATCCTACAATTCTTATCCATTATCACTGGAATAGGCACCATAATAATGTCAAATTTTTCATATTTTCACTTATTACCCCTAACAAGATGCCTCTAAAACTGTTTAATTGTATGACTTGACAAGGACTGAACTATTGACTAGTGATGACTAAGCAATCTATTTGAATATACAGAAGGTAAGCATGCCATGTATTTCAAGATTTAAGACAAATATTCGTGAGAGTCAAAATGAGTCAAAAAAAGGCTGGAGAATACATTAGCAGAATAATAAGCTACTCTAAAATCAAACAAATGACACCAATTATGTTTGTATTTTTTTCATGACATTTATACACCAATGCCCTATTGCAGAAAATTCACAAGCCATTTCTCCCTTTACCGGAAGTTTGTTGGGTATGACATTCAAACTCACAGCATTAATGAGCCTTAATCAAAAGCAACAAGCCTTGCCCTTAGAACATGCACTATATGTGTATCTTAGATTTAAAAGAAACGTAAGACGCATGCGCATAAAAATGTGCATAAACATTCATACAAATATACATAAAGTAAGTCTGGAAATGAGCCTGGGTCAGCCCGAGTTCCATCAGACTAAGCTGACTCCAAGTTGGGCTACGGGCTAGGCCCGAAAGTGTTCGGATCAGATTTGGGCTTAAATGCAGAGCCCATATTTTTTTTGGACTGGGATTGGGTATATCCTTGCCTTGGCTCAGGCCCAACTTGAGCCCGTGTACAAGGCCCAAAATGGAGCCCAAACCCAGCCCAGTCTAACTTCCAAAATAGGTCTAGTCCTCAATCCGGCTCCGACCATTTTACATTATGTGGCCTGACCAATTTGCAGGCTCCACCCCAGTCCCCTGATGTGCTAATCACTAATCTCCCCTCACTCGAAGGCCAGACCCTCAGTTTGAACGAAGTCTCCTGTCTCCCCTCCATGGCTCCACTAGTGTTTCTTCTCCCGTTCTCCGCCCCCACCGCCTCTCCATCCTCTTCGCCTTCAATCCCATGAGTAAGCTCCAGCCCTTCGAATTGTTGCCATTGTTGGTCGCCGGTTGCTGGTCGCCATTCTCTCATCAAAGTAGGCAAACGTGAGTCATGCGACCCTCCGCTCATTGGTCGACATGGTTTCCATTCAACTACAAAGGGTCCTTGGCTCCCTCACCATCCTCGACTTCTCTTCTGCCGAGTTCTTCCAAGTCTTCCCATCCGTTGACATTTCTGGGGCTTCATTGCATCCAAGTAACTCATGCTATAATCTATCGATCTTATCCTTTCATTGCAGTGAATTCAATTGCAGTATATCTACCTTGCATTAGATTAAGTGAAATAGCTAGAGTTTTATGTGATTCTTAATGCCTTCTTTAGAATTTTTTCCTCATTTTCTTTAGTAATTTCCTATGATTGTATGGATTCTAAACCTATTTATTTTGATTTTTTTGTTAATATTTTATATTAATGGTGGATTAGGTCTTTAACCTTGTTTGATACTAGAGAACTTGGGTTTGATTCCGGTCTTCACCCAAACAAAAAGGAGGATCTTTGCTTCTGCCCCTCCTGCTCCTACATATCAAAAGATAAAAAGGACATTACACGTGTAAAACTTCGGGGATCCATTATATCGTATTTTAATTAGAGCAATGTTATGCATTCTGATTTCCCCTCTAGACATGGTGCAGTTTTATCTATTGGCCAGCATAGAAGGACGTCTTTCTAATTGGAAGAGTTACAAAGAACTGACCATATCCAATCATTGTTTAACTAGCTAGATTTATGATTAGCACTTAATTTATATTGGAAACTATGGAAATCATATCGGTGGGAATGAAGGGCTGGGACAATTAGGTAGAACCACCTTCTATAGCATACGAAAGTCACAAATAAACAGGAAACCAGACTTGCCACCTTACCACTGGTTGCAACCTTGGACTTTCATTGTTTGAGTTCTTACTGTATTTGCAGAAATTTCATGGACTTCCTTTCCTGTATAATTTACAAGACTACATGATTCCACAACATTGTGCACCTAGAAGCCTGCTTCAGAGCCGTACAGTTTCAATTCCATATCGAGGAAAACTAGCACCTCATTTTGGGATGTGAAATACTCACAGGAAAGAGGGCACCAGATTCAGGTCATGTAACTAAATACTATGACATTTCTTAGGTGGATGCACATTCAAAAGAACTTTTAAGCATGACCCTTGTTAAAAATTATGGATGTCATGGTTGCCCGATGTAACAATCACACTCTAAGCCTTGAATATAATTGGTGCACTGTCAAATTATTTATGCTTTCCTGCTTCTAGATTTTGCTAGGTTTCAATATCCTTGAATTCCTTTATTGTTTTTTTTTGTTTATTGTATGGTGATGAACTAGAAGCAGGAATCTATCTCGGGATATATCTTTATAATTTAGTAATTATCTTTATAAATTTTTTATTCATATCTAGTTACAAGTTTACATATTTAATTTTCTTCATGTTCTAATTATTTGCTTTATACAAATGTAGGTTGTCACAACAATGGATGAGTGAAGAGGGATCAATCTCTCTCTTCCCTCTACCAAGATTGATTCCACATGGATGTTTATTTGGAAAGTTTAGTTCCAGTAAAAAATACTAGTAAAGTTAAGCTGTTAGAACTGATTTCTTTCCGTATACTCTTATTCTCACATGGTGTTGAAAAGTCATTGTTGATCATTGAGTCTTGGTATAAGCAATGGAATGTGTCTCGCTAAAATACTAGTCAAACGATGCTGTTAGAATTGATTTCTTTCTATAAATGCAGTGTGATACTGTTATTGTCATATGGTGTTTGAGAAGTAGGTGTTGATTGATTAGTCTCAATATAAGTAACAGAATACTTTGCATCAATGCACTAGTCAAATATTGCTGGTTGAATTGATTTGTTTCCATATATGTGATACTGTTATCATCACATGGTGTTTGATAAGTACTAGCAGATTAATTGGCCTCATCATAGCAACAGAATGGTTTTTTCCTATTTTTTGTTGAGCAAAGACGTAATGTAAATGTGGTGCTTAGGTTTTAGAAATACAGGAAATGAAATTTTATGTCTTTTGTTAGTAAGGGCTATGGACTAAGGTTACTTTCATGTATGATAGCAAATGGGAAGAGATGTAAATTATATATGTTTTTTTTTAATTATCCTTAATTTTGGTTAGGATCGCATAAAAGCACTTCACTGGTGCATACATGATTAGAATTAACAAATGATGATGAAAAAATCGGAGCCCGACTAGCAAATGCCTAGACACTTGTGCTGTTGGTTCCAAAAATCATGTTGGTCTGTCCAGATTCTTCATGGCTTTTTTAAATGGCAACAAAGAACAGATGCAGATGGTGTTGTGGATAGGCAAAGTGGAGTCATAACCATGTTACATGATCCAAATACTTCAAATATTTATTTATTTCGGCCTCCTTCCTAATAGCAGGGTCATGGCTTCCCCTCAAGCAGGTTGTGGGTTCTTAATTATAAGTTTCACGAGCATGAGATTTGGACAGTAGATAACACAAAAGTAGGTCTTAAATGAATATTAGGCGGATGAGAGTTCATGTCCACAAATTCAGGCCGGTCCAATTTTGGCCCAAATGGCTAAGTCGGGCCGGCCCAATCAGGTACAGGACGGGCTCAGGCCTGGGCTCGAGTTGGGCTCGGGCCTAAATTTTTCAAATGTTTTCGGGCTCGTTTCCAGCCCTACATAAAAGAGGTAAAAGTGTAAAACAAGATAAAAGTAGTGGTGAGTTTGAATAGGTAATTTTTATTTGTTATCTTGGATACCAACAGAACCACAATCAGTCAAACAATAATGAGGTTTACGTTGGTCAAGCAAGCAACTAGACAAAACCTCTTGTACCAAGCATGCGTGCATTATTGGAATAAATAAATCCAAATATTACGAGTCACAACACCTTGTTTCAGTTGCTCAGAACTAAAATGAAATGTAAATATTAATATTTCAATTTTTAAAATTGGTAGGCAAACCACAAAAGATGCATTGCATCCAGCGTGACTGCAGTAAATAATTTTTAAAAAGAAAAAAATAATATTGATGCAAACTGGTACAAAGAATAGAAGCATTCTGAATCTTAATCCAATATTTTGCCATCAAAACTAGCCATCACTATCTAAAAAAAATCAATGATATCAAGAAGGCTGAAAGGATAAGAATACAGTAGTTAGAAGAAACTTACTCTGACAGTAATGTAAGATGCTGGAATAAGACCAACCAATGTTGCAAGAAAAAAAACATGGAAAGGTATGTCAACAATTGGAGATGCCACATTTATAAATGTGTTAGGCAATGATGGAGTTATCCTCAGAAAAAGCATGTAATTTAACAGCTTGTCTCTGCGCTTTGCTACCTGCATTTAAAGGAACCCATATTCTCAGATATGAAATGATGATTAATCAATCAAGTGGGAGATCTAAGCTAGATTTAATAAAATAAATTCCTTAAAGGAGGTTTAACAGAGAAATGCTACATAGACCACATTTAAGTAAATGGTTGATGAAATAAAACAGGATTATTATTTATACCTGTGCCTGAAAGAACTTCAACTTTTCAGGCCACAACCAGCTAACTAAAGGCCTTCCAATCAACTTGGAAAGAAAATAGCAGGAGGATGCACCAGAAGTGGCAGTAAAAACGACCAACACAACACCCTTGACAATCCCAAAAAGAGCTCCAGCCAGCAATGACATGAATATAGTGCCTGGAATCATAAATGTCTGCATGAAGATGTATGTTGCACAGTACCCTAGCATAAATTTCGCTTGGTAGTCTCTTGCATACACAGCAATATTATCTCTGCATAAGAGATTCACCAAAAATTAAAAATAGTTCTCATCATTATAAATGTGCTAGTGGGCAATATTTTAAAAAGTAGCACCATAATAGATGATGTAAAGAAAGTGTCTAACGTTCTCACATCAATCTGAAGCAGAATAGATAAATAATAAAGAATAATTCAAGGCCAGTGCACGCTACAGATTCCAACCAATATGAAATTACTTCTCATGCTTGCCTTCTAAAAAAAGAACTTTAAGTAACCTAGCTTCAAAAGCTCTGCCCTGCATATGTTTTTTGACTGAAAAAGTGTAAAGCACAGAAAGCACGCATATAAAGAGTTGCTCTGGCTGCATACTGAACTGTTGCCATGCACTTCAGGGCACTTCACATGACTTTAACATAAAATGCCCTTTAGACGTGCACCCTCAGTGAAAAAACACAACCACATGTGAGAAACACAGGCAGGTTCTAAGGGAAATCATGGTGTTAGCTGGTGGTGCATATGAGAATTGGAACCTCAGATCTCCAAGCCACAAGATGGGAGAGATGGTACAGCCAGATGGAACTATGAGTCTCTTTTTTTCTTCTTTACTCTTTATGCTCTCTTTTTTCCTTTCTTGTATCACTTCTCTTCTTTCTCCCTTTATCTTGTCTTTTCAGCATAAAAGGCAATGCGACAGACCCTTGTACCCACAGCTATAGGGAAGAGATCAGCCTCTTATTTTCTTAAGAGAAAAACAAAGAAAAAGGAGGGAGGTAGGTCCCAGAAAGTTTAAGAATTTACAATTAACCCCCTAAAAACAGAGAACTATGAGATGGATTCCTAAAGCTCATAAGGAAGATTGTTAGGACTTGAATGACAGCTAGAGGCCTAAGATGGGACTTTTTTATACCAATAAAATTCTCCCTTCGCTCTTCTCATATTGCATCACCTGGTCAACTTCTCGGTGATTGTTGTCTCTAAAGACCAATGACAAAACCAGATGGTATTTCCATCCATAATCCAGGGAAAGAATGCAAATGCATGCATGAGTTTTCCTTTCTGTCTACTCTATCACTTTGTTCCTCTCTTCACATTTGTTTTGTTTCTCAACTCTTCTAGGCATGTGCTATATGTATCTTATGTAAGCAGGGCAACCTCATCATCTTGTATTCTCCTTTCTTTACTTTAGAATATTCTGTGAAAAGGAAAACAAACCAATCATCTATAAATTAAGGGTTCAAAATAACCTACTTTTGAAAACAAAGAATAGTGTAAGAACATGGTTTCTTATCATAAACTATATCAAACTTAATTAATCACACAAGAGGTCACTACAGATATCCCAAATGAAAGGACACATCTCATACTTTAAGAATTACCCCAATGTGACCTCTCCCAATCCAAAAAGACTTCACTACTATACTATTTTTCCTTAATATGAACATGATAAGTACCAAGAAAAATACATAAATGAACAAGCTATACACAGACTCATAAACTATGTCCAAGATAAACTTTCAAAAGTTAAGCACATAAAAATTCGGTGGGTTAAATATGTTTGTTTAGATGATATAGAACCTAATTTATTATACGACTATAGCTGAATCACAGGATTGAATGTGAAAGTACCTGCAATCATTTAACACATAGAAATTGCAAACTGAATATTATTTATGAAGTAATCTCCTGAAAATGCACTCCATTTTCTAATGGAACTAAGTTGTATAACCAGAACTCTTCATGGTTGTACTCTAGTTAGTAATTTTCTTCACAGATGCCTTGTCCAGTTGCCCCATCCTCTATGGGTGTTGGCATGATGGTCAAACCTGATTTCTTATTTTCAAAATATCCAGGAATGTGGGAGGGCAGGCAGAAAACTGCCTCCAGTCTTTGATATGTACGATGGTGGAAATGTAAAACAAGTGTCAAGCTACGCAAGGATAGCACACCAAGACATCAGGTTTGAACTGTAAATAGCAGGCACAAAGTATGTATCAAAGGGAAGGGTAGACAGAAGAAGACCTGCAGAAATAAGCGAAATACCACCAGGAGATTGATGTTGGAATTAGCTACTGCAGGGAACTTCTGCCATTCCTTGCTTTTATTTTCACTTTTTTTTTTAAAGCAATAAATCTTTGCTGCCAAAAGCTTCAGTCGAGTTCAATATCTTCTTGGGTTTTTTAAAACAAAAATGGAGAACAGAAGCAATACCAAAAGGGCCCTTAGTCAACTTTGATAAAGTGATTTTGGAATTGCACACATTGATAAGGCTCGAGAAGCTATCTCTCCAGCCAGCTAGATCAAGGGGAAGCAGGATGCTCCAGAATCTCTCTCCTAAGCCACTATTTTTTTTCAATCAAGATGGGAAAAAATATTTTGGCCCCGTGATAGCCATTTGTTATGTAAATAAAACAACAACCAATTGTTATCCCCATCAAATCTGATCAACAGAAGGAATTCAACGACATTTCTGTGGGCAAAAGCAGTCCATCAACATCATCAGACTTACGTAGGTAGAGATTGTGATTTTATCGCCAAACAAGGCTCAAAATTCTGCTTCCATACTATTATATATTCCAAAAGGGGAAAGTGAATTACCAAACAAAGCAAATAAAAAACAAACCAACCTACATTCAGCTGAAATGAGGAAATCAGGAACTCACTTGAGGACGCGAAGATCGGCAAGGTTGCGCGGCAGCCGGAGGATCTTATCATAGTCGGCCTCCGGCATGGTGACATAGATGCAGAATAGGCCGACGACGAAGATCGTGAAGACGGAGGCGGCGGCGGCTGCCTCCCCCCGGGTGAGGGGGAACTTGGCGTCGCGGGCGCCGACGGGCTTCTTGGTGGTGGGGGACTCCTCGGCGAGGGCGCTCTCCACGTCCCGGACGGCGGCGACCCGGAGGGGAGCCATGGAGACGAGGGCGGCGGTGCGGACGGAGGAGCAGCAGGAGGCGGCGATGGGGGGAAGGGGTCTCAGCTTCATTCTAAGGGGGCAAGCGGCATGGGGAGCGACGAGATCCCCGAAGAATCCGCTGAGAAGCTCCCAAAAGATCCAGGCGACGGAACGGCGCTCGATCGGGGAGGGGAAGTGGCGTTTCGCATCGGCCAGTGGAGCCCTAAATAGAGAGCGGGAGAGGGCCGAGAGGGTGGGTGTACGAAAGTGAGAGTCGCGGAAGACTGCGTGCGCTTGGTTCTATTTTCTTGTCAACTGAAAAGTTAAAGGTGGGGAAGATAGCCGAGACAGAAAGGGCCGTCTTGAGTTCTTGTTCTTGCTTGTCTGTTATGGTCATTGATGCGAATTATCTAATTAACAATAAAACAATCTAATAAAATAATTATGTTTATTTTTATTTTGATGCTATTTTGATACCATGTTACACAAGTTGTTGAATTTTTAGATTTTGATGAAATAATTTCAACCCATCCCTTTTAATGTAGAGAGGAGTCAATTTTACTTGATTGGTAATCCTCAGATTTGCTTCTATAGTACCTTTTTTTTAATGAATTAAAAAGCTTGCATATTGCCTTTTGAAAGTAGGTTGGTTTAATTTATATCTCTTGCATATCAAGATAGGTATCGATGGTAGTCTTGATCCAAACCAAATAGATGTTCTCTGGTCTCCTTTAATTCTCGAAGCTATTGCTCATTCTCTAATTAGATCATTTAGTAAAATTATTTAACAAGAATGAGATGCATATTTTTGATAGGCATGAATGGGATGCATATTTTCTATAACTGACTTCTAAAAAGTGTAAGAACTTAAGCTCTAGCCTTATAATCCATCACATTCATAATATTAATTTTCAAATTAAACTTGAATCGATCCATGCCAGTTCAAAACCAATCGAAGTAAATAAGATCGAGGTTTAAAGGCACGAGCATCTATACTAGTTCTAAATAAAAATATCTATTTCTCATAACTATATGAAAAGAACTCTTGAACCTACCACTCATTTGATAACTAAAAATCTATATGCATAAGCTATATAACAAGAATGCTCATGGAGGCTGACAACTCTTTCAAAACTTCTAGACGAGAAACTAGGCTCTTAAGCCAAGTAGGCATTTAATTAGATGGAAAAAATTCGCATAAATCAACATATAAATGCAATAATTAATATATCAAATCTTAATTATTTGTTATTTAGAGATATTAAGTACATTGCATGCGACATAATCAGGTATAGTCTCACTCTAATTTTTCTTCCACACCCTCCTTTCATATATTGGCAAATAAATAACACTTGTCCAACCCAAAGCCAAGGAGTTCATATTCTTCACGATATCGAGTTTTGCATCACAGAGAATTATACAGCTCTGGATCACTACCATGTGATCCCACAACAAAAATAGATGATTGTTAAATATCCAACAAGAGAGGTGCTTTCGATAGAGGTATTAAGATTGGTTATAAGAAATACTAGTTGTGTCTAATTAGTTGTTGGAGGTATTAAGATTTTTGATACCAGCATATCAATGGTAGAATTATGAACTCCATGAAAAAGATTGATTTATGCTACGTAAAGATTAAGAACTTTTATATTTACTTAGAGGGAGACTCCTTGATGGTTGTTAAATGACTTTTAGATTCATTTTTCCACTAATACCATAATTCATTTACTTTTACATAATTATTGGTGCAAGATGCATGCTCTGTTTTTTATTAGAGCATCGTATATTTACAAAGAAGCTAATAATGCTATTGATTGCATGGTGAGTTAGGTGACCGCTTGTTTTAAGATTATTCATCTTCATTATTTTTTTTTTAATTTTTGAATATTTTATTTTTAAATTTCATGAATATATCTATATTTGTATTAATTGATTCATCTAATTTATTAAAAAAATATCGAATGATATTCCTCGTCATGTACCATGTGTAGCGAGCAACGCTTTGCACGTGTTTGATTGTGATTTCTGACGGCGATCGAGGGAGCCCTGTGCGGTGCAACGCACGCAGGGGATCCCCGCCTCGTCCCTCAGGGCCTCATTCCCTGCCCATCCCGTTCCCTTACTTTATCCCCGCATACATTGAGTAATTACGCGGACGCATGCGATTCCTCTCTGTGTAATATCATCGATTATCGTAACGTTATAAATACGCGGGGGCGATGCTTCCGAAGTGGGTTGCCTCTCCCCGTTACCTCATGGCTTCTCTCGGCTCCCTCCCCTCCCTCCTCCCCAAACCCCTCCCTTTCTCCTGCCCCAACCCCAACCCTCGCTTTCTCCCCATCCGCGCCAAGTTCCGCACCAAGGCCGACGGGGAGAGAGGCAGCAATTTGCCGTCGCCACCGCAATCGGCGACGGAGAAGAAGTCCTTCGCCGTTGCCACGGGCGAAATGTTCCTCGGCCTCGCCTCCTTGCTCCTCCGCAGCAGGAGCTCTTCCGCCCCTGTCTCAGCGCCGCCTGGCGGCCCGGAGGTGTTCCAGGATGGGGAGGAGGCGTATTTCTCAGGAAAAGAGGAGTCGATTGCATCGGTGGTGGAGGACCCGGTGGACCAGGAGGTGATCTGGGAGCAGAGGTTGAAGGATTTAGAGGCCGAGAAGGAGAGGAAGAAGGTGACGAGCCCTGGGTTCAGCTTCTCGGCCGCTGGCCTTCTCTTTCCCTACCATCTTGGGGTTGCTCAGTTCCTTCTCGAGAAAGGCTACATCAAGGTAATTCTTTTGGCCCTCGTCACAAGCATTTCTTGTGTGCGGATTGTTTTAGGGGAATCTGAAAGTAGATTATCTAAAATGTTGCTCTGGTAAATGATATATGTAAATAGATATTCGATGTTTCTAAGCTCTGGAAATTAATGATTTGGGGCCGTGAAACTGTTCTTCATGAAGAACTTTGAGTTGGACCGTGCTGCACGTCTTCTCTCCGGTGCTTCTGTTTAACGTTTAAATCTTTTTAAGAAATGGAAATTAGGCTTCTGTGCTGCATAAATACATTGAGTTCCAGTGCGTCAGCATGCTTACTAAGTGGTGACAATGTATGTTTTGGTTCCTTTGTTAAGTTTATAAAAGGAAAAAGGGTAGCGAAGTGATTTACACATTACCAGAGGATTCCACATATGATCTATAGGTGCAAGTGCTAAAATACTGGTTATAGATATTGCCTGTTCATCTCAGCGATAGTTGTAATAAAAAAGACTGTTATGATCTATCTAGAGCACTTAAATATGCCTCTTATTTCTAGATTCTGGTTTACAAATGATGCCTATGACCTAACCACTAAAAGAAGTAAGGAATACTTTTATCAGAGTCAGATACTAGTATATTTTAATATCTTTAGTACAATATTGAGCTTATCTTACAAATCAAGAAACTTAAACACCTCCAATGACTAGCTCTGCTCCAAGTCTGGAACTTTGCTTAGCTTAGGATTTGTTGCCAGCAATCTTAGACCACACATCTCTTGAATATCATTGGATTTTTTTTTTTTCATGAAACAAATTTTCTAAGAGATGCTTCAGTAAATGAACTTGGCCTGTTGACATATTGATATAAACCAGTATTCTGTACAGGTGTGGCTGCGGATGACATGGCAGAATTGTTTCCAATATGCCAATGCTACAATTTATGCTAGTCCATGATTGTGTTTCGTTTGTTAGTAGTAATTGATTAGATCATGTCTTATAAGACTATCTTAGACTATCTTTTCAGTCTCATATGAATTGAATCATTTCACTGATTTAGGAAACCACACCATTAGCTGGCTCATCAGCTGGTGCAATAGTCTGTGCAGTAATTGCTTCGGGAAATAGCATGCAAGATGCCTTACAAGCAACCAAGATTCTGGCTGAGGATTGCCGGCGCAATGGCACTGCATTTCGGCTTGGGGTATTTATTAATTAGCAGTATTTTTTGTTGAATTAATCCTGCTTGTTTGCCAATTGTATTTGCTATTCATTAGAACATGCATTAATATTCTTTTTACTCTTGCTTTATGCATTTTCTTAACTAACTTGTAATTTTGGTATGCTGGGGCAAAATAGAAGTTCATGCGTTTTATGAAATGGGTGGCTGCACGCATCTTAATATGTCAAACACTTTTATATCCTTGTGCTTTATGCTTGCTCTTATTGTCTACTTTCAGAAACATGCTTTGTAATTGATATGCGTCATCAAAACTCAAGGATTAAGGTACCTGTGGTACCAACTTGTCATGATGGTACTGTATACAGCACATGGGACAGGTGTGGGGCACCAGTTAGGGCATGAACCAGGATATCCTACCCATCATGGTCGGAACCAATCGAGACTGTCTGGTACCAAAGCTGGTTTGGTTAGTACTAGCTGGGACCAACCAGGCCCCTTTGTTTTTCAAAAAAAGAGTTGTGGCTTTCCTATTATCTACCGTCGCAAGAGGGTCTCAGGTCTAGAGAGTGAAAGAGAGAGTAAGGGAGAGGAAAATGGGAGGGAAGGTGGGAGGCTCAAACCCAAATCCAGCTTGTTCTTACTGAAATTCGATCTCCTTGTTAGGTGCTAGAACCTATATTGGCACCATACACCCCCTCCATTGACGCATAAACCATGTTTAAGGATCTTAAAATTTTAAATATTTATTAAAAATTCAGTCAAGACAAAAAGTAAAAAAATGAAAAATGCATCCTGATATGGTATTGGGATGTTAGATCGTCTTGTATTGACCTGGGAGCAGACTTGTATGGTGGTTGTGGGATTTAAACCCTTGTTTGAGCTACATCAGAGCCCAGTCAAGGGAACCTACTTATTAGGCCATCTTGCCAAAAAGATGGAGATTGATATGAGCGCTAGATGTGTAGCACTTCAATTATTAAATTACGGGTTCGAAACAATGAATGCATATTGGAGATACTATCAATGAGAAGCCATAGCAATGATTTCTTAGATGTGGCTTTTGAGCATCTCTATTACCTATTTACCTTCATAATCCATGGAAGACTGATTAAGTTTTTATATGTTGGTTTAGAAGAGTATGGCCAATTTTTAACAGGAATTTATTGGCTGAAATGGAACATTTTCAAAACTGAAATATTTTGAATCTGAAAGGAATAAATTGAATCTGCAAAAAGAAAGACCTTTAAGTATAAAGCTATAAGGAAATTTGTAAACCTTAAAAATAGGAAAATAATAAAGATATAAGGAAAAAAAACTCCTAAACATGTTAGAGCTTGGTGGAACTTTTCTTGGCATGTTATCAAGGTTATCTTAGCTTCAAAGCACAGATAGGTAATTTTGGATCAAAACATTTTCCATTCGGTCCAACCCCCACCCTGCAAAAAAAAAAAAAAACTCAGATACATATGTCTGTGAGTGCACACACGTGTGCATCTGTATGCGCTTGCATTCATGTGCATTGTGTGTGTGCTGTGCATGTTGCCTATGTGTGCACTTATGCATACAAGTATGTGCATCCATGTGTGTGTGCATGTGCTTGTGCACATGCATGCCTGCATGTGTGTGGATGTATGTAGGTGTGTATGTTTAGATGTTTATGTGTGCATGTTAGTGTCTGCAATTGTGCATGTGCATTTGTGTGCATGCGTGTGTGTGCATGGTTGTGTGCTGGTGTCTGTGCATGTGTGTATCTGTGCAAGTCTCTTTGTTTGCATGTGAACTGTATAGTGAGAAGATGTTTCAGTCAAATGTCATTTCTCACAAGTAGAGTCCTCAAGATGAGTGTATCAGCTTGAGCTGACAATCTGTTGCACAAAGAAAAGAAAATCAGGTAGTGAATTGTGTGGGTAGGTTTAGATGACTTCCCAAAACTTTGCTAAGAGAGTATGAAGAGAGCGTTTCAAGATTCTTTGAATAATTTAAGGGTTCTATTGTGCCACTAATTTCACTACCAGGCCATGGCTAAACTTATTGATTTCATGGCAGCTTTCCGCTCAACCTTGTTGGAAGAAACATCAAAGCCATTATATTTTAGATGGTTTTTCCTTGTCTTAACTAAATTCAGAAACTTAACATATTTATAGTAAATAATTGAAAAAAGGATAAGTATGATATTTATGTGTCTATATAGCTGCATATACATGTTTCAAAATTTATAATTAAAAATATTCTTCAATATTTTCAATTCGGAGCACAAGTTGTCTTAGTTAGGTATATTAATTTTTTAGACTATTCCTTATACTAGAAACTAAAGCATTATTTTTTCATGAAGCAGTCAATAGATTCATGTCTAAATGTAGAAACTGTGTTTTTTCTGTTTCTTTTGAGATTAAATCCTGTTTTCTTTTAACAGTCTTCATGACTTTTTTTTTTATATGCGTATCGACTTTTGTGTTGTATATTCTTATGGGGGTAGCTTAGTTTGGGAATGGTTTTTATTAGAAGGTCAGAAAAGAAGATTCATTATTCATTGCAAAATTTTATCCATAAAATGTTTTTGTATGTACCATTTTCTATTATCTTAGCATCTCTTGTCTGGGTAAGAAATATGGGCTTATTGAAGGGACTTACTAAATGAGTCATTCTTAGACGCAATGGGAACTTTCAGCTATCACTAGCTGCAATTTACTCATGTACTTTATGTCATACAGCTCAACTTCGAGATTCTTTTCATTCTTGAGAGAGAGAACTTTCAGTGATTCATGAGATGCTCTGGGGCTTGGATATTAATGATTTGTTTGTTGCATGTAAAAAGATATGGAGGCAATGACTGCTCATAATATGCATTTCACTTGAAGGTCTATTTACATGTTTTGATTTGGTTTGTTATTATTGAGTTTATGGTGTGTAGAGCGATTAACACTTGCTACCCTCTAGGGTCATGGTTACAAGAACAGCTTGCTAAATGCATATTAGAGATCCTTAATTATGTGCATGTTTGATCGATTTGATGATGGTGAACAATTTTAACTATTAAATTTCAGACTACATAGACCATGTAGCTACTGACAGCCTTATATGAGAGAACAGTTGCACAGAGCTTTTGATGTTTTGCTGTGGTGGTTTCTCTAGTATACTTGTACATGTTCTTCACTCATAATTGTTTACACCACTTCCTTTTTTTTTTAGGTCTAGCATGAATTTTTCGTTCATGTAACTATTGTTATCTCCGGGGAGATTAATTTAAAATATTTAGCTGCTTGATCATTCAGGCCGTTTTGCCGGTGTCTGCATTGTATGCCATCCAAGTAGTAGGGAAGACAAAATATATCAATATTTGAGCTGTGATTCATTCATTGAAAAATATGGTTAGGACTCCATATTTAGGTTTTTGGATTTCAATTTTAGGCTTTTAAATACAACTAAACCATTCTAAGGTGATGAAATTAAAAGGATGGTGTAGGGCAATTGTTTAAGTTAAGGATATGGAAGAAATGAAAAGTTTTGGTTGCTTTCGGGATGAGCAATCATTGTAAAGAGGAGAGCACCTTCTGCTGCTTTTGTTTTGTTTGCACGTTTTCTGTAATGATTTGCCATGCTTATCTATGCCAAAAAAGGAAAAAAGATTGAGAAAGTTTACAGAGGAAGAAGGGGGAGAGTGAGCGCGACATGGAGGAGAAGAATGAGAGGGAATGAAGATCAATAAAGGGAACAAAAGGGAAATTTCTGGTTTCAGAAAATGCGTTTAAGTAGATGGATGTCTTCACTTAGGAACAACATGGTCTGCTGAGTGGTGATAAAAGTCTGCTACCAACATGATTAGTTCTTTCATTCATTATTTGTAGGGTTCTGAGTTGACTTTTATCAGTCTTTGAGTGTTTGCTTCTCCAGTTATCTGGGTGCTTGAGTATTTCTTGGAATCTTTGCTGCTTCTGAAAACTGCAATGGCTCTTGGTAATTTTCTTTTGAACTTGCAGGAAAGGCCTATGTTCCCTCCTGTTTGTTGCCTTCTAATCTAAATTAATTAAATTATGTATGATATGCTCCTGGCTTTCCTGTAAGTAACTCTTTTTTTTAAAAAAAGAAAAACCTTAGTGATTAGTTATTTCAAGTGATTCTTGAGTGCCTGCAATGTTGCTTATTTATAAAAAGGAATGTTATTCTATTAGATTCCTCTCATGTTGTGCAGGCAGTACTTAGGGATGTTCTTAGCAATTTTCTGCCAGACGATGTGCACATTAAGTCAAGTGGAAGGGTTCGTGGTAAGCTCACTTGTTACTTGTGCGTGGCCAGCAGCAGGACTGAGTTATTCATTTTTAATTGGCAGTATTTGCTTTCATTGCTCTTTACTTATTTCTTCCTGTGCCTATAGATTCATATATTTGTCCCATTATTCATCTTTTTCTCTAAATACAACTCTTGTTTACATTGTCATTTTTCTATTTCACTCCTTCTAAGAGTCTTTGGTTTTTCACCCAACATCTTGCCTTCAAGCATTACTAGTTATGCTGGATTTGTTGATTTGCTCACCTATCCTTTCGTAAGTGATTTTATTATCTCATTCATGTTGCTCAATTTATCCCCATGTTGTAAAATATCCAGTTACATTCTTGATTGTGGATACTGTTTGCTATTTGTAATTTTGTCCAAACCAAGTTGACGAGGTTTAGCGCACCTACAGAGGAATTTAATTCAAATTTTTGACATATTTTAAGTATCACTTCAAGTACCAGTACTAGTACTACTTTTATTCTCAGCATCATCCAAAACAACTTAGATTTCTTGTGTTCACTGATTTTCTTTTTGCATAGTCGCTATCACTCAATTATTTTGGAGGCCAAGGGGGTTACTTGTGGATCAATTTGACTCTAAAGAAGACCTCATTAATGCAGTCTTCACCTCTTCCTTTATTCCAGGGTATGCTGGTTCTGGATTTTGCTTTTAAGATTTGCAGGTGCTAATCTTGTGCTTGTCAAGTGAAAGAACAATAAGTTAATTTTTGAACTTGTCCAGCTATCTGGCTCCCAGGCCTGCAACTATATTCCGCAACCGCTTGTGCATTGATGGTGGCCTGACATTGTTTATGCCACCAACGTCTGCTTCAGAAACGGTGTGCAACTATACACTCAGATATCCTTACATTATATTTCTTGACAACTGCCTTTATGAAAGCCTATTTGGTTTCAATCCTTTGGACAATTCTAATGTGACATTTCAGTAACAATATATCCATTTGGTTTAAATAATTGTAGCACATTTTTAGAAAATGTCATGTCAATTTCAAAATGAACAAGAGGGAGTTCTTAAGGAATCTAATGTGTTTGCAAGTAGTAGCATTGACATGCATGTAAAAACACACATTTGCACATGCATGCTTATGCGTATCCTGCCAATGTGATTTAATCCAGATGTGCTCTTAAGTCAGCCAATTGGTGTATAATTGCACATCCAATGAAGTCTATTTTAGCAACCAAGAGACGTGGCCAGCATCTTACAATCATCATACAGTTGGTAGCCACATGAATAAGTAACCTAAACCCATCCCAAGCTATGACTGTTTTATAACAAAGAAATGGGACTCTAGTTCTCCCCAATTGTAGGTAGCAATCTAGTTTTGCACAACATTCCCATGAATCTATCTTATATGAGACAGACTTCTCATGCTAACGTAGTTACATAAACAATAACAATATGCATTTACTGGAAAAATGCCATGTCATATATGCTTTAAATACATTGCTTTACTCGTGCATCACTTCCGAGAAATCTTTTCATTAATAGCATTGCACCGCACATCATCTTCCTTAATAGCACATTTCATGGCAAGTGTGGGAGTCACTTCCTACTCTTAGTTGAAGCATAATTTCCATCAGATTTTCGTAAATCTATCTATTTAAGACATTGTGACCCTTATCCTGTTAGTTGAATTAATTGTGATGCTTATTACTATAGCAATGGGTAACTGTGTGGATTGGTGTGCTTGTGTGTGCGCAACAGTGTTTTATCAAAATAAAGTCTTTTGTTTTGATTTTGCCTCTGCTGCATGCAAATTCAAATCATGATTAGGTTCTTGTTATGCCGCATCAAGTGAAAAAATTAGTTGCTATGATGGGGACACTGCTTTGAAATGGTGTCTTAGATGGCTATAATGTAAATTGGATTTGTATAAAACAGCAACAAAGATGATAACAACAATTACCATTACAATGGGTTCAGTTATGGAGCACACTAGGATTTTAAAAGGAGTGAATGAGATTTGTGATTGGGTCTTCACCTGATGCTAATCTTCTCTGAGTTTTGCCAACAATTCTAGTTTAGGCCAGTTGGCAGGTAGGAGGTCCTATCTAAAAGAAAGGAAGAAGAGTAAAGGAGGGAAAGGAATGAAGGAATAATAAGATAAAGTTAGAAGGCGCATATATGGTATACTATTTATAAAATTAAATATAGTAAGCTGTTAACTATTTATCAATTTTCCCGCTATTATACTCTCTTTCGGACTAGCATTGCTAGTATTCTGAGCTCCAAGCAAATACTTTTTTGGGTCAAGTCATTAGGTTGTTTTTGCTGTTTAATTCTGTATCAAGCTAAGTTCCCAAGTCCATATAAAATTGGATCTCTTTATTATTTTGCGCATTACTTCTGTAGTTTCATTCACACAATCATAAGCCTACCTTCCTAAATCCATCTGCCTGCTCTTTGATCTCTTTATTTGTGCTTCGTCTTTAGATCTGGTTAAAACATGAATAAACTATTCCAATCTGTATTCTAAAACATCTTTGATTTAAATAATGTTTGACTTTCCTTGGTTTCATCAATACAACCTGCAACCTTGTCCTTTTATCAGATATCTACATCTCCGCCTTCACTTAATGTTGGAGCATGCAATTTCTTGATTGCCAACATCCTAAACTATGTAACATAGCACCTTATCTTATATAATGTACCTTGAATCTGCCCAATATGCATCTATGACATGATACTCCAATAGCATTATTCCTCTTCATGTGTTCTATACTCAGTCCTCTCTGAAGTATCTTCATATATTTCTATACTTGTTTACTAGACTTTAGCATGTGCAGTTCATGTGAGGAGACAGAAGGCACTGCTTTAAAAAACAAAAGAGTGATGCATTGGTTTTGAGAACAGAGTCCAGAAGACCAGGGATGCCAGTAACCTCTCTGGTGGAAGATAAATTGAAAAAAAGAGAAAAATAATAATAATAACAGATGGATAGTGGAGTCAAATGGGATGTTTGGCCTGGATAAAGGTTCTCGGGGTTTAGAGATGCACCCCCCTGAGTTTACCATATAATAGAGTAGATAATAGATTGAAATAACAGAAATGGTTACTCTAGGGTTGTTCGTATCAACAATTTCAACATGTGGCTCCTCTTCATTTGGTCTCTCAATAACACACTTCTATGTTTTCTGTCTTGGTCATTTATTAAATATGCATTTTACATGTTTTCTCTTGGTCTCGCATTGAGCATTATTCTACATGCATGGTTTTGGCTTCATTAAATATGCTTGAATTGAATCCAACTGTATACACTTGCTGATTAAAGCTACCTGACCTGTACCCATCCCGTGGATCAGAACAAGTTGGGTCTTATTTGCCAGTCCTAAATGTGCCATACTCAGGTTGGACCAATCTCCACCATCAAGAGTAATGGGCCTGTGCCAAATAACTAGTGTTTAGGCTTGACTGACCCATAAAACCAATGGAGCACAACAATTCAAAATAGGCTGGTCAAAAGTGAGTCAAGTTGGGTCAGGTCCCAAATTGGCAACCCTAATCTTATTTTCAGACCTGTAACCTTTAAAAATTTCTCCTGCGTAACTTACTCTTTTTCGGGTCTTACATAAGGTTTCCTCTTGAATTTTATTGTTAACCCATCTTGCTGCACAAAAGATATATAAGTTTAGGCTGGATCCTTGATCCATTAGTCATCACAAATTCATAACTTAAGTCATAATTTGCTGATGCACTTGTTGCACCCTAATGCCTTCCCATGTCATAGTAATACATAACCTAGTAGACACCTTCAGATTCCACCGGATAACCTCACCTAGTTCATATCATAGGTTTTCTGTACGTCATTTACATACAAGCAGAGCTTCTTAAAAAACAGATAAGTATAATAATGTATTAAAAGAATTCTCTTTATGTCTGCTTGTTAAAGTTGGTTTTAGTGAAAATGAAAAACTTGGTGTGACTGCTTGCTAACAATTTCAGGTTCGTGTTTGTGCTTTCCCTGCCAATACTCTGGGATTGAAGGGGATTGGAATCAGCCCGGATTGCAATCCTGAGAATAGAGCTACACCTCGACAGGTACTTTTAGTTTTTAAAGGGCAGCCTGTTAATTATCCTGTTTTAGTAAATTCTTACCTATTAGTAACTGTTCCCTTCTGCCAATTTCAGCTCTTCAGCTGGGCACTGGAACCTGCAGAAGACTATATCCTTGACAAACTCTATGAGCTTGGTTATCTGGATGCAGCAGTCTGGGCTGAGCAGAATCCTGTGGAGTCAGTTGTGAAAGACGAAGGCAGCACTAACGTTAGTCGAAGTGTGAAAGATTTAGGAAGCTCTAATAGTAGTCAAATTATGGAAGATGAAGGTAGCACTAACAGTACATAATTAGCATCAATCATATGACCAATCATGATGCAGGCCATTGGAAACTCTTTTATGATATCATGGGGAAATCCAGCTTAAAGAGAACCAGGTTATCAGGCAGTGAGGCCGCGGATAATGTCCCACCCTGTCATTTGCTCCTACCAAGTAAACAGAAGGACAACTTGTTCCAAAAGGGGGAAAAAGAAAAAGGAAAAAATGCAAACAAGTTAGTAAGGTTTAGAAATATATGCACCTAATATGGAGCAATAGCCCTTCTATGGGGGAAAGTATTCTGGAACAATTTATAATTTATTTGGATGGAGAATCCGAAGTAAGGCTTTTATAGGACAAGTAGCCAAAATGAAAGGGCTTACACATGATGTCAAAATTTGTCTTTTAAAGTTTTTTTTTTTGCCCAATTCATACCAATTATAACTTGTAAACTTACATTTGAAATATAAATTATTCAATCGATCTCAAATTAAACTGTGGTATGTGAAAATCTGAGTTTCAATAATGGAAAAATGTGCCTTCAATTCCCTTTTTAGAGTACTGATTATCCTTGTCTTTTCTCTCTTTTTCTTTGTTGCTATATTTTTTTTCTCATCGAATATCTCATCCAGTGCTGTCAGCAGCTTGGTAATTGCAGTCAATTAGGGATGATTTTATTTAAAAGATTCAAATCGGTGCAAAACCGATGATGAGTTATCTACATTACAGAGTCACCTTGCTGGTTCTGATTATTTAAAATGCCTAAACAATTGTTGGTCTTATGAATTGAGATTATCTCCTTCAACAACTTAAACAAATGCACAAAACTCTAATTGCTTAGGTGAAATCAACCACCCAATTTGATACATTATGTTTGCCATCAAAACGGCCTAATATTGTTGTTTGATAATGGATGATTAAACAATGCTTAAATCATAACTTAAGCACTGATAGGATTCGAGGCTCAAATCTGTTAAAATGCCAGCTCAACGATTCTTTTTTTCCTCTTCTAACTTTTGTTGCTTACTACCTGACTCCTCTTTCGCTCATCCTTTGCCTCCACCTCATTCTTAGAGCCCTGCCCAACTGCGGCAAACCCTAAACAACATTACCTTTCTCCCCTATCTGCTATGCCTCCCGTGGTCTTGCGCTGAGTTCCCACGAGTAGTTATTGGAGAATGTTAGTATTCGTCTCTATAAGCACTGTATCTATTGAATCTGGTTCAAATCTTTTCCATGAACTCGCCTGCGGTGTCCCATAACCCTTCAGGTATCCTCCACCACCGTAAAACCAAGTCCTGCTCTCTGACAGCTACATGGAACACCGTTTAGAATCAAGGCAAGTAATGGTCTGATCCTTGTTTGATATCACAGATCTGAAGCCATTTCGGCGCAAGTCTGGGCCAAGCTTGACAGAGATCTAACCTGACTCACTTGAGTCCCTGCTCAAGGTTTTCATTCTGATTTTATAGATTCTATTGTTAGATGAGATTAAAATTGCATCGGTGCTGGCTGGCCAATCTAATTAAGCCCCAGAAGCAGCCGCCTACCTTAATCGTCTAAACTTTATTTCATCTTTGGCTTATCAATATCAACATTCAGCTGGGTCAGCACCTGCTGCAATTCAAATTATAGAAGGCTCAGAAGAACATCTAGTATCCAAAAAACCACACAGGCAAATTGTGACTCAATGAGTATATGTTCTTGATTACTGCATCATATACATACAGAGCAGCAACAGACAATCGCACCAGATAGCCATGTGTTACAAATGATGCACATCCTGCCCTATCTAGTTCTTGCAAACCAAGGAGAGAAGGTGAAAGTTAAAAAGGTCAAAGGGAAAAAAGAATAGTGATAAGGAGACTTCTATCCAAGCACTGTGACATCTCAGCAGGTGATCTTTGGCTCCCCAGCTTGACAAAATCTCTCTAATGCAACTAGTGTTCAAGTCCAAGAAGTACTTATTCTCGCTTGTCCTCCTCAGCCTCGTCTTCAAGACTAAAGGCATCAGTGTGATCCACACTCCTTTCTTTCTTATCAAGCTTCACCAATCCTAGGTCACCATCTGATGTCCCTTTGGTTAGAGATTGAGCTTCATCATCATCTTCTCCAATTTCACCAGAATAGGCATATCTGTTATAAACGAAAGAGAGTTAAAAGCTGACACCATAGCTTTCTTTGAAGGGGGCGAAGCAATAATTCTACCTTTGAGAGCTTTGAGATGGCGCCCACAGATAGCACACAACACACAATAATGCAAAGGAAAGAATGTCCCAGAAGGCAGTGATGATCCATGCACTCTGCCACCGTTCACTAAATGGGTCAGTTGCCTTGAAGTAAACCTGTCAAATGGAGGATGTTTAGTTGGATGGTTGGCATTTTCTTTACTGCAGTAAGAAGCCTTGCAATTTCACATGCATGCAAAATGTCAAATTTTGTTTGTATGGCAATGCATGTGCAATCATGCTTCACAGAACTTTTCCTCCTCATATGCATTTATACCGTGTTATCGTGTGATAATTTTAACAGGCAAAATCCTAAATCTGAAACATCTTTACTACATACACCAGAGGCCTGGGTCAAGTTGCTTGCCAACCATGGTCTCTCACTGGGAAGGCCACATGAACATCCATCATGGGTTTCTTTTTTTTTTTTTTTGGGGGGGGGGGGGGGGGGGGGGATATTGGTAAGTATTCAAATTCTTTTGATATTTGCATTCCTTTAGTTTTCTCTCTCACACACACAAAATTTTAAGGGAAATGTGGAATTATTTAACTACATATGAAATGGGAGTACAACTATCAATAACAAATTATTAAACAAATTCTAAATGTATCACCACTCACCAGCAGATGGGTTCACATCCATCCATCAAATATTATTTATTTTAAAGATCCATTCATGCTAGGTTAGTTTAGTAATAACAACATGTTGATATACACAGACTCACAATTTAGTCAATCTTGTGTTTCTAAAAAGAAATGTTCCAGCATCATTAAATTATGGCAAATCCCAGTTCTGGAGATCACATTGAGTCTGTTCTTTATTTTCGATGGTAAATAATCGGTTTACATGAAAAGATAATATCATCGTCATCATTTAAGTCATTTGGACATTCAACTTAATGTTTTATTGGGAAATTACCAGAATTCCTTGCTATACAACTCCACATGACACCATATACAACCATGCATCCACGTGCAAAACTATGGAACCATGTTAATGCACACTCTAAAGAAACACTAAGCTTTGAAAAAGAACATTTTCTTTCGTCGACTAAATTATTTCAGGTAGTTCTGTAAAGATCAATGTATATGTTTAGAATATTATAGTTATGTCTGATTCTTACCCAACACATCATGAATCCTCTGATATATGCATCATTATTTCTAATATAACCTATGAAAATGCGCATCAAATTCAATATTAACTAAAACATGGAACGGTAATGATTAAGTTGCCATGGGAAACAACTCCAACAAAGATTTGATTTTAAAATTGTCATCTGATAAGCATCAGATACATTGATATTAGTCACTACTCGCTCCATGTAATCTATATATAATGGGAAGTCGTGGAGTACAGCAAGCGTGCTAGACTCTGTGGCCTCCCGTGATCCTGTGCTAAAAAAATAAAAACTGAGAGCCCAGCACATGCTTATTGACTCAATTTTGGATTGCAGCCTCCCGTGATCCACAAGTGTGTTAGACTCTGTGGCCTAAAATTGTACATGTAGTAACTGATTGTAGATTTATGGTTATGTATCAATACTAAATATGATTCATTTCCATATTAGTATATAAATTTTCCATAAAAAGAACATCAAGAGATAACTAAGCAGCTAGTAGGGATCCACTCTTGCATTGGAAGCATAATTATATGAGTTGGACTAAAAACAGTCTAGTGTATGGGTTCACAATCAATAACATCTTCACCATCGAGAGTAACGATCAGTCGAAGAACACCATGCATTGATGGGTGGTGAGGACCCATATTTACTATCATGAGATCTTTTCTTGTAGCCGGTATACTAAAAATGTGGACCTTCCGCTCAAATTGTCCCATTTTTAATGTTTGTTTTTTTGTCACTTCGGGCACATTTATCACCAAAATCATCATCTGATTTATTAAAAATCCACGACATCAATCACTTATATGATCAGTGTGAGCTGTGGAATCACCAATCTTTGCATTTTGTAGCAGAGGATTTAAGAAGTTGTGACAATGAACAATACGAGATCCATTGGATCTCTATTTAAATTAAAACATATAACAAGTTAGAAACATAATATCTTGTTTGATAATAGGATACAGCTGCAGACAATGACAAAAATGTATGTTACCAACATTGGAAGTATATTCATGAACGAATAGTTCAGAACGAACACAAAGCTCTGAAGGAAAACAACTATTCATATTTTTAGATTTGCCTTCTGGAAAGCAATATAACAACATTCCGACGAGTATAACATCATACAAAATAAGAAGGAAAATACTGAAGTTGATACTTCACAGAGTGTGCAACATAGAATACTGAATATTGAATGGAACACCCTCGAGAAGAACAGGAAATTTATTTTATGAATCAATGATGCTTAGTGAAATCAAAATAGTATTAGTTGGAAGGAAAATTTTGCGAGGATCGGGTTAAAAAATAAACATCCAAGTGTAACAAGCATAGAATGCTAAGATCAGATATTCAAGTATCAATTTTATGGATTCTAATACAAAGATCTGCAACTTTCCTGACAATATCTGGTCCGTCAATATGGGGTTCAGCTATAGAGAACAACTCTAAAAGGGTTCATAGAAAAATGAATAGATGTTTATAACTAATCGGCAATGACCAATCCTCTAAGAAGCAAAACAAGATCGCTGGCCATTAATATTTTAAGCAAGATAGTATCGTTGCATAAAATCTAAATGGTCAATTGGTGCAAAGGGAGGGCGACCT